>NC_084592.1:26771168-27084293 GCF_033807715.1 Cololabis saira | reverse complement strand
ATGTACATGCACGTTTTTCCTCTGTTCTTTGTACAGCGTAACACTGAGAGGAAGGACCGTCCACCCAACACCAGAACATGCTGCCCCGTCGAAGCAACAATAACACTCGTGCATGGTGTGACACATTTCAGGGTGGCCAGGGCTACTCTTTGAAAACCTGTTGTTGGGTAATGTCAAAGGACAACATGAGAAAGCTCCAATCACATATATAAAAGCTCACATGTGCACATGTGAAAAAAAAAAACAGACTATCCAGTTGCGGGTAAGTCACAGTTAGACTAGAGAGGTGAAAGTCTGTAAAGACAAGCAGCGATCTAAAACTAAAAATGAATCTGTGACGGACTGGCGTCCTGTCCAGGGCGTGCCACATTTGTTGCACTGAGGGCAGATGGGATTGGCTCCGGAAATATGATTATAACCCTGAATAGGATTTACACTAATATGGAAAATGAATGGTTGAATGAACTTTTCTCTGCACAAGAGCAGATATTTGGGTGTCTGTAGTTAATAAAATGACAAAACCTCTGAAACAAAAACCCTGCCCCTTTCTTCAGGGCTGCCTTGGTTTGAAAATATGTCTTAAGAAGCTAATAAGATCTGCAAGTTTTTGTAACATCACACACCCAGAGGAGTGAAGTATTATCCAACTTCCCCATCTTCATCTCCACCTAAATTCACACCACGCTGCACTTGCTGTATCTTAACAGGGGGTGGGATAAAGCTGCACAGCAGAACTTAATAGAAACACACTCCTCAATAGAAAGAGTTGGAGCAAAGGCAAGTATTTGACTCCTCCAACCTAAAATAACCTAAAAAAAACTGCACAATTAAAATGGGAGCCGTTGTACTGTATATCTGTAGTATTCTAAACAAGGAAGTCAGAGATTTCATTAAGTTTTCAGGAAATAGTGTCAAGTGTTTAAAATAGGTGTCCAGGAGCACAATTGCTACTGGAATGATAGTGGACAAAACTACCTACATGCTTCCCTAAAAGTCTGTAACCTTGTGAGTGTGTGATCCACAGAGCCACTGAGAATTGTTTGTCTGCATTTTGATTTCCACTTACACCAGACAACAACAACAAAGTCAAACTGCTTGGCATTTTCTGCAGGGACACTGGGCATGTGGGTGAAGCCTTAAAATTTTACTTTCATTTGATAATCCATCCATCAGCAGAAAGTGGGAGGAGATAAAGATGGAGAAGCTGAATCATTTTCCCCTCATGATGCCCTGAGATGTCACAGGCTTCTGCAAATCTGAACCAGTCACTGCAGCCTCAAAAAACATCAAAAGGATATGTAATGTGGAAGTTTTTGATTTATTAGTCCCTTCAGACACCCGAAAAGATCCAAAAATGTATACTTTTTTGATATACAGTATATGTATATATATATACATACATATATACATAATATATATATATACATATATATATATATATATATATATATATATATATATATATATATATATATATATATATATATATATATATATATATATATATATATATATAAATAAATAATAATACACCTCCTTTAAGACAACTTTAAATTAGATTTCAGTCAAATATAACAAAAAAACTGAGGGGTATTGAAGCACAAGTTGAATGACTGAAAATGCCTCACTGCTTCTTAAGTCAGACCATAAAAACATTTTATCCTTCAGGGTGAATATATGAGCATGTTTTTTCCAAGACGCTGAGCAGCAGCTCGATCTGCAGGATTAATGGCTCTGTTCATCAGCACAGACCCACTATCAGGAAAAGCGCCAAGTCAAGTCAACCCAGCAATATCCTGTTGTTTGTGTGTATCTCGGCTCATGCGCGCATCCTAAAGTGCTTATCTCTCCAGCAGCAGGCCAATCACTAGATGAGCCTCATACAAATATTAAATTTCCACTGATTCAGAAACCACAAATGGAAATGTTGTGACATTCAGGGATGGATTCACAAATCACAGTAATGGCAGCATTTCACATTTCCTCCATATTTCCAACGTCTGTGATCTAAGGACAGTCTGTGCGATTCTGGTTTCTCTTCATTCTCTGTCCTGAGTGAAATGTCACTGAAAGCTGAAATATAACAGTGTAAGACATGCTAAGAGCTCTGTGAAGAAGAGGCCAGCAATAGTTAAGCTTTAAGCATGGACATATTTGTCTGACACATAATATGACAAACCAATATTTATGAAGCATTATGCTCCTTGTTTTAGCTCAGCACTATTATGTGCTTATATTTGCTAAATAGCACTAACTCTATCAAAGCTTGCACCTCCAGATAATATTCTGTGCAATAACAGAGCAATATTGGACTTGGACTCATGATTATGCAGAACACACAGACAAAGTCATAACCTCTTTATTTCATCTGTGCACTTGCTTTTATATATCCACTTAATGAAAAGTCAGGAGTCGCCGCTAACATTAAATTACCTTTCCTATTTAAAGAATAAAGACATTGGAGTCTGCCAGGGTTTATACTCAAATGAGCTAAAAATAACTTGCAATTTAAAATGTGTGTGCAATTCTTACAACTATTGTTAAGCCGTATATAATATCTGATATTACTTAGTTAGTTAGTTGCTGAAGTGAGTCGAGTGTGATGGATGGGACAGCTCCATCAAACCCCCGGATGGATGGATGGATGGATGGATGGATGGATGGATGGATGGATGGATGGATGGATGGATGGATGGATGGATGGATGGATGGATGGATGGATGGATATTTTTGGCTCTGTGTGCCTTCAAAATCAGTCACATGATTTCTGTGACTCAGTTAAATAGTTAATAGTTAAACAGTTAAATTAAGTAATAAACCATATTTAATATCGTTTTTCATTTTTACAAATATCCCAAAAGGTATGTTTTCCTCCCAGATATCTTAACATGCAGATAAAAGACAGTTTAAAACATCTGGATATTCACCTAAATATTTGCACGCCACTGGGCATGAAGTTGCACGACCCAGTCAGAGTTCAACAAACAGCTAATTATACTACATGGGACACACTTACGCAGCAACTATTTTAACCTTGTCCACATTTTAGAAAGGACCCATATAGCACTTATTACACATTTGTATGCCGTCTACTTACAGTATGTAAACCACTTAGTTTCTACAGTCACACACTTATATCCCCAAGAACACTTCATCATGCCGGGCATCAAACAGCCGACCTTGTGGATGCTGGATTACCTACTCCACCTGCTGCTCCATAGTCAAGATCGTGAACTGAGTAAATGAGGAATAAACAGGCTAACCTAAAAAATAATAAAAACACAGAAACTAGTTTAATTCAAGTAAAATGCATTTAAATGACCAGTTATACCTTGTTCTTGCTTCTCCTTGATTTCCAAAATGGAAAAAAACAGGAGGAGAAAAATTTTGCCCAACGAAAGACTGTGGCGAGACACCAGCCAAGTCCGCCCATTCTCTCCTGACAGCCTCTTTTCGTCCTCTACTGTAGCCCTTGTTTGCTCCTCACTCCCAGTCTCCCCTCCGTCTATAGCTTGTCCTTCACAATCCGTCCCCGGAGATGCAAGCAATCAAGCCCTTACCCTTAAAAAGAGTGATGGGATAGCTCTTTATCTGATTGAAGGAATGGTATGCTTTCCATGGGCTTCTCACACTGGAGACTCCTCTAAAGTGGGGCTGAGGTCATTCTTATAGGTGTCCTTATTTGAATGGCATCCCCACAGCATCCCTGCATCCTGTCTCCTCTTTTCTCTAGATGCTGCAGGATCTCCCATTCAAAGCACAGGGAGGGAAAAGATTAGGAAAGGGGGAAGACAGAAGTGGGCGGTGGTGGGATGGGTCAAACAGAGCCGTCTACTATAGAACGAGGCACTTAAAGTGATGGAAAAAGAGGGGGCAGGGGTCAGCAATTTAATGCAGAAAAGGGGGGCGGTGTAATGTTGTAGAGCAACGACAGAACAATGAATCTCTGATGTGTTGGGTGGAGTAAATATTAATTCTCAGCGTTTGAAATGAAGCATAGTATGATGCAGATACTCAGCTTCCTATTTGTAATCAAAAGCTGAGAAGACGAGACGTGCAGACTGAAGTTGGATGAATAGAGTAAAAGCAAACAAGTGTGTCCTGGGTGCGTACATGTACTGAGTGAAGTGTGCTGTTGCATCTGTTTGTGTCAGAGGGGCGTTAATCAAGACTGGCAGTCTCATACCAATCAGTAATAGTCTCTGCAGTCTCAGAGCCTGTGCTCCGTCTGAGCTGCTTGTTAGTGTTGGAGCTGAGGTCTACGTCAGAAACACAATTTATGCCGCACATTTGAACGAAGTGGATACCAAATTATATAAATGCCTCAAATGGTATTTTTCGCAGTCGAGTTATTTAACTGTGCTTTTTACAGGATTCCTGATTAAAAGGGACTCAGAATTTGCCTCTCCTTTCTGGCAGGAGTCACATGAGGTAAATATATTATTGAACAATAAGATCAGCCTGGGGCAGTTCCCATCTTTATGTATTTCCAAAGAAATGCGAGGAAGCTTGTGACTTTTGAGTGAAAACACTGAAAAATAGGTCTTGTGCCTTATTTGTGTGTATTCTTAGCCGTCTCCTGTGTTTTTTTGTTGTGGTTTTTTGTTGGTTTCTTTTTTAAGTTCACTTGTGGTCAGCCTTTTCTCAATCTTTACATCTTATATATACATTGACTCTTTTACTGTTGTATGAAAACACCCAGATAGCAGATACAGATACATTTGGCAACTTCAACTTGGCACTGAAAAGTGTACCTTGGGCCAGATGTGATTCAAATTGCAGTTTTGTGGTCCAAAGGTCATGAGCTGGGCTTAAATTGGGTTGTATGGTCTACATGTGACCCTAACAAATTTCACATGGGTAATGGAAAAGTTTGTGAGGGCCAGTCGTGACCCAAAGTCCCTAAGAAAATGCAGATGTGCGAGATATCTAATAGGTATGTGGCTGAACTAGGGCAGACACATTCACTGTTATTCTTTTCTCATCAAACAAGGCCCGTTGTTGGCCAAACAAAGTTGCAGATGTGGTTTCATGTTTGGTCTAAATAATCTTTGCTATAGGGGTAGCAATATTAAGTGCTTGATGGAAAGTGAAGTTGTGGGCACTTGCAGTGATGTAATTAGGCTTAGAACCCAAAAATGTTAATATCATGACATTTTGGTATCAAGCAGCATAGGCTTGCTTTTGAATTTTCTGCTGATTGCAGCCTAGAAAGTATCTCATCTTTAACATGAAGAATTCACTATCATTTTCCTCCAAAAGCCAGATGAAACATGGACTCATCTGACTAGAACCCACCTGCACACCATCCTCCTCTCCACCTAGGAGGAGCTCGTGTCCAGAGTTGATAATTAGCTTCCCACTTATTAATACAGTTTTGAAAAGTGAACGAAGCAGCAACATGTCTTGTGTTTTCCAAGGACTTCCTGAGCTCATGTGACTGTATTCATCATAGTAACATGATGCATGTACAGCATTTAGGCACTGAGATAACTATACACTTTAGATGTTGAAAAAACATAACTTATAATTTTTTACCTGATCGGTGACACCAACTGCTCTGATGATGTAGAATCTTCCAGAATAAAGAGAATTGTTTACTCCAACATCTCCATCTTCCATAGACCTTCCTTCTAAAAGTTTAAATTTGCTTAAATTTACAGCAAACAATGAACGTGGTCAGTGAAGACACCACTTAAAATCAGTTCCTTTGTACTTCTGTTAGAAATTGGATTTCAACACGCTAAAAAAAAATGACCTTTAATAGAGCGCAAAATAAAAGAGTTGTTTTGTAAAGAGAAGGGCAACTGATAAAAAAGGCAGACAACAGAGGAACAAGACTGAGCGTGCGATACGGCAGGCCTCACATCCCTGAAGGAGCATTCAGTTACCTTTTCTGGCACTCTGCAGTTTCTTTGTGAAACTTCTAAGAACTTGGGAAATAACATTTACATCCTTGCAGGCTCTCAAACCCCAAACTGACCAGACACGTGCAGTTTTACCTACAACAAGTCAGAATTACTCAAGGAAAACTGCTTTTAACCGTTTCACTTGTAAATACATGATAGCCTGAGGGAAGTTTTGAAAACATTGTACTGTTCACAAAAACTACAAAAGATAAAGCTTGTTGCTATAAGAACGGGTTGGTAGTGAAGGTTTTGTGTCAGCAGTTCTCCGTGTAGCACTACTACAGATGATTACACAATTTTGGCGAAAGAACCGACTAGCATAGAAGGTTCACTGACAATGAAATGTTTACTTCCTGCTTCTCAGCAGCGCAGACAATAGACTGCTTTGGCAACGTCAGGTCTGCTGCCCGGTCGAGAAAATCAGTCAAGATGTTTGGGAGTTAAGGGTCATTGTTCTTCAGAGAATAAGAGGGGAAATGGCCAGTCATGGTTTTAATGGGGGGTTGACAGAAATGTTTGGCCTCAGCTGGTGGCATCCACTCACCAGTTTCATTTGTCTTTTTTTCCACCAAGATGCATCTGATTTCTTTTACAATCAATATAAAACAAAAGTAAGAATTCTGCTGGGACTCTAAATTAGTGTCCATCCTGGAATTGGAAATTGAGGCAGTGGGAGTGACAGCCTCCTCGTCAAGCTCAAAGTGCAAATCCATGCTGCACTGCAGCTTACTGCAGAGTCTAACTAAGCTATATGTCCATTAGATCCTGTCTGAATGACATCATGCAGATATTAACACCATGTATGCTATGATGCTGCGAGTGTATTTCAAGAATCTTTAGCTCATTACTGCAGTAAGACAAGATACAATAACATTAAATTGAAGATAATTAATGGATGTAATTACAATCTGGATGGGACACCCATTTGTCTGAGTTTAGACTTCAGGTTTCCGACCCCGACAAAGTGGCTGGTATTAATGCCGCCATTGCCAGCTGTCCCTCCCACCATTGATCTCAGACATTTTTGGATTCAGAGCCTGGCAAATGTAGGCACGTGGCAGAAAGCCACGAGGAATTAAATGAAAGCTCATTTCATCTTCTGACATGACAATGATACTCTTGCTCTATCTTAAGGCAGCAAATGGAAACAGTTGGCGAATTCATCCGTGGATCGGTGAAATAATGGTGAGACTTTCCGTTTCATGAAGAGCTATGATCTTTATGCAGACGAAGGCGCAGAGAACAATACCGATTTAAATCTTAAGCCTGATACAGCTCAATCCGCTCTTACAGTATTTATTTTATTAAAGAAAAAGGTTTATGTGCTTAGTGTCCCCCTAAAATGCATAACTTGTTATTGTATGGTGAGTGTGATACAAAACATTACAGTTATATACCAAATAGAAAAAGGATCCCCCTTCTTAAACCTTGTAAAGTATATGAAACCGTTGGGAATCTTATTCAAAATCTGCAGATTATTTCAGATTTGTTTTAAGGGCTAACAAATCAAAGGCAATGAAAAAAATACTTTCAATCAAGATTCACCGACGCCACTGAGCTTGAAAAAAAGAAATTATATTGTGCAGAAACACTAAGGCTAGTTTTACCAGCTATGCAATCACATGTCATGCACAAAGCAACACAGTGACCATTTCAACTTTTAACAGTTACATTTTTAATTTGGCTCAAACGTGAACTGCCTACAAGCTGCCAGCCGCCTTACCAAAGCCCAGACATCGCACAAGAGGGCAGGATGCATCAGAGACTAATGAAAGGGCCATCAAGGTCCAATACGGTGCTAATTATGACATATGTCAACCAGTCAGCAGTCATAAAAAAGTAAAAATGTCAGCAAAATGAAATAAGTAATCAGAAAGTTACAAGTAAGGTTATGACAAAACAGCATGCTTAATAAAGTGTATTTAATTTTTTTTTTTTAAATATTAAATGGGCACCAAACTGCAGGCAAACCAAGGAACAGAACACAAATGAGCCTAATTAAAGCCCCAGGTCTTACAGATTTACTGGTATAATCAACATAAACATCTCCCACTTTTGTTAAATATACATTCAATAAAACCAATTCAGTTAAAGGTTGCCATTTTCACCATAACATATTCCAAATGTCCATTCAAACCAAGTTCATAAATGTAAATGTCGCCGCTGACGGGTAGAAAGCCTCATGTTTTCACATAAAATACCTGCTCTGACTGAAGAGTGCAACATTAAAGCAAGTTCATTAGCAGTGAGTTAAACATTCGTTGGCGGTCACCTTCAGTCACAATGATGTCATTGACCACTCTTACAGTCCTTGATCTGCAGCTCATTTAATGCTCCGTCTCTATCGGCTAACGGTGTCCCCGTCTGATTTACCCCGACACACCTACGTGCTTGTTGACTGATCGAGTAGTTCTCAGGAACCGTTCAGCACCAACACTGCAGCAAAGTCATTTACTTTTTCCTGAACATTACAGCTCTGTATTGGACCTTCTGATTATTTAAATAGGCAAATCATGTGTGAAATGTAACATCTGTATTGATGCAATTTAATAACAGTAACAATCCAGAGTTTAGATATTTGTCTCCTCAAGTTCTGCCTTATCCAAATCTAAGGCCTCGTTTTAGCTTCAGCTCTTCAGGTTTATACGAGATTTTGATTCAGCAAATTGATTTAAAGCAGAATTAAGACTTGAAAATGAAGTTATCGATCAATTCTTACCATCACTCATTTTCACTCATTAACAGGAAATACATCCAAGAATTAATCTCAAATATGTTGTCCTTGGGAAAAGTTTGAAGAAAGTTTTAACATCTTGGAGCTGACTGACCATGACCAGGAGTGAATCCTTGACCACCCACAGTTGAAAATGACATGTTGAAGCAGAACTTACCAGCCAGAGGGACATTGCACAGTTTTCTTCCGAGTACACCTGGAGCAGTAATTCCCTTTCACATATCCACAGCTTTGCTGAATACTGAACTCTCTTTTCTGGGATTAACAAGACTGGGAAAACTGTCCCTAAAATTTGGATGCACTCCCAAAAGAGAGCCTTGCAGTCTGGCCCTTATCCTGACATACTTCCTGAGCTGCATTGTTAGTGAGGAGAGAGGAAACACATGCACACCATGGAAAGCCAATGTCAGGAGATCATAACATGGAAAGTGAGAATACCAGGGGCAGTTGTTTGTCCTCTGCAAAAGTTTTACTTGATGTACCTGACATGGCCAGCGTTTAGACTGAAAACAGACAACAAACTGCAGCCTCTCAACTGCTTCTGTCTTTCTGCAGAAGGAGCTTTGCTACATTCTTCCACGATACAACAGCCAACGCTCAAGTCAACACGTTTCCATTACCCCTAGGTTTGTGCAAAACCCAGATATTGCAAAGAAAAACCTGTGAAGGAAACCCCCGTCATTCTAAAATTGCTGCATTACATCAGGGCGTTGTCTTTGGATAATCATTTGAATGATCATCCGCTGCCTTCTTCCTTTGTTGACTATTTTCGGAACTGCGGTAGAAGCAGTTAAAATTATTTGTCAAAAACTAAATGTTTTCGCCCATCTTCTTCCCTGCATATTGCATAGTCATATACTGTATATGATGTATGAGTGTTTGTGTGAATGGGTCAATGAGAAAGGTATAGAAGAACCCAGATGAGGTTAAAAAATAAGTAAATGTAAGTGATGACCATTTATACAACGGCAAATTAGGGGCCTTTGTGGGAATTAATAATACTGATTCAAAACCTAGAAGTTCTTACTTTAAAAGTCAAGATTTCTAGGTTAATAGATTAAGAAATTCTGACTCTAAAAAGAGAAACATTTTGTGAGAAAATCCTTTCAAATCACAAATGAGTTTATATTTACAAAAACTTCACATTTTTACCACAGGAAAAGAATTAAATAAATAAAAAATCCCAAGAGTGAAAACAGTGTCTGAGGTGTAATTTGAACTTCAATTTTTCATCGAGGGTGTGTTCATGTTTTTTGGACACTTCAAGCAGAACTCATCAACAAGCGGGCATGTCTTTTAAAAAGTGGGGTCAGGGTTCCAATTCTGGGATGGAATACATTTTAGGAGCAGTTGTAAGTTGATAGGATAGCTTTTATTTATAAATGTACTCACTGTCAAAATATCCTCCCTACAACTTTCAAAGATTACTTCCAGACTAACTCTCAAGTTCATGATTATAATACTAGACAATCTGACAATATTCATCCTCCCTTCAGCCGTACCACGCTTAGCCAGTTCTCCATTAAAGTCAGAGGTTCTTTATTATGGAACTCACACATAACTATTGCTAACTCCTCATCTTCTCTCTGCAATTTCAAACGTAGATTGAGGGCCAGCCTCTTAAATAAACCCTTTTCACACGATCTCTAAGATGTAGCTTTGTGTGCATGCTTTGGGAGTATGCGTATGCGCACGCACCCACACACGCACATTGCCATCATTTATTTGTAAATTTGATGGTGTATTTGTATGTATTTAGCTATTTATTTACATTTCTTTTTTTTTCTTTTTTTTCTCTACTGCTTTTGTAAAGTTGGATTACCTTGTTTACTTATTATTTGTATTTATCTCTGGTGAGAATCTTTCATAAGCCCACCTTGGGTTTCTTTTTTCTCACCTGCACTGCACTAATTATTGTATTGCCACTATTTTTTTGTATTCTTTTTAATATGTGCAAATAAACTAAACTAAAACTAAACCAGGTAGATGGAAGCAAACCATGAATACATGTCATTTTTAAAAGTATGCCAACTCTCAGTGCAGTCTCCACCTTACCCTCCGTGTCTGTCAATGACATAGTGAGCTGCAGATTCACAGCTCCACTTCACTGACACCAACCTCACTGACTTGTAAAAGCAGCGAGGCGCTTGCACAGACGTTAGAAAACCTTGGGCTGTCCGGTAAACTGAAATACGGATAAGCTATCCCTAAAATGGTCAAAACACAACTGTTAATGACTGGATGTGATGGTTCTCTGTCCACTTTAAATCTGATGGAGACATTAAAGGCTGTTAAAGTAAATCAGTGAATCTTTTGTATTTTTTGTGTATAAAGATGCAAAAGTAACTGCTTGTAGGACAATGGTCTGGCAGCATTTCAATAAACTATCCCAAAAGTTTCAAACCGTATTCAAAGAAACGGTTAAATAACAAATAATAATGGTCAGCGCTTTTCAAAAATAGATGACTATTAAGAGATTTACTTGCTGAATCGATTAAAGTGGAATATTTCCATGATTTCAGATTTTTCAAAACTGTTTTAATGAATTCTTATTTTAGACATCAAGTTAAAAAAAGGGGATGTACAAGGAGTTGCAATATTTTTATGTAATACAACTTTGGTAAATTACTACTTATTTATTATTATTAAAGCAAAACTTAAACAGGACACTTTATTCATTCTAAAAGCAACAGTTTTTAGGAAGGACTGATCAGCTTCTGCTTTGTACGAACGATTTTATTTTTGTTTCCATAATATCTTGGTAGAAACATGTATTTGTTTGTGAGGACTCTCAACCAGTTTCCAGCTTCATGTAGATTGCTTCCACAGCTGTCCCGGACAGAGACGCTCCTGCCAGGTTGGGTGTTTTTGCAGTTCCTCTAGATGACTTTCATACACTGGATCCAACCATTTACGGCTTGATTTCCAAAGTTGTAATTGAAAATGTTAAAATGGTTCACAAAGTTTTGTTTATTGTAACTTCGGAAGAAGACGGAGTGCACCCTACAATTCACAGAAATTCAACCAGTCACTTAAAAGCCTCCAGAAATTTGACCAATCAGAAAACACTCAAGGCAATCATCCCTTGTTTTCTAGTACGCTCAATTACTCATATTTGTCTTTATCGCTCTAATGTAATTACAAACAGTTTGGCATCCGATAATAACGTAGAGGTACTTTATCTTGATAAGATAAAACTGGCTGAGAATGTGTGTATAGTTTGTATTGCTTATTGACTTTGGAGCAGAAAACCTTTCCAGGTATCTGAAGCAACAAAGTGCACAGTAGCTGTCAAGGTGATGAGGGCTCCCCTCTGCAACCCACTCCCTTCTTCAGAGAGTAGCTCCCCACTAAACAGACCTTTGTCTTTGTTGTCAAACTCTTTATGGAAAGCACATCAGACCTCACAGACTCATCACCATTTATCTGTGAATCAGAGGCGGTGGGGGGGTTAAAAACCAGAGCATGCAGACAGAAAAGAAACAGGAATTGCATGGGACATTAACAACCTTTTGGTTTGCTTTTCAAACCCAAACATGACTATTACATGGTTTTGAAGAACAAAAGAATATTTACTTTGCTGTAGTGGTCTCCCCTAAGTGGTCTCAGAGGATTTCGGCACACACCAAGATCTTGGACACATAATACCACACATCATACGCTACCCAATTATTAAAAACCACATATTGCATTCAGAATAAAACCATTAGACCATTCCCTTGAAGTGCTCTCATTTATGTGTTAACATACTTTAACATGCATGGACAAACCCATTAATAAAACCAGTTGTCAAAAAAGATACATTGCTTTGTAAAAACCTAGTGAATGCAACAAATAAGGAAAAATAACTCCCACAGATGCTGGCTACTAAAACCAAGCTAAGAATGTGTTTCTGTCCATGCACGTTTAAGTAGATGGAGAGGGATTCTAGCCGTGTCTGTATTGTAAACAATGTGAAGCCTCAAACTGAAACCATATAGGATCCATTCTTCCTAAAGCCTCTCCAAAGCCCCCTCAGACAGATCAAAGTCTGCATTGTGTGCTTAGGTTTTAACATGGGGGGGTTACTCTCCGGCCGATTGTTATTGCTCCTCAAAGTGCTAAGCCATTAGTGAGGCCTGCGTGAACACTGCTGCGAAGGGAGTGTCTGACATGTGTGAGTAGTCCTGCCTGCCATGTGTGACAGGGATAAGGCCCAAGCAAGTGCTGCGCTGCAGCCTCACACTTGACATTTCTAATTAAACTAGGGAAATAGTCCAAATAATGAAGTTAGTCCATGGTTTATGACACATGACTTTTTTAAGGGTACTGGACAAAATAAAAAAATACATAAAGTAAAACAAGTGTTAAGCTTTATGTGTTAAACCTTATTGTGGAAAGTCCACACGTTTAAGTGTTTGTGGAAAAGTTAGGGAGCCCCATGGTTAGAGGTTAAAGCCGTTGGCCACATTGTAAACAAAAACAGATGATCCCTAATAGAACTGTTTTCACATGTGTTACCACTGAAACATTACAACATTATAGGAAGATCCAACTACTTACTTGTGAGTGCATGAAGCCTAAACATCCCATATGTGAGAGGAATGACGTAATGTTGCCTGCGGTATTGCACTCGCAGGTTTTTGTTATACTAAAACAAAATTATAATCCTTAACATTTGTGGCTCATGTGGAAGGAATCTTTGGAGAGCATATCTAAATAAGCATGTTACGTTTTCTTTTCTGGGATTAACAAGACAAGGTGACACAATTTCCTGAGGTCTTAATGAAGTATCTGTGATATTTTGGCCAGAGTATCATATGGAAAAAGCATCACTGCTCTGTTTTTAACCATGTTTTTACAACTCAACAGCTGGTAGAGTGGAGTGAGCCACTCGACTCGACTCCAACCTCCTCTTCAGCAGGGTGCTCCTCTTTTAAGGTTCCATAGCGTACCACCTCCACACAAGCAGAAATATGGTTAAATATTACAATCAATAACCTTCAAAGCATATTAAAGCACGTGACAGCATGCAACACTTACTGACACTTGACACAAACCAAAAAGCCTTGATGCCAATTCAACTGTGAGATAATATCCCTTGCTAGTAGTTCAGCTGACAATCTCAGGAGTTTGACAGTTTTGCTATGAGTCGTTCATAGAACCGGTCCGGCACAATGCAACAAGGTACCACCGAGGGGAAGTCTGGCGTAACATGATTGTCATCTGGCTTTTCATAGAATTGTCAAATGACATCACTTCATCTTCACATGTACACTTCAAACATTGGGCTTCATGATTGGCCCTTCTGTTTTTCTTTCTTTAAAAGGGACAATGAGTTTATTAACAAAATGGACTACTAAACGCTACTTCGGTATTTTCGGTTTCGCTATTCACGCCGTCACTGATATAGCACAAATAAAACGCAACAGATCGTCACAAGCTAAAGCAGTGCCGATTGGTTGTATCAGGGCTGGACCCAAATATTCTGCTAATCAAATATTTCAATTTGGGTTCAATTTATTTATGTGTTCCACTGGCATACATTGTCTATGTAGCAAGGTTCTGATGTGCCCTCCTCAGCAGGTCTCAAATATATTAATAACTTGCCCACTCTCCCATGCTCCTTTCGGTCTAAGGGCAAACCACACCCATTTGGTAACATGCGTGTGGACCTCATCGCGTATGCCGACAGCACTGGTTCTGCAGCACTGCTGAGAGACGGCCCTTTCAGAACCCTAGAGCGTAACCTGTAATTTTGAAAAATTCCAAGTTTTCACCCATTAATTTCGATTTATTACCCTGGCTGGCCATACCAATTATTTTACCTCTTCAATACAAAGAATTAGTCTGCTTTCTTTGGCTTTGATTTCCAGGAGGCAGTGCCGATGGGAAATGGAGAAACTTCCTCTGAACCCCATCAGTTAGCAATATAACCAACCAGTACCAAAGGATATGACGGCCGCCATCTCGGTCGTCTTAAATAGCGGCTTGGATGCTCATAAAGCACATCCCCACACTGTAGTGACTGGTTCAGTACATTTTGTACTGATGGAAATGGGTACAGAATGTACCGGACCCATGTATGACCTGGCCAGCCACATCTATACATTCCCTTTCTTTTTGATGTAATCCTTTTAATTCCCAGAAAGCTTTTCGATTTTAGAACTTTACAATCCTAGTATTGGTTTAATCTATTCAGTGTTCAGAGGCAAGTTTTTGTTGTTGTGACTGAACTTAGATTTAAGTTTGCACCTTTAAATGAAGATTAAAATAGTTGAAAGTACAGCGATGCATAAATGTGCACATGTATTTGTCTGTGTGTGGCAGCCAGGACACCCCGCCTGTCAGCTTCAGCCATATGCACCCTCCAAACACAGAGCCGCATTTCTTTGCAGGACCCACTGTAACCCATAGCGATCGCGAGCCTGCGTGGCAGCCAGGAATTATGCAAATGTGAATTACGCTCGACTGGCCACAAGACTGTGCGCATCCGTCCTATGGCTTCACGTTTCACCCAAAACTTTATTGGTGCCAGTGGCCTTTTGTCTTCTTTAATTGAATTAACTTCTCAGAAAAGGTCCTTTTTGCAGGGGAGCTGGGTTACATTACACAGCCGTCACAGCGGCATGGAAGCTGTTAACAGTGTTTACATTGGAATCCTTCAATGCTTCAGGTAAAAAGGGAATCTCTTCGGATACATTTTATAACTTAGGAGCATGTTTTTTTTTTGGTTTGTTTTTTTTTTTTAGGAGGGACATGACACATTAATATGTTATATAACAGATGAGCAAATACAAGACCACCACGCTCTGACTCATTCACCGTGTCCATTCTGCCTTTCATTGTCACGGTTGGGCCCTGTGGGAAAATTCCCAACCATAAACATTGACATCTTACTCTCTCTATTACATCAGTTACTTTTAACACCTGTACATTGAAAATAAGAACTTAAACACCCTTAAAAACTTTGCCAGTCAGCTTGTTTGACTTAATGCCACATTAGATATTTTCTGCACAAGTTTAAATAATCAGTGGTTATTATTCGGTACCTAATTGTTTTAGTAAAGTAGATGTGTCTCAAATGGAGATGTATTTCTGTGCATCAATCATAAATGAGCATTATTAAGCAAATCAAATCTCTTAAATCCCCAGTCTTGATGCAGTAAATGTACTTTAACAGTGTGACATATTAATTAACCTTTTAAACTAATGGGAACGCTTGTGGAGTTACAGTAAATCATAGTTCACTGTAAAGGAAAAAGCAAATGGCAACGTCCCCATCTGCTGGTTAGAAAAAAAGCACAGTTTCAATCCTGGGCCCTTGCCACATGTTTGAAACCATGAAAAGTTGATAAACAAAAATCATGGTGGTTATTTTGGCTACGGGGCAGCGTCTGAAAGGAGGAATGTAATCCATGTTTACTGGTCGTCTTTCCTTCCCTTTTTATTTCAGCTGGAGGCAAAATGGCAGAAACCCATCCAGACTCCAAGAAAACAGGGTTACGTGGTTTTCTCCAGAAAATAAAACTTCTGTGGCAGTTCAAATGTTTGGCCAGGCTGACATAAAAATAGCACAAACAAGCTTGGACCACCTTTATATGTGGAGTTGTGGGCTTGAATGGACTTGTAACAAAGCAAACCCTCAGTCATGGCTGGAGAGCAGCTTGTTTTTGTTGTACATGTTGCAATAGAGGCATATCAAAACCTGACGATCTACAAAACAGATTATTTTGATTGAGAAAAAATGTATTTCCCAATTGTCAGTGATGGCTGCCTGCTTGCTCGCGGATGCTGCCTGTGTTCTCTCTCTAACTCTGATCCGTTTATCCTTGAGGCCGTTAAGCTCTCTCAATAGGACTCTGTTGGACCCCTAATTTTTCTGATGAATTACTTTAAACCCCTCAATAATCTCTGATGTCTCTTCAGCTTTGTATATCAATTCATCACTTCTGACACTAGGGTTGTAACAGATCACTTACCTCACAGTTCGGATCATATCATGGTTCATCAGCAATCAATCCGATTATTTTTCGGATAAAGTTTAAAAGAAGGAAATGCAAAACATTTTTGCTTTCCGTTTTCCAAAAAGAAGTAAAAACACGAAAAGCAAGGAACAACAGATCAAAAGTCTGAATAATATTATAACAAAATGCTCTTTTAAAAGCACAAAAGAGCCCCCGCATTGAACCGAGGTGGAGACATAACCATAACCTCTGCAGTACCATTTGTTTCTCTCTTTTTCAGTCCGAGAGATGGATTTGCGTCTCACCTGGCATGCTTCAGCTTGGGGATCATCAGTGATGCGTTTACAACTCATCCCGACGCGTCACAAGGAGACCCGAAGACGTTACTAAGGACTACTGAGTCTATATCTCATTTAACAACCTTGCTGTAACATTTAGAAAGTGAAAAATGTTTCATGCAAGTAAAAATAACAAAATAATACAATCTCAGTACTTCACAAAAAAACGTCCTAAACTCCCATCAGGTGAATCCCATTATATAGAGGATTTAGTAGTTACCAGAAAATCACATCAGGATGCCTAGTTAAGAGGAAAAATGTGTTTCTATTCAGACTTTTTTTCCTTGCAAATTAACCAATTAAAACAATTTCAAGTCATTTTAGAGGGCAAATGTTTTTTTGTTTTTTTTTTACCCCCGATTTTTTCCCATTTTTATCACCCAGTGCTCCTACCTAAGTGACAGTCCTGGGCATTCCTCCCCTCTACCAACCCCGGGAGGTCCTGCACTGAGCTCAAGTCTCCTTCTTAACCTGAGGAGTGAACCGGCCGCTTCTTTTCACCAGACAGGATGGGGTTTCTCTGGCCGGACGTAGCGTGGAAAGATCACGTTATTCCGGCCAGATCCTCCCCACCCCATCTGGCGCCCCGGCTGGCCAGAGGGGGCATGTATAGCCCAGGACTGTTGCATGTTTTTGTGAGGGTAGCTCACACTAGCTACCCCAGGGAACACGGGGTCTTCAGTTCTCTTCAGTGTAAATGAGGACTCTGAGCCTCCTTCTTCCCATTAAACACTGATGTGCCTAGCACTAATCTCTGGGTCTAAATTTAAGAATGCACAAGTGTGAAAGGCTTGGCCGCATTAAAGCTCAACAGTAATGTAAGACAATTGTGCCAAATGACAAAGAAATCTCAGGAATGTGCCACAAAAGTAAAATCACTGTGCGAGGAATGTAATTCAGTGAAAGGAGTTGTGGAGAAAAAGCAGTCATTAACCGGTTCTGTCTCATCTAAACAGTTTAAAATGTACTTTATCAAACTAAACACTATTTAATTTATTTTGTTATCTCTGGAAGGGGGGGGGGGGGCGGTAATCTTTCTGGAAAAGATGAAAACTGGCAGTGAAAGAGTTTAAGAAAACTCTATTTACCTATTACACCTTATGTAATGTGGTTCTGCCCCCAAGACTTTAACCTAATTTACAATCCAAAATAAAGAAGTATCCTCGTGAACAAATAAAGAGCAGTTAAGGTTTACAGTTATACTTTACACTTCGGTGTCACTTTCCACATCTTACAAAGATGTGACTGTCCACTTCAACAATACTTTATCTCATTATGCAACCACGAGCTGATCTACTTATCCCACGTCAACAAGTACTATATTACTTGCATACCCAAAGAAATATTAGCTTCTGGTAAAAGCTGATACTTGGACCCTATGAACACAATAGACTGATGTGGAGGCATTCAGGCTATTTGCAGTTATGCCACAAAGCTGCCAAGGCAGAGGCGTCCACGAGGCAAAGAGGCAGCAAGATTGTGTTCTCAGAACTGCTGTGACTGCTGTAATGTCAAATGAAGTGGGATTAAAAGAGTTAAACCCCGCAATTTAGGTAATCCAATATCTCATTCGTGCTGTCTGGGAAAGTAAATGTAGCACCAAAGAAATTTGGTCTGCAGTAACGCTAAAGGCTTTTAGGCTTTCGTACCAAATTGTTGCTTGATTTTGATGATTGTTTTCTTCACAATAATTACATGTATCCTGGTCTCTGTTCCACTTCGACATAAAAGAGACCAACTTTGCTCCACCGAGACAAATCTAATTTAGCCCGTATTATCTAGCTGTCATTAGATTAGTATAGGTGCGTGCAGTTATGCGTGAATTAGCATTCCCATTCCAAAATCAGCGATTACTCCCTCCAATCATTCTCTTAAAATTTTAACAGGAAGACAGGTGTTTTTAATACAGTTTAATGTTAAATAAAAGTCTTCTTTCTGTTGAAAAAGACGCATAAATAAGACTTTTTAGACAAATTTAGAGGGAACCTTTACAGAATAACAATCTTCAGCTACGTAACTAAAGCCTCATATTGCAGTGTAAGTCTACGTAAAACAAGGTTGATGAGATTAATCTCTAACACTTTCTGGAGGTTAATGTTTTGTTTTTTTTCAAAAGAATCTGTTCTTGGTTCTGAGGTGTATTCAAATTTAAAAACTTGCCAGAAATCCAAGTAAACTGGAGTTTCAGAGAAACCCAAGTATACATGCGCGAGAAGACTTATTGTGTGAGGTGCGTTTGACTCCATGACACTAGGTGGTGTCACACGCACATTCGCATTCTTCCGGTACAATTAGTAAACAAGCACGAAGGAGGACAACAACATGCAAAAAAATGGAAGCTAAAGATGCAGCAGCTCTGTGAATTTTGTACATACTAAGCCTGATCATGTTGCAGGTAAGATGCACGCAAATTCTCCCTCTCCTTCTTCTTCTGTTACCGTGTTGTTGTGATACCGTGACTGTTAATATTCCCGCTCCCGCAGTTTAGGTTGCGTATACATGCCGGAATAACTTGAATTAGGATCGCATTATCTGGCACTAATAGCTCGATCTCAAGAGCATAAGTTTGGTTCGACTACAGCCCGGCTCAGGTGTACAAGTGGCTTTTAAAAATTCTATATCGGTCGGATTAAGGCAGCAATTTGACTTTTTGTTAGTGCATTTAAACATACTGACAGAAAGACGAGACACTCACGGGATGTGAGTGAGAGATGTAGTGACTGTAGTTTGACTTCAACAACTAAAACCAGTTGCTGTTAACAGAGATCTGAAGACATGATTCAAAGGGGTTTTTTCGTACGGCATTTCAGTGGTATTTTGAGCAGAGCACGATATAGACATTTATTTAGGCCACATCCACACACCCTGTTTTCATTTTTGAAAAAATACCAAGCCACATCCAGACAAGTGTTTCAGCTTCCGTCTCAGAGGTCTCTAATCAAAAATAGCACTATAGACACCTATTACACGCGAAAGAAAACGCAGCAGGTAATTACCTTCACCTTTGGCAGCACAAAAGTTAACACCCAGGACGCTGAACACACTGAAGTAGTGATTTGCCGCTCCATTTCCATGTTGTTGTTCACGCTGTCATTAAGGTGTATTTGAGTGTTGTCTGTAGTGGTCGGATAATACAGACTCAAGGAATTAGTGACAGATTTGAAGAGTAAACCATGAAACACATCAATGCACTATGCCTTTTTTTAAAGGTTTTTTTGTGCTGTAGTAGCCTTTGTTGACAGTATTTAGAAAGGAAAGCAGGGCAGTGGGTGGGTAGGTGGAGGGGGTCAGGGCAAAGGGCAACAGGTCACAATGATAACACACTACTGTCGATGTAGCCTTAGATCTGAGGAAATTGACATATGTTTCATTTGAGAGAGGAACTCACAATTAGAAGCTTAGAGGGGACCTATTATGAAAAACAGGTTTTCTCTTGCTTTAACATATATAAAGTGGTCTCCCCTCACCCTGCCAACACAGAGAAGGAGTAAAGCAGCCAAATTCTGCAGGGTCTGTACACCACGCCCGGAGGATCCTTCCAGTGTCATGTGACTTCTACGAGCCGTTCAGATTTGCGCATTTTCGTTACGTAAACAAACCACGCCTCGGTCGGCCCTGCTGCCTGAAACCACGCCCACAACTAACTCCGCCGGCCGGAGCGTCCGTCATTGTTCCGAAGCGGTGACTGTTTGAACAACGAGGGACAGTAAAAATTAGGTTTTTGCATCAACACTTACCCTCATAAAAGGATAAGTACCAACAGCACGGACCCGGCAACTGCACACGAGTCAGCAGTAAGTGACGTTATTTTTTTATTTTTTTTTTATCCCGGTTTTTTTCCCATTTTTACCACCCCGTGCTCCTACCTACTGACAGTCCTGGGCATTGCCATCCTCTACCAACCCCGGGAGGGCCCTGCACTGAGCTCAGGTCTCCTCCTTAACCTGAGGAGTGAGCAGGCCGCATCTTTTCACCAGACAGGGTGGGGTTTCTCCGGCCGAACGTAGCGCGTGGAAGGATCACGTTATTCCGGCCGGATCCTCCCCACCCCATCTGGCGCCCCGGTTGGCCAGAGGGGGCATGTATAGCCCAGGACTGTGTGCATGTTTTTGTGAGGGTAGCTCACATTGCTACCCAGGGGAACACGGGGAGAACATACAAACTCCACACAGAAAGATCCTTTCGCCAACCCCACCCATGGTGTGGGCACTGAAGTCATGGGGGAACTAACACGCACTTCAGCGCCCACAGCGTCCCCCGGCGGGAATCGAACCCAGGACCTTCTTGCTGTGAGACCGCTGCACTACCAGCTGCGCCACCGTGCCCCCCTCGTTATTTTTTTATGTTATTTATTTTTGTTTACAAGTATGATCTTTGCATGGGCTAAGTATTTAGCTTAGCTCCCGTGTTACGGAGCTCTATTAGTACCGTAATATATTTTTTTCTGTTTATGGTTTCAGATCTTCCAAGCAATGCACCTGAAGCTGTTCAGACACCTTCAGAAGAAATGCACGGTCCTTCCTTGAGCCAGCAATAGTGCATAAATGTTCGTTATATACAACTTATGTTATTTTATTTTTTTTAACAATAAAGTTCCCATTTGTGAAAATTCAGTGTTGTGATTTCTTTACAGTTAACATGATTCATTTGTCTTGTCACATAAGAAATGAAATGATGAGGAATCGGAGTAAATAACTTTGGTGTACCTGTTTAGAACTCAATTAAAGCTTCCTGTGTGAATTAGTATGAAGACGAGGTGACCCGTTCCCCCATTCAGGTAACTAAAGGCTGATTTATGGTTCCGCGTTACATCAACGCAGAGCCTACGGCGTAGGGTACGCGTCGATTTAACGCAGGACCGTAATTCAGGCTTTATGGAATTGATTTTGTCGCCGAAGCTTGCTCGCATCGCATGGGACACGGTTTAATATTGTACGGAGCCGCTGCTCTCCAGCCCAGAGGCTTTGTTCCCTCCCCAGCTACACGTCATTCAGGCAGCGAATCAGCACAGAGCCTCATAATCATAGCCTCCCCCTCCCCTCAGAATCACTCATAGAGAAGGTGGTTAGAAGCGGTAAAACTAGAGACAGGGCCCACAGGCTGAATTTTTGATTTATGTAGAAAAAACGAACTTTTGATCGTTTTTAAGACATTCAAGGCCTGTTTAAGATATACATTAAATGCCATAATAGGTCCCCTTTAAAACATTGACCCATCCCTTAAAAACGCAGAATATGCAAAGCCTGCTGTAATAGACAATGCAAACCTTCACCTGAGCTTCGAAACAGAAGTCAATACTCAACAAAGCTCTTCAAAATCCTCCATCATAGTTTATTTTTACTGATGTGCAGAGCTGCATTCAATGCACAAAGAAAACAAACAAAGAAAAACAAATTGACACAGTACAGAAAGAAAAAAAGAGAAATCACTACATCTTCAGCCTTTATGAGCTGTGGGTTTACATAAACTGCGTATATGACATACATGTGAGGCATGACAGCATTGCTTGTGCAGGGATTAGCCTCCATGCAACACATGTTGCATTGTGTGCAAGAGTGTGATTTCATTAAAGATTCCTTTGCCTGGTGCACTGGGTGGGACACACTCTCGCTCATTAACAGGGATCCGGAATGTGGAACATGTGCCGGCTTCCTTTTTCTTTTTTAGTACATGAAATACTATTTGTTTCTTCTCCGAATCTACTACTAATAAAGATGCACTTTCTCTGTTACAGAACAATCATCAACCCTTGTGTTGCACTGAAAGCCATCTCACAAGAAATGAGAACGAGCTTTATGGAAAACATTGGACGTAAGCATATTGGCTTAAAAAACAAATAGGGAAAGTATTAAACTTGCAAATGCCTGGAAATGTGTTATTCTTAAAGATAATTATTCTTAACTAGACCTTTATTTTGGACCCAGTAAAGGTTTATTGGACGCTTTGGTGATCCATTTCATAATGCCATTTACGTCTCCCTCACAGTCCAATGAAAAGCCACATTCCAGTGTAAATACCTATGAAATTCCTCTACAATGGAATGTCTCGGTGTGCAAACCTATCCTTTGAAAAACCAGTGAGGGTGAACTAGCAACAGTGATCTGCCTCAGCTTGTTGCAAGCCTCTGTGCAAAGTAGAAAGAAACAAAACACACACACAAAAAAAAAAAGAATCTGGGGTCTTTCTTCCTGTAGGTAAATGCAACATGTCTAGAGTACATGTATTAGCCCCTCCAAATAAACAAAATTAAAAGAAAAATAATTCCCCCGATGATGGAAATATGATCGGGGAACCTGGTGGCCGAACTCTGACCTTCACCACTGTCACAGCAATTACACTTGGAGCCCTGTGGCGTCGGACTCTGATGAAAAAGACCCAAGAAAAAGAAGAGCAGCAGTTATCAACAAAAGATACAATTTGGGGCGAAAGGGCAGAAATGTGGGCGAGCCAAGTTCCCCTGTCCATCACCCAGAAGCGCTGTGAATGGCTACAAAAGCCCGTAGAGAGAGACTTTGCGGGATTTCAACGTTGCCAAGAGCAAGTGCCGTATGGCCTTGCCAAGTATTGGAAAGAGAAGACAAGAAAATCCCTCCCACATGTAGAGAAATATCAACAAAACTGCAGCATAAAGACCACATTCATAGGTGCATAAAGGCATCGGGTGGAACAAGGCTAAACAGAGTCTATTGTGTAGCGCTGATGTCACAGGGACTCAGACTGAGGGTGGAAGTAAGTTCTCCGCTTTACATTCCAAGAACATGGACACACAACTGTGACTTAAAGGAAAATACAGATGCTCTATGCCTTATTCTGACTGTCATTCTATCCACTGTGCTTTGCCAAGTGAATTAAAGACTGTCTAAAAAGCTCAGTGAATGCCTTTTGTGTCCCTTTATCTTCTTGTTCCACAGGCTTTGTGGACAATGTCACACATCACTGACTCAGTAATGTCTTGAAAGCCTATTTGTAAAAGAAATATCCGCTCAACGGATTCACATATCCTCTGACTGTGACACACTGAAAGCAAAGTTTGGCTTTTGAAACAATAAATATAAACAAGTTCTATCCATTTAAACTGCCGGGGAACCTGTACTTATAACAAATAAACATGGGAGCCTAATAAATTAACATCCAGCAGAATTTTCTACAGCTTATGCCAGCTATAAATAGGTGAGAGGTGGAATATGTACTAATCACCCATTCCATCACAGAGCAAATATAAACATCACATTTGATCATTTAACGCCAAGTACTGTGGGTACGATTTTTTCATTGGGGCTTTTGTCCAAAATTAGGTATATCTAATGGCTTATGGTTTACATTTATAAGTTCAAGTGTGTTGCATCATATTTTCATGTGAAAGTGATATGACACATGTGCAGCAGATAACATTCGGCATGTGTTTTCTTTTTTAATCAAACATTGTATTGGTGAGAGCATAATGAACCTGGAGTTTTAATGGAAGCAGAAAACAGCCATTACTGGTGCAGGTGTTATTGATGGTCAGTACCACTGGTGCAATCAGGGCATGAAAATTGCTGGTGGATTTTTGCGTACGGTGTTACGCTGAGTTCTACACTCCTGATACACTGATACGGATAAAAAAAAAGTCACATTGCGTTTCAGACATGCAAGTTTAATACAGACCATCCTTCCAATGAGTAATGCACTACATTTCTCTGAGACCAAGTTTTACTATATGTTATGACAATTATTACATGCATTAATCATCATGTTATACAGTTACTACATGGTTTACTGCAAAGGATTCAAAGTAGCAGAAAGGTATTTAACACATGTAGTCTTGTTGGATTTACCACATCAAGATAGATGACTGCAAGCAAGATTGCAATCACCCTTCAACATATAATCACAAAAAAAAAAAAAACAACGAAACGTTCTATCCAGGTTGTGATGCAAGAAAAGGCTCCACCGTTCATCACTTTCAACTCTGAAATTTCCACAAAAGGTTAAATTCCAGCGTGCACGGGGCATTAAAAAGGTAAAATGATGGAGGTTAAATATGCTGAAGCAACACGGCCCTCTCCCGGGTCAAGCACACATTGCGCACCTCTGTGCAGACGAACACACAGAGAGGGTCTTGTTTTGAGTCCGTGTGGGGGTCAGTGTCGGCAGGTTGGAGTGAAATGATAGGCCTCCCCAGAGACACGGCACAGAGGACGCACTGTTTCCCACAGCTAAAGCATCCACTGGAATGCAATAAGGGGTGGCAGGTAAATTTCAGTTGACTGCATACCTTTATCACAAAATCTTCAAATCCCAGGAAAGCCCCCGCCTGCCGTCTGACACTCCGGTGGGAATTCAGAAACGCGGGAGATGGAAAGACTCGCTCGACAGCCATGAAAATGAAATGAAGAATAATGTGAAAAATAAGAGGAATAATACTGATGTCAACTTTTTTTACTTTGGTTGAAATACCTAAAAGGTTGTTGTTTTTTTTTCAAAGGGGACCTATTATGAAAAACACGTTTTTTCTTACTTTAACATATATAAAGTGGTCTCCCCTCAGCCTGCCAACTCAGAGAGGAGGAAAGCAACCAAATTCTGCAATGTCTTTACGGATGAGCCATCCAGTGTCATTTGACTTCTACGAGCCGCTCAGATTCGGCGGATTTTCGTTACGTAACCAAAATGCAAACCACGCCCACAACTATAAAACCGTGTAACTGCATGCGAGCGTCCCCCTATCGTGTAGCACTGCGTGACATCAGACGCTCTCTGTCCATCTCCCTCCAGCCAGCTGCCACTTTATTGAGGTTTTTGTAGTGAAATGAGGAGGAATCATAGAGATAACTTCCCATTTCAACTAACTGGATCAGCCGTTCCTCATCCGTGACCGTTTCCTACAGCGCTTTCAACCGGCTTTCAACGCGAGCGACAGGAAGAAAATAGAAGCCTGTATCCGACAAATGTTCAGCTCAAAACGGCGCGCCACGTCGCTGCGGCCAGTTAGGACCAGTTAGGACAGTCCAATAGAAAATAAAGCAATGGAATTGATTTAGTCGCTGACGCTCGCATCGCATGCATGACACGGTGTAAAGGCTGATTTATGGTTCTGCGTTACACCAGACGTCGATTTAACGCAGAACCATAATTCAGCCTTAACTCCGCCGGCCGGAGCTTCCGCCATTTTTTCATAGCGGTGTATTGCGTCATTAAGACAGCCAATCAGCACAGTGCCTCATTATCATAGCCTCCCCGCCCACTCAGAATCCCTCATAGAGAATGAGGTTAGAAACGGTAAAGATAAAGACACGGCCCAGAGGCTGAATTTCTAATTTATATAGAAAAAACAATCAAAAGCTTGTTTTTAAGACATTCAAGGCCTGTTTAAAATAGACATTAAATGCCATAATAGGTCCCTTTTAAGTAACCGTAAGTATAGTGTAAACTTTTATCTAAAATGAACCAACTTTGTGGGCACTAGTGGCCTTTGGAGAAAGACAAGAAACAGGGCTTGGAGAAAGCTGGATGACCTGTACTAAAAGACCAACGTCCAGGTCTCAGACATGAGCCAGCTGCAACGACGACCTTCAGCTTCTGGACACGAGGTTCCCAACTCCCAGGAAATTTGATATGCTGTGCGCTAATCATTTCCAATGTGTGAGGTCCCATCCTCAAATATGTTGTAGTGCACTTCTCACATAGTCTCATGCTGACAATACCGTGGCTTTTACAATTCATAAAGTTTCAAATAAATATCAGTCGTGTACGAGGAACTGAAGAAAACTTCAGCTTCTTAAAGCCTTTTCAACAAGACCATACACATGCTCTGTCCTGAACATACATCTGTTCAGTGGCCATTCTTTGATATTATAAGAAAACTCATTATTTCATGAAAACTTTAACTCTTTAGAAAGCTGAAGCCAGCCCAGAACAACTGAAGGACACAAACCTGAAAAAAACACAAAAACTTTTCACATTTGAAAACTTGAGAGCCAAAAATGAAAGGTCATGCCCTCTAGCGTGATTTATGCCTGTACCAAACAAGCAAGCACATGGCCTGAATACAAGTCCTATGTTGTAGTTTGTACTTGTTGCGTTTGTGTCGCTGTGTAATTACATCAAAAAACAATCGGTGGCTCTTTTCTGCAGTGCTCAGGTTGTTTTTCTGTGTACTTCAGACATAGCAACAAGGCAAATTATGTATATAATCATGTGTGGTGCAAGTGATAAGCGTTGAACAAAAGACACTTTTTCTAAAATCACAGAGGCATATCTTTTCATCCAGGTTAAAATGACAAAAAAAAAGTTGTTGCAAAATGTGTACAAGGAAATATAATACTACAAAGCAGACTAGTCACATTTTTTTGTGGTCCACTTTGAACAGGGGAATAGATATACTTCTGGAGAGGTGCATGCTGGGATAAAGCGGAGGTGATGGAGGGTCTCCAGCTGCAGCACTCACATCAGTTCGAGTTAGAAGTTGACAGCAGATCATGTCATGAGCTGCGGATTTACAAAATCACTTAATCTGTAAACCTACCAGTACAATCTGTTATGAAATCAATTTACACAAAAAAGGGTTGATGAACATAAAGCAACCTTTAAATGAACCCACTTTTAAAATAAAAAAGATATTTAACTCTATAACTGATGTCACTAAAATCTCATATGAATCACTAGTGCTATTGACCCAACTTTGAACATGGACTACCCTAAAAAAAGCATCCTCCATCACATCTAAAATGATCATTAACAGTTCCAGATATTAAAACTGATCCAGTTTTTCTTTATTCAGAAGTGGCGAGCAGAGCTGCTCCCAACAGATCAGCCAAAACAAGTGGCAGACAGCCGTAGTAGACCAAAAATAGCAAAGTTATGCTCGGGAGAGTTCATATTCATCCACAGATAGAAACGCCAAGGCTGTGCTTTATTAGTTAGTGTACATTTAGAAAACAGTTGCTAAAAAGTAAACATTAAAACCGGTATAATCTCAGATCGTAGCAGTAATAGACATAGCTCCTGTGGGGTACGGTTCTGAAATGTTGAGCGACATGGTGAGAGATACTTGAAACCCAATATGACAAAATTCTCTTTCAGGCTTATTAGCTGCACACTACTGAATAACAGTGGGACAGTGAACACAATTCATTATACTGCTTGTACAAACTCCAAATGGTCTAAATTATTTTGATGAAGTATTTAACAGACAAAAGTGCAAATACAATGAAAAGTGCCATGCCCTCACTAACCAGCTACAGTACGATCTGACGCCAGCAACATCCCAAAAAACTGCAAGAAAAAAGAAGGATATTCTTCATAGTTACACCACCCTCTCTTTTAATTAGTGCTGTCAAGCGATTAAAAAAAGGATCTGTAATTAATTAATCTAATTAATCGCTTTTTTTACCCTCATCAAAAATTGCTGAAAAAAGCCCTCAACTTGAGGTGTTTTCCTTTAAATTCATTACATTATTGTGGCAGATCAAAATAATAAACATATTGATATACAACAACAAAAAAGTGGCTTTATAAAGTAATGTATTTATTTAACAGACTTGAACAGATGCAGTCCTAGCCATTTACATCCACTTGGCAAGACCATTCGCCAGCCTCTCGGTCGCAGACGTGCGCATGCGCGGGTTGCTCTCCTCGATATAAGTTTGGGGAAGAGCGTTGCTGTGGCAACATCTTTGCTACTAATGTTAGCTGTGGCTGCGCCTGCGCTCCCGACCGGGTGCTTTGCGTTTATGTGGCTAAACTTGAGCTGCTCGGTGGTGAGCAAAGTCCTTTCCAAAAAGAAGTCCTTTTCCAACTTTCACATGCTCCTCCATTCTCACTTCTCTTCTCCGCAACCCCCCCCCCCCCCCCTGTCCAGCTACAACGGGAGTCTACCAGCGTAGGCAAACACGCCCAAACACAGGGACAGCCAATCAGTGTCCACTTCAAGGTGTGACTGGCCATTGTTTTCCACCCCTAACAACTCAAGCACAAACACCGATTTCATAATAAAGGCAAGTCCCAAACAGAAAAAGGTAAAGTAAGAGATTAAAGAATAGATTAAGCAATTAAAAAAACGACGCACTAAATATGCCTGTAATCAATTAATTGCAATTAACGTGCTAATTTGACACCCCTACTTTTAATCGCACCTTAATCGCACCTTTTTAATCATTCAGAATCTAAGTCAGGGGCAACAATAAGCTGCAAATGTTGAAAGATCAGTTTTCCAATTTTGCATTAAAAATATTTAATTGATTTTAATTCAATTCTATAACAGCCTTTACCAAAAAGTACCACAACTCCTCCTCACCTGAAAACACTAAACTCTTCATGTATGT
This sequence comes from Cololabis saira, assembly GCF_033807715.1. Lineage (NCBI taxonomy): Eukaryota > Metazoa > Chordata > Actinopteri > Beloniformes > Belonidae > Cololabis > Cololabis saira. The sequence goes on along the minus strand of NC_084592.1, from coordinate 27,055,061 downwards.
CCCTTTTATTCCTTTTAACGGCCCCATCACCTGTCAGTGAATCTGCTGATTGTAGAAATTTCCAGAATGGTGCTTTTCTGTCTATCTTTGACACTGTCAACATTTTTTGTGTGTGTGGGCGGCATGAAATTACTGATTTGCTTAACTTGTCTAAATACAATGAAGTTGGACAGTTGCGCTTGCACAGAAAATCTGCAATTACGTACCTCTAACTGCTACACATCTTCTGAAATAAGTGTACACCATATAGAGAGCCAGCAAAACAGAGCAGGCTTTCTCTGAAGCAGGAAATACACCGCACCTGCTTCAGGATATTTACAGACTGGAATTTGAAGGTCTTCGGCACTTCTGCCAAAAAAAGTGCAAGTGGCGCATCTCTGTTTACTTGGATTGCAAAGCAATAGTTTTGCATGGGTTCCCAAAAGTTCAAAGAGATATTCAAAATAATGTCAGGGGACAGTGGCTACGGTAAGTGTGTGCTTGAAATAGACTGTATCGATTTCAAGTTCATACAAATAATTTTCAACCAAAACATATAAATAATAATGAATAAAAAGATCCAAGATTTTTACAACAGTAAAATAATACCACCAAATTCTAACCAGAATAATGATAATTTAAATTAAAATATTTTTTTTTTCTGCATATCAGATTTTCATCTTCGATGATTCTTTTGCAGAATTGTTAGCATGTTTGTACTCGGAGCATGCAAGCTGAGGAGACGAAGGCACACGGGGGCAGACAATACGGGACGTAATCGTAGACACATTTCTGCCATCATCAGCAGTGGTATAAATAGCCGTCTCCACGTTAAAACATTTGCTGCAACTCCTGGTGTTGGAATCTTTGATGAAAGTTTGGGTTTTGGGCTTTTATACTGTTTTTACTGTATTTTATGTCGCTAGCAACAAAAAGCTTCATGTTGCGTATGCTCCTGTATGAGCTTGGACGTTTCTCCGGCCGTCTTCTGGTGCCAACAACGAGAGAGAGAAACATCTCAGTTACTCGAGTGGCACTGTAATGAAGCGCTGAAATATGTTGTCCCCTTCTGTGGTATTGTATTTTTTAGCCTTCCGCTCTCATCTCACTTTTCAGTCTAGTGGCTTTTTCTCTCTTTTGCAGGGAGCATCCATCTCTTTTCTTTACCTGCTTCACCGTGTTGTAGAGAGAGAGCACATCCCAGCTGCCACCGGCTGAAAGGAACGATTTTTAGAGTCTCTATACTTGTGACATTTGGCCGCATTTATCAATTTTCATGTAAACAAAAGGTACACTTTATTAAAATGAAAATAACGTTATTTTAGCATCCAGGAACTTCTTAAGGGGCACACACTGTATATTGGCATTTTTCCCCCAAATCAGACACAATGTTGTGGAGGTATTAATGGAAACAAAAAATAAATAAAAATAAAAACCTTTTTCAGGGTGTCTTTACAACGGTGTCTTTATTGGTGGCGTTAGCAACTCCACCACACCCCTACCCATCTTTGGGGTGTATGCCCCTTTAGAAATCAATGTTACAGCTTTGTGCTACCAACATCCAATGCCCCGAAAAAGCAGCATGATAAGTTTGGTGGAGATACAGGTGAGGAGGCTGGATGAGTCCATTCTGATCTGGGTCTGTGATGTCACAATTCCTGCAAAACTGAACGGCCAACTAAAGGAGATATTTTATGACTTAGGAAGGCCTGAACAAAGTTGCTTGTTTTCCTTTCATCAAATCTTTTTAAATGTTAGTCACTTTTTAATATAGGCTTCCGATTTCCCTAAAATCAGGTGACGTGAATTAAGGTGAAGAGGCTTCTCAATCTGGGGTCCAGTTTGATCCCCAGATTTTGCACTACAAAAAAAAAAAAAAAAACAGCAAACAGCAACAAGAAGCTGGAAAGTGACGGATCAGCTTCTTTTATTTTCCAACTCATCAGCTGCTCACACCATTTGACACCAGGATTTCAATCTCCTATTCTAAGCTCGAAGCAGTCTTGCAAAGTTTTATTTAGGGACGCCGTCTAGTCGGGGAAGAGATTCAATCAAACTTCCAGAGGGAATCAAGAACCCCCACCACCCAAAAAATTAAAATAAAACATGAACAAGGCCTAAAACAGAAAACTGAAATTGCCAAATGCCGCATCGAAATAACAACAAATGGAACTGAAGATGTTATCAGAAATAAAAAACAGAAAAAAAAGGATCCAGTTTGTTTCTCTAAAAGTATACAGTTGTCCAGGGCACCTCTGGAGCAGTTTCCTATAGTTATTGATGTTACATTTCTTAAAATGCTTTTGCCATCAAATTTTGTTCTGTACCTCTGTAAGACAGTCTGTGTTCCCATAAAACTTCTACCCCAATAAAACAACTTGACAGTAGGAATTCTTGATAAATTCTCTTTGGAGATTCCTCATCCAGTTCAAAGTACAGGTAGTGTGTGTTTAGATGAGGGCCTTACTATCTTACTTGCTATCGCTCTTCAAAGTTCTGTACTGGGGCCTCCCACTGTGTTCTGAACACGAGCCATCACACATGAAGCCCGTCTGCCCCTGAGCACGTCACTCACACCAATGTGAGCATGAAAAACAACACCATTGTAATGCCAAAGAACAAGAATGCTCATCTTAGAGGTATAAACTTTAATCGTGTTTGTTACTCACCAACTTTGTATTTAAATTCTGACAAAATCACCTCAAGATTCGCTCTTACACAACTTCCTATAGCTTCCTTTAAAAAGTTCCCTCAAAGCTTTGACTTCTGATTGTTCACATTCAGCTTAACTGAGACTTGCTGCTTCACTTAAGGGACTATTTCCAACACTTTAGCACCACTTCATTACTCCAACCACAGCTCTGTTGGCACAGCGAGGGCATTCATTTCCCACAGCTCTCCATGTGCCCACAGCCCTGCACGCTTCAGTGCCAGCTATTTATCTGTGCCACCCGACAGCTCAGCCTATCCAGGGAAAGTCACTCGAGACACTGGAGCCTCTCTGGAGAGCTACTTCCAAGCAGCACAATAACGATGATGAGCATGCAACATGTGTGCGGACAGTGATAGGGATTAATACTTGTGTATCATTCCACAGACAGGAGTATTTTCCACCCACAGCATGACACATGGTACAATATTACTGTCAGAAGTGCAACTGGACACCACCAAAGATTTTAAAGACACATATACTTACTTTTTTTTTTTCCTTTGGTAGCCCATTCAAAATGCATTTTGTTCAAAATACCAAAGAGATACAGTACAACACCTTCCTTTTCAACTACATTCTCAAAACAGCTGGTTTGAGAGGCTGGAGTCAGACAGTCCACCCATCAGCCTCCTCCTCCTCTGCAAGGCATCCCTCCTTTAAAATCAGCGTTACAGCTTTACATCAACCATTTCTGAGGTTTAGAAAATGTAGCATGGTGCAACAGCTCAGAAAAGATAAAGATGGGGAAGCAGGGCTCCAGACTAACTTTTTTCACTAGGAGCACAGTAGCCCCTAACTGAAAATTTTTAGGGGCACAATCAGAAATTTTAGGAGCGCACATCGTTTATCGACACGCTAACCAAATGTTTACATTTCTACTACATTTCAGTGTATTAGTAATACATATTTCATAATAGATTAATGAATTACCACAATGTGCTGTTTCAAATGCAGTGTTACATTTTATTGTGCATTTTTAAAGATGCCGCAACATAAAGTAAACTGACAGCACCATTGCTGTCATTATATATAAAAAAAACATACATTCACATGATAAAAAAGTGCTTGGTAACAAAGTGCTTAGTAACCTTTCAGCCATGAATTTAACTGTTAAACACAGTACTTAACAAATGTACAAATATTGGGGGTACTGGCCAATAACATTTCCCTACTTGTGTCTTTACTAAAACCCTGAACTTACACCAGTCGACCAAATTCACTGCCTTCACTCAAATAACTAAGGATCCTACCAAGAAATATTCTTATGTCTAACCTAAAAATGCCATTACACCTGACAACACACATCACATCGTTAGGTGTTTTTCCCACGTGTTAAAATTTAACTTTCATTTGTGTCAAGCCAATTTTAAGCAGTGTTCAAAATAAAATTATGAGACCTGCTGTATTGGAGCACATTTTCTTTTAGTTAAAACTGTAGCGGGGACAGATGTTTAGAGAACCTATGTATGTACCGGGTGAAGGCTGATTTATGGTTCCGCGTTACAACAACGCAGAGCTCTGCGTCGATTTAAGGCGGAACCATAAATCAGGCTTTAGAGGGGGGACATATCGGAGAACAACCAGAAGAATATAGAGTGGATTAAAAATAAAAGTTAAGCACTGAGCTACATGTGTCTCCCGTCTGGGCCATTGCAGACTCATGGCCTGAGCATGATGTTACTAAAACCAAACGTATCCGCCGCCTCTTTCTTCTAACTTTATGTGCGCGCCGCGGCGGCAGCGAGTTGTGACGCATTAAATGTCGTCCGGGCGTAATACCTGCTTTGAGCTGGTGAAATTAAAGGAAAAAAATAAATAAATAAATAAATAAATAGATCCCCCAACTCATTCCCTTTCACACTCATTGGCCTGCAAATATGGGGGTTCATTGAGGCACTCCTTCCAAGTTTAACGTGTAAAAAAAAAAAAAAAAAAAAAAAAAAAAAAACACTGGCAAATTTACTGGTCGCACGTGTGCGAGTGGACTGGAAATTCAGTCGCACATACTCAAATTTTGGTCGCAAAATGCGAGCATTTGGTCGCAGTCTGGAGCCCTGGGAAGCTTAGAAATGTTACTCTGATCTGGGCCTGTGATGTCACAGTACCCTTCTAAACTAAATGGCTCATTGAAAAACATTGTTTCCCACATTGGCAAGCCTAAACAATTTTAAGATTATGCTTAGTTCGAGTTTTTGGTTTGGTTGTCATTTGAGGCAAACAAATGTGTTTGCAAATAATAATAATAATAACAATCATAATAAATCCCTTTCTTCACAATAGTCACACTTTAAAGTTGAAGATCTAAGTGAAAACATCTGACCAATCAAAATTAAGATTAAAATAAGTGACATATATCGATACCCGTTTTTCTCTTTCCGATACCTGTTCTCTGGGAATCCACCAATACTGAGTACTGATACAATTGTTATTTTTGATTGATTGATTGATTGATTGATTGATGAATTGATTTTTCTTAAATAAACAATTCATTTTCAAATAAACATCAGCTAAAGAATGAATAAACAAATCCTGGATTCAAACTAAAATATGTAAAATAAAGAGGGCATTTATAGTTTGACATTTAAACATAGTGGCGCTTCAGATGTCTGTTGTAAAGCCATTTGCCTGCACTTCTTTAAATGTATTTAGTCGCAGTCTCATTAGAGACAGCTGTTTCTGAGATGCACTGTTATTTCCAACATTGGATACTGTACTGGACCACCAGACGATCAATTATACAGCAAAATCAAGCATTTTTGATGACCGTCAGGGCCTGGTCATTTACAACGATGAATTCTACCGTTTTGTCTGTCATTGCTCTGGTTCTTGGCTCTCTGAAGAAATTCTCTCATTTCTCTCAAAGCAAACTTCATTTTGATCCTGCAGTGCATCCCCGTTTCCCGTGGACCGGACAAACCGGTGCTTTTCACACGATGGCTCCTTAAGTGCTTAAAAAGGTTGCTTGAATTATTTTGGGTAACATTAGAGCCAATTCTGGAAACCACAGTCCTGCATATCAAACCTGTCCCAGTTTTCCTTTTGGGATTTTCCAGACTAACAGCCTCATATTGGCAGCTCAATGCTAATGGTGGATAGCTGGCTCACGTCCAGGCACTGTAAAATTACTGGACAAACCCTTCGCCACATATTCAAGTCTCTTTTTCCTTCTGCTAAGCACAAATGTGTGTAAAATAGATAACCCTATGTCAATCAAAGTTAGCCATGGCCCTCAGCTCCTTCAGCTGATCCATGCTTGAGTAGTTACAGAGTTGTCAGTTAACTTTTCCGGCAGAAAATACCATTTCAATTGTCATTTCAGTGGCAAAATCAGAAATAACCACCTCATTTGGCCGACACGGAATTAGTCTCCATTGTCCAACAGCGCTGGACACACCTGCTATAAGCGCTGTACTATGTAAAAATATCTGACTACCTGTAGATGGCTTTTAACCCTTCTGGTTAACAAATGCATGCTCAGCCCATCCTCATGAAGACACTCAAGAGCAGATGACGCCTAAGCAAGAGAAGTTTTCCACTTTATCGTAATGGTGTTTGAAGACAAAAGAAAAAACAAAACTTCCAGGATGAAAAATGTAAAATAATTGGTATCAAGTGCGTAATACACAACACAGAAAAAACAAACCAAGATAACAACACTGAGGACTTAAAAGGCACCATGAGGATGGCAGGGGCTGTGGTTTTAGTCAGCAGCTCTGTTAAAAGTTGGTTTATTTTATGCTTATCCTGCTAATTGTGTGAAGAAACCTCAACAAGCGTGCCTGAGCAGGAAAAATAAATTGCAAATACAGTAATTCATCATTGCCTGTCAGAAACTGTAACTATATAAGCTAATCAACCAGAGATTTATTTTAGGCACAATCTGACTGAAGTGGGATGAAAATGAACATTGTATGGTATATTTGATGTAAGCATGGAAGGTTTTGTTCAGTTAAACAGAAAGCCTTGAAAATGTTGTACAATTTACAAAAGGTATTATTATTATTATTATATAATATTATATTATTATAATAATAATAAAGATTTCACATTTTTTACGGCAGACAATCATTAGGATTCAAAAAGATTTCTCATTATACTTCCTACTTAGCAGAGATTAATCATAATATGGATTAAAAGGAAGGGAAGTAAAGTATTTCAATTACATCACCACAGGTAGATCTTTGGATGGTGTTTTTATGGACTACTTGACAGAACTTGTGTTTTCAGAGTTGCCTTTGTCATTCCTAATAGTGAATGATTTAGCTCATTTGCTCAAGGAAGCAGTTTTTGAATGCGCTTTTGTCAAAGCGGGTAGAGACAGACAATCTACCTGGATTGATGGTAGGGAGCAGGTTGTTTCTTGCTTGTTTAATGACCAGTGACCGTACTCTGACATGACTGACTTTTTACTGCTGTTGGGTCTGGATGGGGAGTTTCCCCTCACTTGAGTTTTGCCAAGTGAAACCAAAGGTCAAAAACTCTGATCTGATGCCCCACATGTAGACTAAAGGCTGATTTATGGTTCCGCGTTACACCAACGCAGAGGTTAGGGTTAGGGTACGCGTAGGCATCGGCGTACCCTACGGCGTAGGCTCTGTGTCGATTTAACGCGGAACCATAATTTAGGGCTTAACAGGTGACCTTTATGCAGGGGTGCAGATCCGATGTCAGGATTGGGGGGGACACCAACGTGATTTTAATTTTTAATTTTTTGCCAATATGCAAATCATACCATGCAAGGCAATTTGGCAAGCCTTTACCAAATTGGTAAAGGCTTGCCAAAAAATACTGCACAGGGAATCATTTATTGTGCTTACCTTTCTTGTTTATTTCTTGTTTATTTGTCCTAAACAGCTCGACTCGAGCCCGTCAAAAATTTTTTAAATATTAATTCAGACTAAAAAAAAAAAAAAGTATGGCGTAGCAATACTTTCAATCTGTATACCTCAAACCGCACCGTGGATGTATTATTTTTTTAGAAATATTTTTTTAATAAATATTATACATATTCAACCTTTAAGTCTGAAAATACATTTGTTCAATTTTGAATAATTTAAGGTATTTTTATTGAGGGGGACAATTCATGTTTTTCAGAAATTGGGGGGGACATGTCCCCCCCGTCCCCCCCGGGATCTGCACCCATGCCTTTATGTCAACCAACTTCAGCTTTTTTGCTCTGCTTACCTTTTTCAGTCTAACTTTCTTCTTCTCATCCTCGTGCTGGTCAAGGGGCATTTGCAGAAAGTCCTCTTCACAGCAGATGAAGCTCACCGTGCATCCCATCCGAGCGGAGCCAGAGCGCACACGCGTCCGCACCTCATTCAAAGACTCTCTCTCTCTCACGCAGGATCAGCTACGAGGACTCTGGTCCGGCTACACACGACACACGTCGGAGCTGTCTGTCTGGCATCACCGGGCTGTTAAAAGGAACGGTGTTGGAGAAGTTTGGAGGAGGTTCTCCGCGGTTTCCCTGCCCCGGTGACGCCAGGCTGTGGTGCAGAGCAGGTAGAGCCCCGCCGTGACGCGCAGCTGCACTCACTCCGCTCATGTGAAGCCCACGAATTGTTAAGTTTGTTTCCCCTCTCTCTCTCTCTCTGTGTATCTTTATAAGACAGCAAACCTTACATCTGCAAGGATGTGTTCAAATACTTGACTGAAAAGTCCACAGTGAAGGATGGACAACACGTTCAAGGGAGATTTTCGTGCAATGGTGCTTCCCCCTACTGGGATGTGTGTAAACTTTACACGAAAGAGATCGAGTTTATGTCTTTGCTGAAGCTTTATTGTTTTGCTCAGGGGCGAAAATCCCGTTTCATAGTTGGGGGGGGACAATAAACAGTAAAATTTTAGAGAATAAATCCAGGAGGGGACAAGGAATAAAAGTTTTAGCCTTCCTTTAATACAGCATTTTGACATTTTCATCTCTATCTCGCAAACAGGCAGAAGACCTTTCTTAGAGCAATACAAAACAATGGTATTAGGTGGAAGGTGGCAATAATACAGCACATCTGACATAATACACTGCAAAAAACCCCAAATCTTAACAAGAATATTTGTCTTATTTCTAGTTAAAATGTCTCATTTTTAGTTAAAAAAAAATCTCATTACACTTAAAACAAGACTCATCACTGGAAAAAAACAACAATTTTCACCTGTTTCAAGTCGATTTTCACTTAAAATAAGTAGAAAAATCTGCCAGTGGAACAAGATTGTTTTGCTTATAAGATAAATCTTGTACCACTGGCAGATTTTTCTACTTATTTCAAGTGAAAATTTACTTGAAACAGGTGAAAATTGTCAAATAAGTTATTTTTCTGGTGATGACTCTTGTTTTAAAGCAGCACAACGGAACTTTCAGCTTTGTTGAGTTTGGCGCCTCCTTTGGACAAAAATCGGTAGTGCTTTACCAGAAAGAACACTCCATTTCCCATGAGCACCAGCGCGTACTGCCGGAAAACCCCTGTCCCCGCCGCTGCATTTGTTTTGATGAGAGAAGACGGACTTTCAAAACGACTTTTCTGTTTTCAGCGGTCGTTTGCAGGATGGATAATGAAGAGGTAATGTATCTATTTTTGGCTAAACAATATAATATGACGATGTTGAAAAACACTAAGTTCAAATTTGTTTATTAAGTTGTTTCAGCGAGATAATGCGCCCTACAAACTCATACGCTCTGCACCTTTTTCCTGTCACGTTTTTTAGAGGGACTTCGTCATAAATTAGTAGTCCAACATACTTACTGACAAAATAAAAAAATACTTTATAACCTGTGAATAACTGAATGCCCATTCCTTATATTTTGCAGATCAGCCCTGCACAATTTTACAGCTCTCAGGAAAAATACTAGAAATGTTCTATACATTTTCTTCGCATTGGATTATTTCCTCTAGTGCTGTAATTCTATTCAATTGTATTATTATTTTATAAAGCTTCCTCATTGCGAATTACACATTTTTATGATCACTATTATTTCTCTGTCTGTTGTTGATATTGTCAGTAATTTTAGAATTACCAAAACCCAAGACGAATCCCCAGTATGTGAAAACATTCTAATTTTGATTCTTATTGATCATAGAATTCTACATTTACATTTGTATCATAACAATTCTGTCTCTTGTTTTATCAGGAATCTGCTGTTCGTGAGAACACCTCTACCTCTGCATCATCAGAGTTTGAACCCCCACAAAGACAGAACCGACACGCAGCATATATATCATATATATATGCATATATATATACATATCGCCAGTTTGTGCTCTGGCAGCATGATGTTTGGAAAATAAGAGACACCTTTCCAGACCCAATGGGACAGTACAGTTGTTTCAGGGCTCCCCGTCTTCTGTAGAATGGAACCTTTATGAGGATTACTGCAAATATTTTGATATTGTTTTTTTTTTGTTCCATTTTTTCCTGTACAGTTGTTTTTGTGTGTTTAAAATAAAGACATTTGTGCAAAACAAGACAGACTTTTATTTACACACCTTTCAGAAAATAGAAAAATTCTTGAACTTTGTTATTTGAATAGTGACAGCAGTTATCCCATACATACTTATTATAAACAATAAGTAATCTGTATCACAGTAGCAGTAATGAACAACTATATGACAGGATAAATTACTGTGAATAAAGTAAACAAGTGTAAATAGAGTAGTAGAAAAATAAACTAAAAATAATGAACTGATAATAAAAACTGAACTATGAAACAGTGTAAGAAGTTACTGTAAATAAATACAATGACTATAGTAGCAGTAGCATCTTGTGTCCATCCATGTTTCGTGCTGGGAGAGTCCGCGTGCGATTCACTGCTGGAGTGTAGGAGAACCGCTTCCCTGCATGAGGATGTGATTCTGGAAGTTTTCCAGATCTGATGTAGTCCTGCAGAGTGTGAGAATAAAGATACAAAAACATTATGTATTTCTGATAATTACTGACCTATAAATCATTCAACATATTTTGTTGATCACAAGTTTGAATTTTTTTCTTTGTTGAAGTCACTGTAATTATGCAGAAAGTAAAAGCAAGTAATGTATAGCTATGGAAAAATTAGAGAAATGTATATATTTATACACTCACAAGATAAAACGACACATTATAAACACCATATAAGGTTTCTTTTACTACTCTTGTTATTATTTTAATATAATTCCAACAAAGTCGATTTATTTTATATGCTTATATGGTGTTTATATTGTATTTTTTTTCATCTGGAAGTGTATACTTTGCCTATATATTTCATTTTTCTGGCTATATTTTACTATATCTACAAATGTGTTGCTTTTACCATCAGTGTATAAGTATCTGTATATACAGACCTGAAGAGTCAAAAGGTTTACATAGATATTGACATTTGATACAGTAGCAACACTTACAGCAGCTGTAGTAGTTTCAGGATAATTGTTTTTGTAAAACACACTGACATAGGTGTTGACAAAAGTGCATACCTGGAGGTGATGAACGTCTTTACATCCTTCAACCATCTCGTCCAAGACGGCGGCTGCAAGGGCTTGAAGCGAGTGAACGCCGGGCCAATGTTTATTCTCCCCCGGGCATTTAGCTTGTTACTCTCCCGCTTTCTTTTTTTCGCCTCCTCCGCTCCGTTAAAACTTTTATTTTCTTCGTTTTTTTCGCTGCTTCGGCCATGATACCAACTCCTCGTTTAGCTCAACACCAGCTTCTGCTGAGCTCAGCCTCTGCGCTCCAAGCCCCGCCCATTTTTGTCTCGACTACGAATCGGGAAGGAGGGGGAAGTGACGTATGTGCCGTAAAGCAGTCAAAGTCGTAAAATTTGTAGTTTTTTAGTGTGGCAGGGTTCCTACCATGCTCCTCAAAGTTACATAGTGCCAGTGAAAGCGATACAGACCCCCTCAGATCATGACAGAGGTGTCATTAAACCTGTAGGAAGTTGATGTACCATCACAATGACTCTGGAAATATGATATTAAGGTGGAAAAGTTACGTAGTGTCGCTTTAAGTGTAATGAGATTTTACTATTTATTATTATTTTCGGTTTCGGTCACAAATTTTCATTTTGGTGCATCACTACTAAATACTACTGCATTGTTCCAAAATTATTAATTCTGTCTCAAATAATTCTAGGGGGGGACAGCTTTACTAATGGGGGGGACTTGTCCCCCCTGTCCCCCCCGGGATTTTCGCCCCTGGTTTTGCTGATAATAAACAATGAGAGACATGTTTTTTAATAGCATGAATAAATCTTCACACCTCGCTCCGGGCACAAATTCAGCACATTGGACAATGCAGCGCACCTGACTGTCGCAACCATTACACTAACCATTACTTACACTGATACAAATATTGTGCTTGATCTACTTAAAAAAAATATGTCAACTTTTTGCATGAGATTATTATGTAGATCAAGAAAGACTATTCTTTGTATAAACTACTTAATTTTTTGTATGTAAATAATACATTTTGCAAGTAGGCTACAGTCAACTTAATTGTGTTAAGTTTACTTTATTTTCCAAAATTAAATTCACTTTATTTACCAAAATTTGTTGACTTTACTTGCAAATGAATTTTGTACATACTAAAAATTAAGTAGTTTATACAAAGACTAGTTTTTCTTGATCTACATAAAAATCTCATGCGAAAAAGTTGCCCTAATTTTTTTAAAGTAGATCAAGCAAGATATTTTTTACTGTGGTGTTCTACTTAAACAAATAAAGCATGTTTCATCTAAACGTTGTCTGCCCAATAGATTAAAATTGTTAAAGGAAAGGTAAATACAACAAGATGCCGTCTGATGTCCCCGACCCCCAGTCTGGCCTTCGGCAGGAGGGTCCCACCTTATGATCCAGGTCCTGCTCAAGGTTTCTTCCCTCCTAAAGGGGAGTTTTTCCTTGCCACTGTTTGGCTTAAGGCTTTTCTTCCATAGGGGAGTTTTTACCTGCCATTGTTTATGTAATAATTGCTCGGGGGTCATGTTCTGGGTCTCTGGAAAGCGTCTAGAGACAACATCTGTTGTATTAGACACTATACAAATAAAATTGAATTGAATTGAATTGAAGATCATTGCTTGTTGTTTGTGTGTAAATTAAAAGATTGCCTGGGATTACATGAATACTGCTTGTTAAGGAAAAAATGTGCAATGTCTTGTTTTTTGAACGAATGCAGATTCAGTTCAAAACTAGATGTATTCATGTAAAGCAACAAACTTCATTTTTAATTGTTAATATCACATATTCAAATATGTTATATTTATATGCGCTTAGATTTATGTTTTTCAGTGTATGAGGTTCATTCATAAAGTTGGTGATTTGCAAGTGGGGTTGGGTAGTATTGAACAGATATTGACATGTCAGACAAATTGAACATGTTAAAGTTTTGTGCTTCCCCACATAAACGCAATCATAACATGCCACGGAGGGCCAGAAATATAAAAAGTAAACAACACTGTTTTACCTGCAGTTGCTAAACAAGACAGAGTCTTCTGGGCTTGGAGTTAAAAGCGTTGATTATGTCATCATAATCCGAACTGTCAATAATTTCTCTTTCAAATGACATAAGTGTCATGTTATTGAGGGGACCAGTCAGCATGGATGATCTCAGGCGGACCTGGATCCTGTTTGTAGCGGAGAGAAGTCTCTCAACGCTGCAGGAGGTCAATAGTACAGCAGATTAGTGAAACGATACTTCACTTTGGTAAAGAAGCATGAAATTTGGCACAGATACTCTCCAAGGTCTACTCTTTAGGAAAAAGGCGCTTGCCTCAAAATTCCAAGATGGCGGCCCCAAAATCTAGGATGTCCGCGAGAATTTCAGACATCTTATGCAAAGCCGACCTATCTCCATTTTCAAAAACTCCAAAGTATTCAGACAGTTGACTAAAAAGAAGATAAATTGCCAGTAGGTGCATTATGTTATTGCTTAAAAACAGATTTAGCTTATAAAAGCCTGAAATCCTGATTTGGCATGAGTTGGCATGTGGCAGCTCGTTTGACATTTTTGAAAAGAAAGAAACCACTGGTGAGCTTAACGGCATCAAAAGGCATGGAAATCCACAGAAATTAATTTAAGTGGGCGTTTGCATAACCTTCCTTGGAGAAGACAAACCCCTTCACAACATCAACAGAAGTCCAGAAAACTCTGAAGGAGGTGGGTGTATCATTGTCAACGTCTCCGGTAAAAGGATGCCATTCAGTAAAAAGAATGTCAAATTAGACCTTGCTAGGACACGTCACAGCCTCCCATGTCCTGTAACCACATTATTTGGATGGATGAACCCAAGATGAACTTAAAAAGTATGATAAAAATATGATGAAGGGGGGGGGGCTCATTAGCAACAGCAGCTCACTATTCCATTGCATATTCCCCAATCTTACAAATGTTTACAGATTTATGTTTTCACTGGTGTTTATTGATGTGGCTGCTGACAGAAGTACAAAGATGAGTTCGGAGATGTTGGGCTATATATTCTCTGCTCACAATCAGTCAAATGTGACAAAACTGAATGGCTGGAACTTAGCAGTGCAGATGGATAAGATCTTAAAAATACTGACAGCATTTCTAGGGTCCTTGTATACTGGAGATTAGGGGGAAGGAAAAAAAAGCTTGACAACTTTGTGACATTTACTAACACAGAGGTTAACAACACAAACTAGCCTGCACGTAACTGAGGAAACAGTAACGGATGCATCATTAAATCAGGTAACAGGGTCATTATTAATGTAAAATAATGCAACCATCATGACTATATCACAGACGAAACCTGAAAATGTGCCTCTGATTGTTCAGCAGAGATGAAAGACTGTAACATTTGTTTCTACAGAGTAATTGTCTGCAGAATAATCTAAAACGTATTATGTGATCAAGTGTTTATAGGAGCAAGTGTGATGTCATGTGCTGGGCTGTGACACTATACACATAAAATCAACGTATAGAAAGAGTTCCAAGGGTCTAGCTAAATTCGCCAGCCATAATTAACTTCTTATATTTAAGAACAACAGATTAAAATATATAGTTTAAATTTGTCAAACTCATGTAGGAATTAAGGTTATGATTCAGATCACACCGAATACGGTTCACAAACGAGAAGGAATTTTTTTACTGAATTTAAATTGTTTCAAAATTGTTTAAAGCATCAGCTGCGGAAGAAAACCACTGTAATAACAACACTACAGCCCATTTACCCCAGGTCTGGAAGTTATTGTTAGTCTCACTACGCTCCATTAAATTGTAACAATCCCAGTTTGAAGCCAAGTTTCAGTAAGGCCCAGCAAATCCAGATCATAGGGGGCAACAAAAATAGTTGGGCAGAGACTGCATATTAAAAAGGGCAAAAATAGCTGAAGAAGTAGACTTGTACTTCTCCAGACTGAGGAGTTTGTAACAGTTCCAATGAAGGCGTTTTGCACAAGGAAAGTTTTGCGGTCCTTTACTGCCATTTTGCCTCTCCTGGGAGAACATTAAAGCAGTGATTAAACACTACGGTAAGTCTAATACGAATTATATTATTTGATTTCAGCATCTGGCATATCATCCATATTTGATAGTTCCTACTTTCTGCCATAACATTTGAATAACCATTCAACATAAAGACATAAAGAGTTGTGGGTGGTGTCATCAGACTCGGTTTTGAGTCCTTGAACATACTTGGTGCAAATTAGCTCCGCCCCTTCTCCTGATTGGTCAATATTTAATAGTCCCTATTTTCTGCCATGACTTTTGAATGGTTTGACATAGAGAGTCGTGGGTGGTGTCATCGGACTCGGTTTTGAGTACTTGATCTTCATTGGCATGAAGAAGCCCTGCCCCTTCTTCTGATTGGTCAATATTTGATAGTCCCTATTTTCTGCTATAACTTTTGAATGGTTTGACATAGAGAGTCGTGGGTGGTGTCATCCGCTAAATGTCCAGGCCTGAATACATCTACATGCAAGTCATACAAGCGCTTCCACTGCAGCACGCCTGAACGTGCACAAGGGTGCGAGGGCCCGTTCATCGCTGCTTGCAGCTTTAATTCATTTTATTTTATTTTATTCTATTGTCATTATAATTTCCGGGTTTGACTTCAAAATAAAAGATCCATTATGGAAACCACTTAAATGTTTCAAAATAAAAGACACAATCAATAAAATATAATATGGTGCCTACAATGACCTTTGACAATTTCAGAAACAGTAAGATAGATATATTTAAAGCATTCAAGAAGGGCTTTTGCTGCATAAGACCACTGAATATAAACAAACCGTGTTCATTTGGTAACATATAGAGCATTTTTTTAAGCATAAGCATGAATTTTATAGTTACATTTGCATGTATTTCAGAAGTGCTTCTACTGTGACATTTACTTGGATCAATACAAAACAACAGCATATTCGCATATACACTTGACATTTTCAGTCAACCTGATCTGTAAAAGTAAATTAAGCTGTGGTTAACTTGTTTGTTCTTTCTCTGTCGATGAGTACGAAAAAAAGGGTTAAAAAAAAGCACTGCTCTAACAATGCATAAAAATATTTATTACAATAAAAAGAAGGCATAAAACAGAATCTAGGATCTTTCTGAACCAATTGTGAAAAAAATCAACAAACAAAAGGCAATGACATGCTTTTATAGAGGATGAGGCTGAAACCCTGCCTATAGCAGCAGTTAATCATAAAACACCCCGGCAGGTCTACCAGCTATAGCTAAAGCTATATCTTTACTTTATGAACAAATGTCAGGATAACCCAAATTCCCTAATTCCTTAAAGGAAAGAATTCCCTCTTAATTGTTCATTTGTATAGCACAAGTTCAGACACTACAAGCACTTCCACATTCTCTGTCCACAAAGTGCAGGTTGACTTCCTTGTCTGGAATAAGAACAGTGCGGTTGATGCTTTTCACCTCTCCGACTGCAGGATCTGGTTTGATTTCAAATCGTCTGATAAGCTTAGGGAAAAGACAGAAATTCTGAGTTAATGATGTCCTTTTATTTTAATTCAACAGACATATGTTTTAGTTTTTTTTTGTTTTCTAGCACTAATACTAAGACAGCCTTTTCAGACGTGCCCTGCCTTCCATTATGGTTTCAGCTGAATGTACAGGTGTCATGTCCAAAAGACTTCCACTGATGCCTTTCTTTGTCAATTCCAACTTCACTCATTTATGTATCAAAGTCAAAACAGTACAAGTCTGAACTGCTGCAGTCATATTAACAGGCAGATGTGAACAGCATTTATATGCATTTATATGGTTTACATTATTACAAGGTAATCAATACTCCAACCAAACTTCACGACTCCATGGTTTTAACTTATCATTAACTACAGTCCCAAGTCTTTTCTTGAAAATTATGTTCTAAGTGGTGACAGAACATGTCTATAAACTGTGACCCTGTAAAGGCTGATGTATTACACCTCTCTTGATTGTCCAGTTTTGTGTGAAGGCTGAATATTGACTGTGGCACTTTTAAATACATTAGCAGCAATTGTAACGAAATGTTAACCCTGAATTATTCTGTTACATCAAATTGTTTGAACTTATTACATTTCCAGGCTGTTTTTTTTTTTCTTTTTAATTTACCTGAAACAGAAGCAAGTACATCTCAAGCTCAGCAATCCGTCGACCGACACAACCTCTCACTCCGTAGCCAAAGGGGATGGAGCCAAACGGGTTTGGCCTCTCGCGGCCATCACGGAGCCATCTCTCAGGTCTGAATGAAAACGAATCTGGGAAAGTGTCCTCATCATGACTGATGGCATAGTGTGAAAATGTGAAAGCACTCTGGAAAAACAAATCATAAGAAAAAATATCGGAAATATGAGTTTAATATAAATCTCAATATTTTTGTTGTAGAGTTATTATAGTTAGTTTTGTGTTTTTCCCGCCTGACAATTAAAACAATCTACTATTCTCTCTTAACAAACCAAAAATTCAATACACAAGGCAAGTTGTGTACAAACTACATTCTACTGGACATTTGAAAATTTCAAGATACAAGTTATTAGCATAGTGGCATAGTTTTCAGCGTATATTGACAGGAAAATGATGATTGGAGCTGTTTTGATTGACTTTAGCGCAGCATTTGATATTGTTGACCATGAGCTATTATTAGCAAAACTAGCTGCATATGGGTTTTGTCCAACAGCAATCAAATGGATGAATAGCTACTTGTCCAATAGGACGCAGTCTGTATTTTTCAATGGGAGTTTTTCCTCCCCAAAGTATGTGCAGTGCGGCGTCCCCCAGGGGAGTTGCCTTGGGCCGTTACTCTTCGCAACTTTCACTAATGACATGCCCTATGCTTTGGACAAGTGCAGTGCTACACTTTTTGCAGATGATACAACTATATACTATGCATCAAATAATATGACAGAGTTAAGGAACACACTTCAATCAGAACTACAACTAATACTGCAATGGATATGTGAGAATAAATTGGTGTTGAATGTGGCAAAGACTAAAAGCATCATGTTTGGGGCCAAACATGCTGCTAATAATAACAACAAGTTGGTCTTATCATTCAAAGGTTCAGGTATTGACCAGGTTCAAGAGGCTAAATTGCTCGGTGTCACACTTGATGAGCGGCTGTCTTGGGAAAAACATATTGAGAATGTGGTCAAGAGAATGGGTAAAGGTGTAGCATGTATCAGAAGATGTTCTGGTTTTCTTACTCCTGCCACTAGAGTACTGGTGATCCAAGCATTGGTGTTATCTCACCTTGATTACTGCTCACCAATTTGGTCGGGTGCAGCCAAAAAAGACCTCTCTAAGCTTCAAATTGCTCAGAATAAAGCTGCAAGGCTCGCATTGTGCTGTCCATCAGGGGTGAGACAGAGTACTGAAAGTTTGCATGCCAGTCTCTCATGGCTCAGAGTCCAGGAGAGGTTGGCTTGTAACTTAATGGTTTTTTTCAGAAACATCTTCCACAGTAAACAACCAAACCATCTGTACTCACGATTACATTATGTAAGAGATCACCACAGTTATAGTACCAGGCAGGCTACTAGAGGTTCTCTAGTGAAACCCAAACCCAGAACAGATGCAGTCCGGAGGTCTATCATATATCGGGCTCTTTCTGTGTGGAACAAGTTGCCAATTTCAATTATTGAAGCACCGACTAAGACAAGTTTTAAAAAACTTTTTAAAAAACACATTAATTTATATCCAAATGTTATCTAAATCTTAGGGAATTAGATGGGATATATTTAATTTATTGTGATGGTTAGTTTTAGTGCACTTTAGTTCGTTTTAATTTGAAGCCTATACTGTTTGTTTTTATGTTTTGTTTTACGTCTTGCATTGTTTTTGTATGTTTGCTTTACTTGTTTTTATTGTTTTTATGTTTTGTCAGACATGATATTTATTGTGTCTCATGTGATGTTTTGTTGATGTCTTATTGTGTTTACGTTTTGTTGATTTATTGTGTCTTATGTGATGTTTTGTTGTGTGTGGACCCCAGGAAGAGTAGCTGCCACTCTGGTGGCAGCTAATGGGGATCCAGTTAAATAAACAAATAAACAAATAGTGTACATAAAATAAGTACAAAGTTTTAATTAACATTTAAAAAGAAAATCAGACTCACTTTCTTTGGAAATTGGTATCCACCAACGGAGACGGACTTTTCTGTTATGAACCTTGCATTCAAAGGAACCACAGGGTACATCCTAACACAAGTCATGGGTTATGTAGACAGACAATATTTGAGTTTTTAATCATATGGCTAAAAAAGTTTTAAGCTGTAAAAAAAAATAAAAAGATCTTACCTGAGTGTTTCCTTGATAACAGCCCGTAAATATGGCAGAGACGTGACCTCTGCTGCAGTGGGGATCTGCTCAGGGGCTACTAGTGTGGACAGTTCTTCGTAGAGCTTGTCCTGGACTTGAGGGTGTTTGGACAGCTCGTGTAAAGCCCATGTGAGGGTGTTGGAGGTCTTTGCAATAAAGACACATGAAAATGTCAACACAGAAGTGTGAGGCGCATATTTACCTCATTTCACATGCTGGACTTTTTAATGTTATGGGTGATGAATGTATGACATATATTCTTAATCACATTCTTTTTTCTTTTTTCTTTTTTTTTATATCATGGCAGGAATGGGTGGGTCAGTGGATTTACCGTGTCCACTCCAGCTAAGAGAAGCTCAGCGATGCTGCCATACACATCTTTAGAGCTCATCTGAGTATTTGAGAGGAGATATGTTAGATATCCCCCTCCAATATCCTGGTTGCTTTCAACACGGCTTTGAATGACCTCCATCTTCTTGTCAATCACCATTTTAGCTGTAAAACAAATGGAAATGAAAGAGTTTCATTTAAGTAGTTGTTTAACATAAGTGCACCCCATGTCTGACAAAGTTTACGCTCACAAATTATCAGCATTTTAAATATTATAGACTGTATGAATTAATAATTGTATGATTATGTATTTTCTATATTATTTTTTTGCATAGCTTTTTGCAAAAAAAAGCAAACCAAGTAAAGTAAGGTAAAGTATTTGGTGTGAAGTAAAGAGATGCCAATGGTGGGTGATTTTTGTGATGCACTGGTGGATAATATATTATATGTGCACACAAACAGCATTTTATTTGGCAGACCAAACAATCTATTTGGGAAGTTAAGAATTGGTTCCTGTTGCAAATGCAGCTCCATTCTGACTAATGAAGCCTCTTCATCAATAAAAAGGTGCCTTCATTCACTGAAGTTTCCGAAATGTGCATTATAAGACTGATTGCCTCATGAAATGAAACCCGTTTCAGCTTTAGGAAGAGGAGGAAACAGAGACAAACTGGTTTAAGGAACAAAATCTGTTATCTTTCCAGAGTAAGTTACCGTGTCAGCAGATTGAATTTAGGCTGCCTAAGTTTCTGAAACAAGCTTGAGTTAGTCATCTCTTACTTGGGTTTAAGTTACCTTGCTCTCTGAAAAACTGGGTAACGCAACAGGACAATAATCTAAAGCACACGAGCAACTCATCAGGCATTGACGATTAAATGCTTTAGTGAGACCTTAAGAGACCCGTGTATAAGCAAATGCCCAAATACCTCAATGAACTCTAGTGATGACATAAAAAAGAATGGGTCAGAATTTCTCGATGGGAGAAACTGGAAGTCATAAAGGAAATTTGTTTTTCTTGATAAACATGGATCAACAAGCGCTGGAAACATTTAGGTACTTATTTTACCCACATGATTTTTATTTTTATTTTTGGCTTCCATTCTTCTTTTTTTTATATAATGGCGAGTGGAAAAAGAAATTGCGTTTCCTGTCTAAGGTTGTATTTGCCTCTTATTAAGATTTACTGTAACCAAATTAATTTTGGAATTTTTTTACATGCAAAAAAAAACAACCTTAAAAGAGGCATTTACCTTTGCACATGGCAGAATCACATAAAAATCTCCTATTTATGGCTTACAGGTTGACAGTTTCCACCCTACGCTGCAAAATACTCAAAAAGTCCTTTAGACACACAATAAAATACTAATTATATATTTCTTCAGGTCTTATTTTGCCTTTTTCATGTAATGGTTTAGTCTGGATTAAAATAAAGTTGACTGCATCCTCGGTTAATAACACACTTAGGGCCTGATTTACTGAAGGTTTGCGTGCGTAAAAACGTGTGCAAACTTGACATCACCCGCAAACCAATGTGCAAGCTGATCTACTGACAGCGTGCAAAGAGGACTGCGCCTCTCAAATGAGCAAAATAGCACACGCTGTTCATTTAGTACTTTTGCCCTGATGAATAATCAATATGGGGCGTACCCGCCAGAAAGCGCTAAATACTGGGAGGGGAAAATGCAAATAGGTTCATTTACCACACGCAATGAGATTTACCAAGCCCGAAAGTAATTGCGGGGATTATGATCGCGTCTGTATTTAATACGCTCGAAAGGAAGGTGCTAATCTGCCCAGCATTACGCACCGATGGCTGCTGTTATTGTGGTGTTTTGCCGTATTCAGCACCCCTGCCGTGAAAAGCACCCCCTCATACACACTCACACAAACACATACTTATGAGTTTATATTATATATATATTTACAAATATTATGGAAGACAACACAGTAAGCAGGCTATTAATTAATGACATCAATAACCATTTACCCGATTTTTGTTATCTGTGACTGTGATTGTGGGAAAGTATGACTATTGTGGAATCCATGAGCGCATTTAAACATGAATCATTAACACAAAACGGGACGCTAAACAGAACGTGACACGGAATGAGAATATAATTTTTGTCATTGTGTGTACGTTGTCATTTGTAGTAAATTAAACATGAGCATTTAGTCCTTTTTGACATTTACTCGTGAATAAGAGATCTGTCTGTGGGTAATATATGTCGACGAGGGGGTGCTTTTCACGGCAGGGGTGCTGAATACGGCACAACAGGGGCAAGGAGGCGACATCGCCAAAATCAAAGAATACGCAGAGAGAGAGTCTTTGCCGAAGTTTTATTAAAGGCCACTTTTTCTTTAGTTCTTCGCCTCATATCTTGCCACCTTCTTTTAACCTCATCTGCCGTTCTTTTTGTCTTACCAACTGCATTTATTCTATCGCAGATTTTCTCCCATATTGCGTTTCTTTTGGTAATGTTTAAATTTCTTTGCTTCAGTTCATGAATGTGTTTATTTGCCTCTTCCACTAATATCTCTAACTCCAACTCGTCAAATTTCATTTTGCGCGACTATCCTGCTTTCCATCCAAACTCTCCATGGCGCAAACCGTAAGACACGCAACACCTCATTTAAATACTGCGGTTTGCACCTGTTATCAATTGCGCAAGCATTCTTAGTTGATCACCCGCAAAACACACAACAGCACACGCAAACTTTTTCAGTGCACACACAATTTAGTACTCTTTATTTAGGATCTTAGTAAATCAGGCCCTTAAAGTTTAAAAAAGAAAAGAAAAGAAGAAAAAAAAAGATTCAGAAAGAAACATCACAATTGGATCACACAAGCTCACCAAAGCTGAAGATGCCCTCCCAGCCAGCGATGTAGCGGTCCCAGTAGGGCAGTAGGTTGCGTGCCCACTTGGGAATGATCACCACAGCCATACTGTTGGAGAACATCTGCGCGATAGCATTGATGAATTCCTGCGTACCGGCAGGGATTTCCTCTTCCAGACTCCCAAGCCTTGTCTCAAACAATATGGAGGCGATACCTGAGTTATAAATCCCCAGGTTCAGATGAAGAAAAAATATAAATGATCAAGAAGTTTGTGCTACTGAAAAATGATTTGCTTCATACCCTCCAGTGAAAAGAGATAAAACTCATTGGCAATGTTGGTCACAAGATCTCCCGTTGCACTGCGCTGGCGTATACACTGAATCTTTTTGGTGAAGTCTGTAACCACCTCATTGATAACGGCAGCATAATGGGCAGAGTCCTTTGGATGCAGCATACGCTTGTTCAGCACCACCCTCAGGTTGTACCACTTCTCCCCCTCTCTAAGAGCAGAAATACACAAAGTTACAAAGTTATATGTGAGGAAATGTTTGCCATTACTACTGACAATTGAAACAAAGACTTCAGATGGTGTTGTCCAGTGAAGCATTAAAGACACACATCATATCCTTTTCTCATAAGTTGACACTTTTTTCTAAGGTTTTAATTAAATGGTTGTTTCACTCTTTGGTCAACGCCGAACAAACAGTCAAAAGCAAGGCAAGGCAAGATATTCACTCTCAGTTTGTAGATATTTCAAGCAGTCAACAAAAAATGACACTCTCCCTACTCACCCCCTCTCCACGCAGCCGCCGCGGTGAACAGGTGAATGTATGCCCATTCATTCATTACTTCAATCACGCCGCTTGTACATCAACAAAGTCGGGGGGCTGCGTGACGTCATCGTGTCATAATAAACCGGTTATATCTTCAAAACTAAAGCAGCACAAACGATTTGTTTCTCTGCACAAACCAGCACTAACGCAGCACAAACAAACTAGACCATTTTGGTTCATTTTTGACAAAGTTGGGGGGCTGGTTGAACTTAGAATGACCTTTGAAATATAACGTGAAATCTTAAAAACTAAAGCAGCACAAATGAAATGTCTTCCTGCACAAACCAGCACTAACGCACTACAAACGATAGAGAATATTTTCACTGAGTTTTGTGTGGGGTGGGGGGCCAGCTTCACTTCATAAAATGAGAATTTGTTAGTAGGACATATCTAATGAACAATTTTGATGTGAACCACTTTGACCAAATATTTGTTGGAATGGTCCATACTAAATCCCAGTTAATACCTCTTTTTTGTTTTTTTATCCAGTTCTCGTTGAAAATTGATTTGTTCTTATACTTTATATTTTGATTACATATTATATATTTGTGTAATCCCTGTTTGTGAACATTTGTTAATTGTATGGGTAGTTTATTAACCACGACTGCCATGTCCACGTCTGACCTGCTAAAGTTTAGCAGCTAAACTGTCACCAGTGTGGTGAGATTGTGGTTGGCTCCAACATCAACTGAAAAATCTAAGGTTTCTTTTACAGCCAAGATCTTCTATTTTTTTGTGTTTTTGTGTTCATAATTTGGTAAATAAATCTGTCTTTTATTCTTAATAAATGTGTATTTATTTGATATTACGGTAAATAAATCTTATATTTTTGGGTTAATATTTACGGAGCCCCTAAAGGGACACGGATTTTTTTTTTTTTTATAATGAGTTTTAAGCGTGCGCGTGAAACCTTTACGCGTGCGCGTAAAACCTTTAAGTGAGCACGTAAAGTTGTTTACGTGAGCACGTAAAACGTTTATGCACTCACTAAAAAGTTTCACGCGCTCTCGCAAAACTTATAAGTGAGCGCCTAAAAGTTGTTCTACGTGAGCGCGTAAAAACAAGTACATGGGAGTTTTGCTGGAACAGGAGCCATCCAGTTGCGCCCTGCTCTGTTTATGAATGGAAAAGACATTACAGGATTTAGCTGAGCTATATTTTAACCTGAGACTCCATTATAAGGACATTACCACTTTGCTTGCAAGTAAACAACTTTACATGCTCACTTAAAGGTTTTACGCGCGCGCGTAAATGTTTCACGCGCACGCTTAAAACTCATTGTAAACAAAAAAAAATCTGTGTCCCTTTAGGGGCTCCGTAAATATTAAAAAAGAAACACGATAGAAATAAATGAATCAATTAAATCCGACCTTTGATACAATTTTGATGAAAATGTCAGCGTGACACTAATCTGCCTCAGATACAGTAGATCCATTTTTTTTTTAATATATATTTGTATCCCCAATATTTTTCCCCATTTTTTATCACCCAGTGCTCCTACCTAAGTGACAGTCCTGGGCATTGCCATCCTCTACCAACCCCGGGAGGGCCCTGCACTGAGCTCAGGTCTCCTCCTTAACCTGAGGAGTGAGCAGGCCGCATCTTT
The DNA here is from genome assembly GCF_033807715.1 of Cololabis saira. NCBI lineage: Eukaryota > Metazoa > Chordata > Actinopteri > Beloniformes > Belonidae > Cololabis > Cololabis saira. The sequence goes on along the minus strand of NC_084592.1, from coordinate 27,030,037 downwards.
TCACCAGACAGGGTGGGGCTTCTCCGGCTGGACGTAGCGCGTGGAAGGATCATGTTATTCCGGCCGGATCCTCCCCACCCCATCTGGTGCTCCGGTTGGCCAGAGGGGGCAGTGTATAGCCCAGGACTGCTGCATGTTTTTGTGAGGGTAGCTCACATTGCTACCCAAGTAGTAATAAAGTAGTAAAAGTCCATGACTCTGCTTGAGCTGCTTACTTTCATCCATGAGAAAGAGCTCGCAGAAATCTACCCAAATCTGTGGACTGCACTCAGAATTGGTCCGACCCTTCCAGTGACAGTAGCGGAAGCAGAACGTTTTTCCAAGCTGAAGCTTATTAAAACATACTTGAGGCCCACTATGTCACAGGAGTCGCCTTCATCAGCATCAGTCATACAGTTGCACAACAGATTTCGTATGATTATGTAATTGATGATTTTGCTGCAAAGAAGGCTAGAAAAAGTAAAGTTCTAGATTCCACTTTACCCCTTTACACCTGTGGTGAAAGAGCCAGGTTAAAAAATCTGCTACAGTCTGAGCACTTAATTCAGATTAAGCCTAATTGTATATTTTTTTTATGTATTCATTAGTTATACATTTGAATGTGTGAAGGATTAGTGTAATTTACACAAGGGCTGTGCATTGACGTGATGTGTTTTTTTTTCTTTTTCGCTGCGTGGGGGGGGGCGGACAGTTCACCCAGGGTGCAAAGGTAGCCAGGACCGCCTCTGCCCGGTGGGAATCGAACCCAAGACCTTCTTGCTGTGAGACGGCTGCACTACCAGCTGCGCCACCGTGCCCTTGATACAGTAGATCCTTAACCAGGAAATAAGTCACTCTTTCTTTTCAGGAGTGACTTATAACATACATCAGTTGTCCTATTGCAGGTTTCCTTGAAAGTTTGATTAACTCATGGTATGTTTTAAACACTAACCTACATATACTGGCTCTTATTAAGGTGGCTTCAGCTGAATAATGCAGTTAAAAATGAGGTTAACTATTCATTTTAGATACTCATTTAATCCAATCTAAGTAAACGGAGCATCAGCATTCCACCTGAGAATGGTGTCTTTCTCAGCAGAAGGTCAGCAGCAGTCATCTAAGTCACATGACAGATGTTTTTCTGCAATGCCCTTTTGTTTAAAACTCTACGTTGTAATGCCAGGTTGCAGGGAAATTAAAATGAACCCTTTCAGTGTACAACGCTGTGAGAAAGTGAGCAACCCCTCCCCTTCTCACCGTCACCGGACTTTTTTTAAATGTGTGTGGCAGGGTGGAGGATTGGGCGTGGTCTGCGGGGGAGCAGCACACAGGTGTACCTGGTTCTGCTGATTGGGCCCACCTGTGCCCAATCAACCTCCCCACCCTGCCTGGCTTCATAACCAGTGGCTGCTATCCAGAAAGGGGGCTGCTGAGTGGAGGTAGCTTGTTGAGAGGCTATACTCAATGTGCCATTTTTTTTTTTAGAATACTGATTTTGCCTTCGCCTGTATGTCTTTGTGCTTTTTTGCACACAATAAAAAGCCTTATTTTTTGGCATTCCACGCTCTGCGGGGTCTCTCCTTTACACCTCATCACCCAGGTCCAGTTTGCCTGATCCCCTTGTACGTGGGGAGGCCGCTCTGGTGCCTCACAAACGTGCAATACTCAATATGTCTTACTCTGTGAAAGGTCCATAGCCAAGTCCTTTCATATCGCGGTACTCCGTCCATAGGGACATGTCTCCTCTGGAAGGAAACTTCTCATCCCTTCTCAGGAGTTCCTCCAGTAACTGAGGAGTGTTCAAGGCCACCGACTGAAGTCCGCTCTTGTATATGGGTCCGTATAGCTTCTTTTCATAGATCTGATGGCAGACACAGTGAATTTGTGACAAATGAGTGCACAGAGAAACGTGCGTGCAAGCAGTATCACAATGCATGAGGTTGGAAAGAGAGAAACTTGAACTGCTGCACCTGTAACTAATACGATCAGAGTGTTCTCATTAAATCAAATTGACTGCACTGTGTCATTTTGAACACCTGCTTGACATTCAATAAGCAGAGAAGAAGCAGAGAGTCTGACTAAATGCTCCAAACCTCTGAAAAAAACCCGTTCTGCAAGAAGAGAAAAGTCTAAAAATCAGCTGAAGCATGACTGTTGTTATCTTGGGTTACTATAAAAAAGGAGGGCCAGGGGCGGATGTACAGTACACGGGCAATGGGGGACAAGTTAAATGTTCAAACCAAACGGGAACCAACTGTTCAGTAGCCTACATCTGTTAATAGCTAGCCGGGAACGGCTGAATTGTTAATTTATCGCAGGGCTCTTAAAAATCACACGTTTTCAAATGCTGAGAACTTCACCGCACAGAAATGTCCAACATCCCATTTTACGAGTCAAAGGCCGACTACGCTGAGCGCTCATACAGCGCAGAGCAGCAGTCTGGAGTTATCGACCTATCAGCCAATCAGAAAATAGAATTTCCCCTTTTTCTCTTTCGTGTATGTTTGCAGGCCTGAGCTTTGGGAGCTGCATGCTGACCTGCAGTCACCCCCTCTGATCATCCCACTGCTTGCTTCCACCTGTCTGTGTGGATGTCTGCTATATGCTTGCTGATATCCTGGCCACTGAGGGAGGAACAGAGCAGCAACAAAGTGATGAAGAAGACGGGATGAAGACAATAGGGTATTGGGTTCAAAAAAGGGACAGAAACTGAAGAGCTAAGCGATGAAGATTAGAAGGAAAAAGGTGGTAGGGAGTCAGAGGAACTACCCTCAATTTCAACTGAACCAATTGATATGTTTTTCTTATCCATTCAAAATTCCAGTGTAGCAACATAAATAACTGTACTCAATAAATAACATGCTTTAAAAAAAATGTTTTAAGGTTAGATGTGTGAAGCATTACAATTCATCTTATTTTATCTAATTGCAATTAACCACATCCTGTGGTAGATAAATGCATTTGGTAAATTCTTTTGTCACTCAGTTTTTTTTAAGGATTTTTTTCAGACATCAAAATGCAAAGGGGATGTAAGGAAAAGTATCACGACCGCTGAAGAAAAATCTGTGGAAAAAAAAGTCAGACTTTTTTTCTCAGAATTGTATTTTTTTTCTTCAGTGGCCCTAATACTCTTCCCTAGGGGTGCACCAGTGCAAACTCCAAACCCCAAGGAGCTGCAAAAAGAAGTTTATATAGACTAGTCAGGGGGCAAACCCTAAGATTGATAACTATGCTCACGCTTCTGGGTAAAGTTTGACAACCTTATTTCTTTGTTAGAAGGAACCCCTAGGAAGAATAATAGGGGTTTTGTCATCTTGGATTTTTTTGCTGGTGACCACTGGAGGCGCTGTAACATTCAAATACTCAATTCATGCATATGGTCACAATAATGGTAAAAATGTACAGTTTATATGCAAAATCTTCAATGTTCAAGATTTTATATTTAGGGAAATGGATAACACATTAATTGAAACATTTTTTTTAACTGTATTGCTATATTTTGTCCAATATTGGTTAAAAAATATGACTTTTTTATAGGCGTTTTGAACACACACATAATAAGCATCTTTTTTTTTGCATTCTAACTAGTAATGGGATGTTATGCTAATTGAAGCAGCTAGGTAGCTAGGCAAGCTAGCAAGGCAAGCTAGCTAGAGCTCTGCACCATGCTTTTTAGGGCTTCACTTTCTGGCTTGACTGAACGGAATGATGCCAATGATTAATTCTCCAGCGCATGACTATCATACACTTTGGACAGTATTAAAAAACTGCCATAACATGACCAACAACCTAGGTCAAAAGTACACAGTCATAACATTTGATGAGCAGCTTTATTGTAAAGCAAAGATGCTTCAGTGGCACCATCAAAAGGAGTGTGAGAACATGGTGATCCTCTTGGGTGGCTTTCATGTGCAAATGAACTTTGCAAAGGTCATTGGCCATCATGTTGCCGATTCAGGGCTGAGAGACATCCTTGAGGAAAGCGGTGTGTTTGGGAAGAACACAGCAGATAATATCATGATGGGAAAGGGATGGAACCGCATAGCCCGTGCACACAAACTTGTCTTTGAACCACTTTGGAAGATCTTGTGGCCAAGCTTTCTCCAATGGGTGGAAGACAATGAATACACAATCACCAAGGGGTGCTTGGAGCTGGCAGGTGCACTATCAGAGCACATAAGAAATTGAGATGTTGAAACAGCTGGAGCATGTTATGAGGAGCTTTTGCTGGAAGTCGGTAAGGTTCAGAATCTCATTGCAGAGTTTGACAAGGCCAATGAAGACAAGCCAACCTTCACCTTCTGGAGACAATACATGGAGCTTGTGTCTATTCTCCTGGCATTCACACGGGCACTCAGGTGTGGAGATTGGAAGCTATACATGTCAGCATTCAAGAGCATGATGCCCTGGTTCGCTGCTTATGATCACACTCATTACACAAGATGGGGTACTGTATTCATTGCAGACATGGAACATCTGGACCACACAGCACCAGAGGCTTATCAGGGATTTCTAGATGGTGATTTTGTTGCCAAAGAAACCAAGCATAGCTTCAATGGGGTGCCTTTTGACCTTCGCCTTGAACACATCAACAAAACAGGAAAAGTTGCTGGAAGACTGGTGGGCATCACAAGAAATGAGAGTGCGAGAAATCGCTGGTCCATCACCTACAATGAACGTGCTTCCCTGGCAGAGGATACAAGATCACTCTTTGGACTGACACATGAGGATGAGGATGGTGAAGATACCCATAAAGACTGTCTTCCATCAAGAGTCAAACGGGATCATGATGATGTCAATAAACTTGTTGACCAGTTCGAGAGATATCATGTCTTTCATTAACTAGCGAGTTGACATGCTCTCCCCTCTCTCAAACAAGGAGACCAGCTACTGGACCCACATATATTAAGATGTTTTCTGTTAAGTGTGAATAAACACATTTTCTATGAAATTCTGTGTCAAAAATGTCTATAAAAAAGTGATATTTTGTATCCAATATTGGCTAAAATATTACAATATGATTCATAAAGGCTTTTTTAGTATTGTTTTATCTATTTCCTTAGATATACAATGTTTTAATCTTGACTATTATGCATACAAATTGTACAGGTTGACCAAAACTGACCATATGCCTGAATTGAGAATGTGTATATTCTAGGGCCTCTAGTGGTAACCAGCTAAAAAATTCAAGATGACAACACCCCTAAAATTCCTTCTATAGATTTGTTCTAACAAAAAAAATAGGTTGTCGAACTTTACCCAGACATGTGAGCAAAAGTCTTTACGGAGGCTCTTTTCTAAAGTTGCCCCTTGACTAGACATTGGAATTTCCTCATACTGCGCTGATGTTGTCCCACATCACCCTGTAGACCTCCTGCCACCCGTTTGCCCCCCCATGTAAAATAGATCCGCTACTGAGGAGGGCACAGGTACTTGACCAACATTTTTGTTATTGCACATGGTCATTGGGGGAGGAAATGGAGACATAACAGACATCCAAGTAGCCTACCTAAATAAAAGATCAGTTGATCGACTTAGCAACCAGGAGCTCACAGAGTTTTATGCTTTTAGAAGGTTTTGACAATTTTGGATGAAAGCTGAAACAAACATGCGTCACTACGTCACAGACCCATTGAATGTGTAGGATCTGAGACCCCAATAGATTAGAATTATCAGCCTACCTGTAGTTCATGCAGACGGTTGTAGAAACCCTGAAATGTGACTCTGTAGAGCAGCTCCGAGAAGCTGACCTGTGGAAGGTCTTCCACTGTCCGAAGCTTGTCCTGTAAGGCAGAGAGGGGCTCTGGGCTGGAGGAAGTACTTCCCACACCCCTGATACAAACCTGGGTCTTAGAAAGATAGCATGGCGACAGCCAGCTGGCATTCCTAGGCATTACTCTCCAGGACAGCCACACAGCCATTGCGAGGGTAGAATAGAAAATAGATGAGGTTCATATTACTTCCAAGAGATTTTGCTGAGTGGGGAGGGGCCACTTGTTACGGATTATTTAACTCTTCCAGCCCAGCGTTTAAGGATCAGGCCACATAAACACAAAAAGTGAGGCATTGTTGCTTAATGGTTGTTATAAACTAAGTTTTATTTGACTTGTTTCATTTATTCAGTTAATCTTCATGAATGCCTGCAATTTATTCCCAAAATCCCACAGCTCCCATATAAATATATCCTGTACATGTCTTTCAGCAGGAAAAAGCTACAAAACAACAGAAATCAGGTGAACACCCTGGCTTGACCCTGTGCAATATGTCCCCATAATAGGCTGATAAATCTCCAACAATGGAGCTTGTTGTTGCTTGTGGAATCTGAAACCTTCCAATTGCAATCATGTGAAAGCATGCTTTCTTTGCATTTCTCTTGATTATATAATCTTTGGGACTGGGCATGAAAACCCAGATGTTATAACAATATTCACCTTCCTGGTCACTAAATTGGTTAAAAATGTTATCAAAATGTGTCTGCTTAATTGAAAGGGCAAATAGAATATTAGATTTACAAGATAAAATCCACTTCAAAGTAAAACAACCCAAGAAACCATTTCTTTAAAGGTAGGGTAAGGGATTTCTGGATGACATCATGTCTGTTTCTCTTTAAAACAAAACAGTAACAAAACACAGAGAGCTACCTTGTTCCTCCATTTCTCTCAGAGAATCATTTGAATGATCCTCCACTGCCTTCGTCATCTGGCTATTTTCTCAACAGCGGTAGCAGAAATCACAATAATTTGTCAATTGCTAAAGATGTTGTGTCCATTTTCTTCAAGGTTGAGATTTTCTTTTTCGTTGTTTTGAAGAAAAGTCTCGCAGGACGAGATATGGCGAGTTACAAGAATTATGCTTTTTTCGAAAAAACATAGATCCTGTGTCCCGTCAAAGAAATTAATGGAAATATGTCCATTACTTTTGATGCTCTCTGCCGCTACGCACACAAACATGCCACCTGCACAAATTTCTACCTCGTTACCGCCACAGAAATCATGTGCAGTGAAAGATTAAAGAACTGAAGTCAGTTGCTCAGCACGATCAGCAAATGTTGACAATATAACGCGTTTTTCCTGTTTCTTTAAATTTCAATGGCTTAAGTCATGCTATGAATACCAATATAACAAATTTGAAAGAAGGGGCAGTAAAAGACTTTATGTTTTGGACTGAAGATTTGGTGACGGAAAGGCGTGAGCACTGTTGTGTTAACATTTGACTCCAAAAATCAGAGGGAACGCAAATTACACACCGGAAAATCGTTACAAGTCTCTACAGGTCTTTATATTATCATTTGTTGTTTGACAACAAAAACTTTCATGAAGTACAAGTATGAAAAGTACAACTTGCTACATTTTTTCAATCTTGCCCACAAATCCATGACAACCATGGCTTGCCTTGAAGGAACAGTGCACAACGCTACATACATGAAAACTTCTGGTAATAATTCATAACTGTTTGTTCTTCTCACTCAGAGCATTTTTCATCTGCATTTGGCCTCATCCTGACACCGCCGACCGGTTCAAGTTTAGCAGAATAAAGTATTTTCCAGATGTCCTGGAAGCTTTCCAAGAAGTACAGTTTTTCAGGTCGTTCAAAATTCATGTTTACTTGCCTGCTTTTGGAAAAACAGCTGCCTTTTAGAGAATTTGAGGAGAGAAAACTATGATAGTCATTTATTCAGTTAGTTGTGTTTTCCTTATTAAAACAAAGCATTAGGGTTTAATGACATAATAATTACACCACTTTTGTGTCATCCATGGTCCTGAGCCATGAGGAACAAATATTTGAAAATCAGTGAGTTTAAGCTTTCAGTCTTACAACAATAAGCTGGAAATTAGTTTTCTAACAAATGGGACCAAACCAGTTTAAGATTAAAGATGAATATAAATGAGTAAATGGGGAAGTAGAGGCAAGATTAAATAATTTCTTCCTTCCTCCTATTTTGTTTCCAACATAAAATGTTTGTTGTTTCTCTACTTAGCTCATTGAATAAATTAGCCATCATTCTTTTCTTTTAATCTTACTTTGGATTCATTTATTTAAACATTAGTAGTAATCTTACCTATAAAGACTTTTAAAATGGGGCCAAACGGCTTTAAAATCAGCAGAAACTTTAGTAAGCATGATGGCCTGGTAGATTTATTTATGCAGCAGCACTTTACAAAAGTTCTGCCTTTTTGTGCCCAATGCCCTCAGTAGACTGCTTTACTCATTATTGAAATAAAAGTATACATTTTTATTCACAAACCAGCACGTTATTAGATCACATCCAGAACTTCCACCCCCATTTAGTACATCTAGTGCTCGATCTCTCCAAGCACAGAAAAGAGCATCTGTTGCACAAAAAAGAAACTTAAAATGTAAAAAAAAAAAGACCCAGCAAGCTTGTGTTTTTCATATTTCTCTTTATTTAATAATCAGTCTCTGAACCTCCTCCGGTCCCGTCATCCTTTTAGTTGGGCTACATTGTCTATGGACCCTGCAGGATCCTTTTTGTGCAGCAACAAGTGTCCCTGCACCTGAGCGGCACTGATCTCACAGTCGACGGCTAAGGCGAGGTCCGCAAACCGCTCTGCTTCCGAGGTGGGCTCGTCCGGGTAGAACCGCCGGAACATCTGGCTGAGCTGCCAGTGGGTGCAGTGTCCGATATACTGCTTCAGATCAACACGGCCGGGTCGAATGAGCGCTGCGTCTAACCTGTGTGTGGAGATTAAAGGTAAAAGTGGATGTCAACATCACAAAAAATGTTCCATGATGGGTGTCAAACTCACCAGTGATATCAAAACTATTATTGAAACTATTATTTAAACCGACGTCAATGTCAGCTGACACAACACTGCTATTCATTCATTGTATATGTGGAAAATGCAATGGCATGGTGTAAATATTCATTTTGGTGATGGTTTTTTTGAACTAAACATTTTCCAGGGTTGGACCCCCTGATTTTTTTGTTAACTTATAACTACCTAGACAACATACTTTTGGCAACATACAGACTTTTTTTGTCTAGATTACATCATTCAGTTAACTACTATCAGGGTTCCTCAACAAATTGCCTGAATGTATAATTTTTTTAAATATATTACCTGCTTTTTGGTGGTTGAAATTAAAAAAAGCTTAAAAATATTGACATCTATCACACTTACACACTTTTCTCCCCAATTTTTTTGTTATGCCATTTCAAGAGTGAAACCACCTAAGTCTGAAAATATATTGTCTAGTAATCTCAACCATTAAAATTTCCATAGTATAATGATATCACAGACTGAAATCAGGGCAGAATTATCCTTGTGTTATTTTGATGAAAACATGTCACAAAAATGTCATTAATACCCAAGAAAATTCACGCCTTTTTCTTCCAACAATACCTGTCGATATAGTTGGTGGTCATAAAAACTATTCTGGCCTCAGATGAAGCCACTCCATCAAGTGCATTGAGCAGACCACTGAAGGTCAGTCTTCCCATCCCCTGGTAGGCCAGAGGGTCTGAGAGGGCAGAAAACAAACATCGATGACTGGAAGTCCAATCTCACCGCAGAGACAAACACAAAGACAGAGCTTCTCAGCATGACGATAATTTCACATTATCTGAATTTTAACCTCTTCTGAACCCCAAATTGGAGCCGTTGTATAAATGAAAAGATGTGATGTTTTAAAACAGACAAAACTAAACACTACTATTATATTCAAGCTGGTATTTGGATCAAACTAAAAACTGCTAACCCTTTCTGCTACTTACTCTCAGTAGGAAGCAACTCTCGGCTCACGAAGGCAGCATCCACATCCTCCAACAGAATGATGCTTTGCTGCGGCGCCACAGTCAGGAGGTGATTCAGACGGTCATCCGAAAGGGTCCGGTCGCTCAGACTCATCAGACAGATGCTGTAGCCGAGCTGACCTGCCAATGCCGTGCTGAAAGCAAACAAGCCCCAAATAGGTGAAGTTGCACGCGAGTTGCTGATGAGTTTCAGTAACACAAAACAGGAACAACAACACAAACTCACTCACATAAAGCTGCTCTTTCCACATCCCGGGGGACCGTACAGTAGATATCCTCTTCTGTAAGGAATGCCTGCATACAAAAACAATCATTTTCAACCATATGGCCATCACCGTTGAACTGGATATTTAACTAAGACACAATATCATCAAGAGTTATCCCTTGTTTACCATATTTTGACTCGTTATCTAGAAATCATGAATCAGTCCAAGCATTTTCCAAATAAATCTAATTTTCTCTACAATGTGAACATCAGCTTATGGACTTAAACCTTTACTCGCCCTTTTAGTTTTTCTTATGTTAAACTAGGGGTGCAACGATTGATAGTAAAAAAAAATAGTCGTCAGTGAATTTAATTGTCAAGAATTTTTCTTTTTTCTTTTTTTAAAATCAGAATGAAGCATCTCCTTCCTTCTTATCTCTGCTGAGAATCGCACATGCGCAATAGCCGCTATAGTCACCGCACGTGTTTCAACAGTGAGCAATAAATTACAGCGCAATAGATAAGACGTTTAATGTATGCCCCGAAATCTTTCTATAATTTATATATTTATTTCATTTTTTACTTGTTTGCCCCATTCTCAGTTCTTTTGTGTTTTGTTTACAATAACCCCTGGCATTGTATGTTTGCATTCCATGATTGTATGTTTGTTATATATTGGAAATTACATGCTTTAAATACAGTATATTAGGAAAAAAAACAAAAAAAACATACATCACAATAGAGAACAGCACCAGATAAACAATATAGCAGCGGGCAACGTAACACCACAGCGACTGGCAGCAAACATCATTAAAAGATACATTTTTTAATGAAGTATCCATCTTTCTCGTTTTTTATTGTTAATTAGCACATAACTTCAGCATTTTGATCTTGACAACTAAAAGGCAGACAATATTAAAACACTAACATCCATGTGCACTGACCAAATAAGGTAGAGCCAATGGATATTTTACCTCTATCTGTGTACCACTTGGGGTTTCCGATGAACTCTTTCACGTCATCTACGATCCTTTCAGCTACACCGGCCTCCAGTACCACAGAGGTAAGGGGCCTGCGTCGCCGTGGAAACCCAAAGGGCCTCCACTCTGCGCCCATGGCTGTGTACATGACTGTCCTTCCTTCTTCCTGCTTCAGAGCCAGTTCCCTTGCTGCAAAGCATGATTGACACCTTCACTGAATGGCCGATTGTAGCCAACAAGAGAAAGACCTGAGAAACTTTACTTGTATGTACCTTCTTGTAAAATATTAAAGAAGATTTCTTTGTTTCTGCCTAAAGCAGTAAAAGTGACAGATTCCCATGGAGTTCCAGTGTGGAGATCCACCATCTGCTTCTCTCTGGTCCTCTCCACCCTGATCCATGTCCTCCCATACCTGGATAATGTCACAGAAGGAACAATCGATGAGAATAATAACACCTCTAAACTGACAAAGTGAAGAAGCTATGTAACTTACAAATAAAAAAAAAGAATTCAATTATTTGCTAATCTTCTTTTTAAAACCTAAATAATATTTTATTCATAATATACCACAGAAATATTAATTATTTAACGGGAGACATTTTACCATTCCAAGAAAAATATTACCGTAGCTTATTTTGAAAATAATAGCTGCAACATCTCTCCAAAAAGTAAGTTGTGTTAAAAGGATACACCTGGAGGAACATCCTATACTCAGTGGCAACAAACCATGATGACATGATTAGATATTAAAAGTCTCTCAGAAATAAAAACAAGCAGAGGTTATCCTTAAAACTGTATACAAATTGTTTAACAATATCCTCAGTTCCTCAGTGTAAAGTTGGGAAAAACAGTTAGCCATGGCTTCCACAAATGCTGGTTCAATGGACCAGAAGATGATGTCCCACAGAGGACATCACAGAATCCAAAAATCTAATTCTGTTTAGAAACTGTACATACTACATCCTCTGCATGAGAGACTATCTGGCTCGTTATCAGTGCAAATGCAATGCAAAATCCTGCATCTCCAGCGGCATGGGAGTGCAATACTATATACAGGTATTAGAGCATAATGTTCCTATTTTGACATCTTTTTCAACGAAGGTCTTGCATTGTTCAGAAACACGTTACCAAATCACAAACTACATCCATTACAGCAGCGTGAGTTTCATGGTAGAAGAGTTAGCTGCAGAACTGGTCTGCCTGCAGCCCTGTCCTGTCACCAACTGAAAACATTTGAAACATCATGAAACAAAAAAAATGCAATTTAGATGCAGAATTATTGCACAGCTCCAGAAACTGGTCTCAGTTTTCAGGATTTATGGACTGCTGTTAAGAGGTGCAGAAACTACACCTAAAAAACCATTGTAAACATTGCCCTGCCCCAACTCTTTTCAGATGGTCCCTTCCTTAATTTAAAGATATGATATGTTTGCTAACAAATATGGGTTTAAGATCTGCAAAGCATTCCATTATGACTCCCAGTGCTCAACAGTGTGTGTGGTATGACCTACAACTCGGTGCAGTATTTTTACCTTTTTATATTCAACATTGCTTTTATCCTATCCTAGTAATTGTTCTATAAAGGAATTTAGAACTGAACTGAATTTTGTCAAAATTTTGTATTATATCATTGCACCTAAATGTTTCTATATGATCATTTCTATCTTTCATTTTTATTTGCTAGTATTGTTTTTACTTCTCTATTTCTCATTGTTCTTAACATGTCTACAGGACTGTCTCAGAAAATTAGAATATTGTGATTTTCTGTAATGCAATTACAAAAACAAAAATGTCATACATTCTGGATTCATTACAAATCAACTGAAATATTGCAAGCCTTTTATTATTTTAATATTGCTGATCGTGGCTTACAGCTTAAGAAAACTCAAATATCCTATCTCAAAAAATTTGAATATTCTGGGAATCTTAATCTTAAACTGTAAGCCATAATCAGCAATATTCAAATTATAATACTATATAAAAGGCTTGCAATATTTCAGTTGATTTGTAATGAATCCATAATGTATGCCATTTTTTTTTTTTTTTTTTTTTATAAATTGCATTACAGAAAATAAAGAACTTTATCACAATATTCTAATTTTCTGAGACGGTCCTGTATGTTCCTACTGTGAGGCACTTTGAGCTGCAATTCTTGTATGAAAGGTGCTATAGAAAAAAAATGTATTATTATTATTAATTATTATTATTATTATTATTATGTTGCTCCTATTTTAGTGTCCCAACTTTTTGGGAATTAGGATTTCCATCGTTTTAGCACCTAAACAGATTCTTTTGAAATGTGAAGTTTGTTTAAACGCCTCCTCTGACCAGATGATGTGGTTCCCAGGACTGGGGTGGAAGTCAAACTGCGTGTGAACTCGTCCGCTCTCGTGCGCCAGGTAGGAGGTCTCCACGCTGAGGTGCTGCGTGTGCCGGGCGTGCTTGGTGATCCAGCTCAGCAGCCAGTGGTAGCTCTTGTCCCTGCTGGGCACCTCCAGGGTGATCATGTAGTGCCTCCGGAAGAAGATCATCCCCACCTGGGCGCTTTTCCTGGCCACTGCCAGGGCCGTCCCGACCCCGACCAAGCCGAAACCAGCCCCGAAGTAGGGGTTGTCCTTCAGGCTGTCCAGGAAATCTGACAGCGGCATGATGAGGAGGAACACTCCTGCAATCCAGCAGAGTTACAAATCTGATGTTATCTGTCAAAGAAACAGACGTTCTTTTTTTAAAAACAAGATAAATCCCATTGGAGATTTGTATCCGTTTTCATTTCATACAACTACTACATAACATTCCCAAGAGGGGAAAAAACGAGTATAATATCCACACGGGGTCCGCAGCCAGCTGCAGCATGCCGATGTTTGATGCGACCTCCACTACATTTCCTGTGTTTCACGAATTTCATTCCGTGTTCGCCAATGCTCACAATAATAATTCGTTCCCCTCATGGATGGTATGTTGTTTTGACTTTTCCCTCCCGTTGGTATCCGAGATAGAAACTACCCTAAACGAACACGTTGTGTAGACAGTTTACCGTGTGTATTTTGGCGTTGATTGTTTGCACCGCAAGAGCAACAATGAACGTGCTTAACAGTAACAGACCAAAACAGTGCGGCGCGGATCACAAGAGGCCAGCTGACGCTAGCTCAGATAGCACATGCAGCGATATTGCTAGTTTATATTATTAAAAAGAACTGAAGCCTTGAAAGATTGTCACTTGATTTAAATACATTTTAAAAAGGCACTTTGCCGAGAAAACGGCAGAAATGTGGGATTTTTTAACTAGGCAGAGCTGTCATACGGTGTTGGATATTTGGTTTGTCAGCTAAGATGGACCATGAAATCTCAGGCAGTAGGTCAGAAATATGCATGGTTAAACAATAAATTAATAACTAATGGAACACTTTTTACAGTGTCTAGCATCAAATCACTTAAACTTCTGGAATATGGACCATATATACACATAAATATATATATATATATATATATATATATATATATATATATGTATGCCTTTATGTTTAGCACACTAATATAAATAACTTCATGCACGAATGAATACATGTGCTTAAATATTTTTACATACAAATATACAGTACTGCATATAATCATGTATATATGTGCTTAAATATATATAAATACAAATAAACATTCATATAATATGACTATGCATACCTATGCCCATAGATCACTGCACGTATATATAAATATATACATATACATTACATAGGAATGCATACACATCACAATATGCATATATACATATTCACGCACATACGTGCCTATGTGCATCTTTTCATTCCTAAGACTTTACCCAGTCCAAATCAGTATAGATATCAAGCATATTTTTTCCCCCATTGAAATCTGTTCCTATAATTTTTTTACCACTGTATTTCTAATGCAAGTAAATTAATATATTTGTCATGAACATCTAATTGTGTTGGCATTGTGCACATTTCACTTTTTTTTTGACATTGCTATTATTATATTGTTTTCAGTCATAATTTTGTGTTGAAAAGTGATCTGAATTCAGTAACTCTTTAACAAGTAAAACCTGTTACATATTTAGTATATTATTTGCAATTGAATTATATAAAATGTAGCTTAAGAAAATACCTTTTTAATTTCCATGTTTTGTCCCGGTTTTTCAGACAGAATGGAGACGGTGGAAAATCCATGTGATAAATGTGGCCGGAGTTTCCCTGATGGTCCCACATTTGTTTCTCACGCCTGTTCAAAAAGCCAAACGACTCCATCCAGTAAAGGACAACTAGGCAGCTTCAAATGTTCTCAGTGTAACAATGTTTTTTTGAAACCAGTTGCTCTGAAACACCACTTTAAAACCAACCACAGGGATCATGACCCTAAAGGTCAGTTCACCTGCTTCAGGAACGACTGCCAGTTCAGCAGCACAGACCGTCAAGAGTATCAAGCCCACTTGACGTCCATGCACGATCTGAATCTCATTCCCTGCACCCACCACTCCTGCAAAATGTCATTTACTACAAAGGGTGAGATGGAAAGCCATTGGAAGAGCCATATGCCATTTGGCTGTTTTCACTGTCAGTTTGTCACTCAAAATGCAAAAGGCATGAGGGACCACCTATTGGAGCACAGTCATCTTCCGAATAAGTCTCAAGGTGAACAGACACTATGAGGAGTTGTGAGATATAAATGCACAACTGCCCTTTCTATTTACAATCATGTAGAAAGTTTGACTTCATCTGTTTGTTCTGTTTTCAGGGAATGAGTCAGAGACCCAATCAGCAGGTGCTCATGGAAGTCACCAGCCTCAGGTTTCCTCCAGGCCTAAAAGAACATATAAATCTGTGCCAACTTGTTTGTCATCATCAATACAAGAGGAGCATGGGGAGGAGCTCGAGAGGCAAGTGATTGGTACAAATCCATGTAAAGAGGCAACTGGAAAAGACAACTCTTCATCACTGCCATCCAAAGGTACACAGACCTGTTGTCTATTTGATGGAGTATTGTTTTCAGTTTTTTGAAGAAACAAATGTAAAGTAATTTTTATTCTTTAATGACTTTGTTCTTGTCCATTAGAGTACCTTGCAGAGGGAACAGAGCATATTTATCGCACCCACGCCTGCCCCAAATGCCGGCGCTGCTTCAAGATGCGCTCTCACCTGCAGGAGCACCTTCGTTTGCATTTCCCTGACCCCAGTCTCCAGTGTCCCACCTGCAAGCGCTTCTTCACCAGCAAGAGCAAGTTACGGATACACCGGCTCCGAGAGGCCGGTGAAAAGATCCATCATTGCCACCTGTGTGAGTACTCTGCCGTGGAGAGGAACGCCATCCGCCGCCATCTCATCAGCGTGCACGGCGATGAGGCAGAGGAAGCCATGAATGGTCATAGCTATATTTGTCCCACCTGTGGCCGATGCTTTGGCCAGAGTAGGGCACTAAAGGCTCACATGAAGATGCACAACATCCAACCAGACAGTGAGCCACTGACCTGTTTCCAAGATGGTTGTTCTTTCAAGAGCTCTCTGCGTAAAGACCTCGTCAAACATTCTGCCGAAGTGCATGGGATCAAAGCGGTGGAGTGTCGTCACCACGCATGTGGTGCCATCTTTCAGAGCGAGACAGACATGGAGGTCCATTATCGGAAACACCTCGCCTACCACTGCTCGGAATGTGACTTCTCCTGCTCCAATAAAACCATCTTCCTCCAGCACCAGCGGCACGGTCACCCAGGGAACGAAAAGCTTTCCTGTGACTTTTGCTCCTTTGTCACATTCAACCCTGTGGAGTTTGAGCAGCACATCGGGCACTTGCATGCCAACGAGAAGATCCACTGCTGCTCTCAGTGCAGCTATGTCACCTCGCATAAACGTGGCTTGAAGCGGCACATGCTGATGCACAGTGGTGAGGATGGATTCAATTATGCATCATTCATTACCATTGTTTACCAATCAAGAAGATGATTTTATAGTTGCTACTTTTGACATAAGTCTTTTTTTCCTCTTTCCTAGGTGAGAAGCCCCACAAGTGTAACCTGTGTGACTTCAGGTGTCGTGACGAGTCCTATCTCTCCAAACACATGCTCACTCATTCGGATGACAAGAACTTTATGTGTGCTGAATGTGGATACATCACTAAATGGAAGCACTATCTCAACGTCCACGTGAGGAAACACGCTGGAGACCTCAGGTAGAAACTTGGTTTATTTCTCATACAATTCCAGGTCAGATTTTAAGACCTTTATGTTAACAGCTGCGTAATACATGGTTTAACTACATTAGATACAGTCATATTTTAAAATGAGGAATACAAATTAGCAATATGGGGCTATTTTCATTGACTTTTCAGTAATTTCCAAAGATAATGTGCATGTATGAGTTTTATTGTTTTTCTAGTTCATGTTGCGTTACATTGCAGCAAAACTTTAGTCAAGTTCAGTATTTTTCAGTTTGGTGGCAGAAAAATAATATGAGCCACTTGGAAGTCAAAATAATAGACAAACACAATGTGATAAAATACAATTATCATTTCTTGTGTCTTTATTTAACACAATCATTAAACATTCACAATACTGCAGGAAAAAGTAATTACTTTTTAATATATGGCTGAATCTCCAGATAAAAAGTACAGACAGGTTTGGCTCACTTTTGCAGCCAGCCTCTAGCGGCCAGTTGAGGTACTGCAACAAATCTTAATTCTGCATGAGCCTCAACCTGGATAGTCAATATTGTCAGTGGCTTTTTTTTTTTCTTTTTTTTTTAGCACAGCAGATGTATTTGTCTCCATATGGTCATGAGTGGCATTTCTACAAGTGACTTTTAACATATGAGCATATGTACTTAAAACTGCCTATTTGCAATCAATTAGCCTACGATGCTTGAAAACACCAAGTCTGAAAACCCTTTAACTCCAAAAGAAGTTAAGCCAAAACCAAAACTGGATTATAACAAGGAGCATGTAAAGTAGTTCATAGATATTCACGAGTAAGCTGAAACTAACGTGTATTAGCTGGGATTGTAACCTACTCTTTTTAACCTTAGAAGTTGCCAAATTAAGTTGAAAAATAATCTGATTAAAAAAAAAAAAATGTAAAAATTGTAATCGGCATTTAAATGCCATTTCACTAGGGGTGTGCAAACAAGGGTACCTCACGATTCGATTCGATTTCGATTCTTCGATTATAACGATTTTCGATTCGATTATTGGTGCCACGATTCTTCGATTATTGTGATTTTTAAGGCTTTTTTCCATACAAGATTGATTTTGTCTTCATCTGTGGCTACATTTGTAAATAAATAGCCAATCAATTAACTCAGTTCCTCTAACAACACTCATTAAGTAAATAACAAGGTTTTTTTTTTAACATTTGACATGTATTTTTCAAAGACACAAAATAATTCATTTTATGACTATGTAAACATTTGCTCTTTGACTTACTTAACTTTGACCAGGGAAAGCTGCACTTGCATGAGAGCGCCCTCTATTGGCGGAAAACACTGAAAACGGTCAAGCCCTGGATTTAATGAGTTCATTAATTCAAGTAAACAAGATATGTACTTCCATCAAATTTATTTAGTGTAAACATATCTGCCATATTCAAGTGAACAATAAGAAATTCAGCAGCTTATTCAGTCTGGAATCTGGATAGGATAACTTAAAAAAAAAAAAAAAAAAAAAAAAAATATATATACTTTTTTTTTTGAGGACCTCTGATGGGTTTGCACACCCTAGGGGTGTGCAAACAAGGGTACCTCACGATTCGATCCTCAAATTAAAAAAAAATAAATATATATATATATATATATATATATATACATTTTTTTTTTTCTAATATTTTTTATTTATTTATTTTTTATTAAATTAATCGATTCCAAATCGTCACGTGACGCATCGCGATGCATCGACACATCGATGAATTGCACCCACCTCTACATTTCACCATTTGGAAGGAGGAGCATACTTGTGAAGCAACATCAACCAAGACATTTGGGCCAACCAACTTAATCAGATCTAGCACTACATATCACATCACCCTGGTAAGAATACTCGCGTTATGAAGCAAACAAAGACTAGGAGGCTCAACTCAACTCAATCTTTATTTATAGAGGCCAGTTTAAAACAAACTGAGGTTGACCAAAGTGCTGTACAGTTAAAAACAGCTGAATAAAATGCATATATTACAAAGATAAAAGAAATAGAATAAGATAAGAAAATACAAGAATACAATGAAATAAAAAATAAGAGTAAAATAATTAAAAATTTGAATATGTTTGATATAAAATGTTGCCAAAATCCACTAAAACTAACCAATACCAGGGACAAAAAAAATTCGTTTTTAAAGCTGATTTAAAAAACTCAAGTGATCGTGTAGATCGGACATGAAGATAGATAAATAAAGCACACATCCTGCAGCCTCTTCAATATTTGATTGTGGATTAAAATAATGTTTGTAGGTTATTTTAGTTCTACAATCAGCGAGAAATGGTATTGGACAGATCAGACCTTAAAAAAAAATCTGAATTTGCAAGGAAAATTGCAAACAGCCCATTTCTACATCTTATTATGAATAAACGGTAAAAGGCTGACTAGCCAGTATGATGTGTCATTCTGTCATGTTTATGATGTGCTTGAGTTTCTCCACCAAAGAATTGTCTTTTGGGATGCAGGGCTCTCTTTACAGCATCCTTTCTCCTCTCTTAGGTATTCATGTGACCAGTGTCCATACCGCTGTCACCGCATGGACCAGCTGAAGAGCCACAAATTACGACATCAGGCTAAATCCCTCATGTGCGAGATCTGCGCTTATGCCTGCAAACGCAAATATGAACTCCGCAATCACATGTTGGCCAAACATTCAGGCGAGGAAAAACGGCCTGCTGTGTTAAAGTGCAAATACTGCACATATGCCACCTGCTACAGACAGGCTCTTCAAAATCACGAGAACTGCAAGCACACCAAGGTGAAAGAGTTTAGATGTGCCCTGTGCATCTACTCGTCCTTCAGTAGCATCAGCCTATTCCTTCATAAGAGGAAAAGCCATGGGTATGTACCTGGGGATAAAGCGTGGCTGGAGAATTATGCAGCAAAAGAGAAGGAGAGAAACTCTGCAGAGTTGATACAGGATTTTTACATTAAGCCATTAGTGGATTTTAAGCTGACTGAACAATCTGCTTGTGAAGCAGCCCCGTCATCAGCAACTCCTGACTCTCAAAGACAGCAATCGACAGATCACGACCCCAGCAGAGAAACCGCTGCTGTCTCACAACCTGTTGATTCTGTTTTCGATGTTGTTTCTCAAGAAGTTGTGAGCGAAGACGTTTCCAATAGTCCTCCATATGTTAACAGTCCTGAGCAGTATTGTACACTCGTCTTAACTGCACTAGGAACTGCTGATGACCCGACCTCACCGCTACAAAATGTGGAAAAAAACTGTGAGAACACACCAACTTTGGCTTTTAATGGGCCAGAGTCATCACAAGAAAATGCAGACCTCTCTACACTTTCAAGCTCAGAGGAAGACACCACAGCAGAGTCCAAACAAATGCAATCAGGTGACACCAGTGAACACTTGAACATTATCAGTCAACCAGTTGAGATTGTAGGACAATTTCAGACATCTGAGGTGGAGAATTATGGCAAAATGAACAATTGTACTTTTGTACCTCAACCAAATGATCCAAAACAATCTGAGATCCACCTGAAAGCTATGAAGAAACATGAGAAGGACCAAGCAGAAGCCATGGTTTTAGAGGGAAGGGTACAGATGCTCGTGGTGCCCACTCAAGATATTCACCGCTGTGACAAATGCTCCTATGTCACATGTAAAGAGGCGGCTTTAAAAAAACACTGCCAAGCTTTGTGCCACAGCAGGACAAAGGGATACGAGTGCCAAGCCTGCGGTGCGCAGTTCAAACAGAGGCGGGCCCTCGACAGCCACCTGAAAAAAAAGTGCCCGGCACTTCCACACAAAACGAGGACATTCGTAGGTCTCCCAGATGGATGTCAAGCTACGGAGGAGATTTCTACAGAAGGTCAGAAAGAGTCCAAACAAGTGGAGGAGGGAACAAGTTTGGATCAGATGGAACTTCTATCATCACAAAATGAGAGTTTCACAAAATCTAAAAGTCTTGAAGTTAATCAGCAAGACGAGGAAGCATGCACATCTTCTCACACTACGGCATCCACGGTATCGCAGCAAAAAAAGAGCCAAATTCAGACGGATGCGTTTCTGAATGTCAAGCTTGTGAGAAAACCATCAACCACCAAACTCAGAAAGATTTCACTTCAGAGAAGGACTCTGTACGTTAAGAAAGGTGGAAAATTCAAATGCAGCCTGTGTAGTTTTACATCTGTCAGACTCCCAACCATTAAACAGCACGTCTCAAGATGCAGGGAAGCCCTTAGTAAAAAAGAGAATCAAATAATTTTAGAAAGGAACAATAAAGGTGGGAATGGCTCCGTCATGGACAGTGAAGACCTTGCAGAGGAGATCGATGAAGGCCCTCTGAAAGTTTCTGGAAAAATCTTTAGTTGTCCAAACTGTGAGTTCAAATGCAATCAGAAAAGAGCGTTAAACAGCCATGAAAAGAAAGGGTGCATGAAGCCAGGTGAAGTCCAATGCATCTCGTGTTCATTCGTAGCTAAATCTGATATTTCTTTGAATCGTCACATTGTGTGTGTTCACAAGAAAAAAAAGTTTTGCGCCACAAGATCCAAACGACTGCACTGCCAACACTGCACCTTCAGCTGTAGACAAGAACAGCGCATGGAACAACACATTGCTTTGAGACATAAAGGTGCTCCACCCCACTGTTGCCGCTACTGCCCCTTCAGCACCACGAGGCGCTATCGCTTGGACGAGCACGAGTCTCTGCACACAGGGATTGGCCGCCACAGCTGCGACGTGTGCAACAAGACCTTTGGGGCCGTGACAAAACTGCGCCAGCACAAAATGCGCATCCATGACAAGCAACCTACACACTTCTGCTCACAGTGTGACTTCTGTGGCTACACACTCGACGATATCAGACGGCACAACCACAGATGTCACACGGGGGAGTTGCAGCATGATTGCACTCATTGTGACGCTCAGTTTAGCTCGGTGATTGCTTTAAGGAACCACTGCAAACGCGTGCATCAACTTCAAGTGTGTTTTTCATGTAAGAAATGCGACTACACGTGTAGCAGCGATGTTGCACTGAAAGCCCACCAACAGAGCAGGCACCTGGACGTAAAGTGCACAGTCTGCCAGGAATCTTTTGAGACAAAGGAACACCTTGAGCTTCACCAAAGAACTCACCTGGCGCATAAGTGTCAGCTGTGTCCCTTTGCTACGAAAACAAGGCCGCTGTTGGCCCAGCATCTGCTGAGTGAACATGAGGATGGGTCTGCAGAGAGCAATCCTCTCAAGTGCAGCACCTGTGAGTTTTCTTGTCGGCATCAATTGGTGTTGGAGCAGCACCTCCGTTCACATGGAACCAAGCGCATGTACAAATGCACCGACTGCGAGTATTCGACCCGAAACAAGCAGAAGATCACGTGGCACATTCGCATACACACTGGGGAGAAGCCTTACAGCTGTGAGCAGTGCACTTACACCTGCACGGATCCATCTAGGCTAAAGGTAACTTCAAACTAATAGAATGCTTTTTGACTAAATGTGATATGATTTTAAATATTAAAGGGTCACATCTAATAAAAAATCTAACAATCAGACAAGAACTTATCATGGTAAATACTGTGGATATACTGTAATCATACAGTACTATAGATTACTGTATCATATTATTACAGCCAGTTAAGAAAGTGAAGGACAGACGAATAAAAGATCTTAAGATGCATTCACACCTGGCGCATTTGGTTGGATTGAAACAAACTAGTTCAGTCCACTTGAACAGGTGCTAATGCTGCAAACCAAACCTTGATGTGCACCAAACGAGGAGGCCGAGATCCCTTGGAAAAAGGCTCGTCTTTGTCTCCTCCCAACCCATTTGTCCAAGCAGGTAGTGATCTTAATTTCCTCTGTTGTGTCTCTTCGCTGTCCCATGTTGACAAGCCAATGTGAATGCCAAGTATATTTTGTGCCGGAACAAAAAGGGGGAACACACCCTTAGTAAGCTTTTGGCCACAACAGGTTGCCGGACCAGCTTCCCTCCATTGTGGTTTTGATTCTTGCAGCCTCCAAACTTCCATTATGAGTCCATTAGTGCTTTATGGATGTGGACGTTGCAGTCTTGGAAAAGATCCCTCCTATCATACAGAGGAAGTTTTAACATAGATGGATGCGCTCACATAGAAAATAATCAAATATTTCTTTGGATTAGGCAAGGCAAGTTTATTTATATAGCACAATTCAACACAAGGTAATTCAAAGTGCTTTACATCGACATTAAAAGCGGCAAGACATAATTAGACAGTAAATAACAAATAAAATGAAATAAAATTATGAATAAAATGATAAGAAAAGAAGTAAAATAATAAAAAGCACAAGTTTTATATTAAATTGTAGATTAAACATTGTTAGATTAAATTGTTTGGCTTGGATCCACCTGGCGGGCCATACCCAGTCACTTTACAAACATTCTTACGTGAAATGGTCTAATTCTTTGTGTTGAAAAGAAAAAGAAGTAGGATCCTGGCCAGGCTAGAAGAAGGGTGGATGTAAAGCATTAACCGAGCAACTGGTGACAGTTAAATTGAGTATGTTGGTTCTGCAGTGCATCCTGGCTTTCTGACTAACATAAAAACAATGTGTATGAAAATTAAAAAAGAAAAAAAAAGTGAAAACCAGCTAAAATGAGACTATTTAAATTCTGGAATGAGAAAAAGCACTTTTTCCAAAATTGAAATAAGTAAAATTCCTATGCTTGACAAAATGGGGAAATAAATGTTTAATCATTTCTACTCTAGCTTCACATGAGAGTTCATCAAGAAGAGAAGAAGTACCTCTGTCCGGAATGTGGCTACAAATGCAAGTGGGCGACTCAGCTGAAGTATCACATGACCAAACACACAGGTATGAGCAAGATGTACTTTTGGTTAGAAAAAAAATTGCTTTATAGGTTCACACTTGAACATATTGTGTTCAGAATGTTGATGACAACATTTTTGGTTTTCCTCAGGAGAGAAGCCATATGCCTGTGACGAGTGTGACTACCGCACCAACAGAGCCGATGCCCTCCGTACACACCAGGACACGCAGCACCGCAACACGCGCCCGTATGTCTGCGAGAAGTGTGGCAAAGCCTTCAAGACCACTTTCGTATTGAAGACCCACCAGAAGCAGCACAGCGACGGCCGGCCGTATACTTGTGGACTGTGCCAGAAGGCCTTCCGTTGGCCGGCGGGGCTCAGACATCACTACTTGTCTCATACCAAGCAGCAACCTTTCTGCTGCTGCCACTGCTCCTACAGGGCCAAGCAGAAGTTCCAGGTGGTCAAGCACCTGCAGCGGCACCATCCACAGGTGCCAGTGGAGCAGGGAGTGCTGAGAGACTCTGAAGCTGGTGGCCTCACCCTGAAGGAGGCCTTGCAAGGAACTCTGGGTGAGCGGGCAACACATGGAACAGCCAGTAAACAGCTTCTTCCAGCCAGTGAGTAGGAGGAAGGAATTGAAAAAGTCGTGGCACTGAGACAAAATGCTAAGGAGACACAGTAGAGATCTACAAATCTGACCATTTTTGTCTTTTTTTTAATCAATAAAGTATGGTTTGTATTGCCCGTTTATCAGAACTCAGAAGTATGTGCAGAGAATAAATGAATGAGCCAGAGATTGTTGAATATTGATTTTTACTCATTGATATTGCACCATTCAGAAAATGTGAAAATGCTTGCGTACACTCACACATTATACAATACACGACAATTGGACAATTTTAACATTAGCCTAACAGAAATGTCTTATCTTAAAAATTTGCTGCAGATTAACCAACTTGATGCAAAGTTTTGAGTAATTATTGATTCATAATACTGGCATTTGGCCATCTTTTAACAATATATTTTTTAAACTATCAACCCTGTTGAAAGATATTGCATCAACACTCTTAGAGGATGTTCATTCAGCTGTTTTATCTTGCGGAAAAGAAATCACAAAACTGTTTTATGCATGAGACAAACATTCAGGCTTTGTAAAACATGTGGCAGTAATTAAATATAACTGGTGAAATAATGTCATCAACAAACGTACTTTCCATTGATGGAATGAGAAAAGTGTACAAAACATCAGTATACACCGACGCTTGATGATTGACATCTTTTGTGGTCTTCCCCTGCTGTGTCATCAGTGACTGTGGACATAAGCGTTTTGTCCTCAGGTAGACATCTTTATACGTTTTATTGGTTCTGCACCAGATAAAACTTCCTGCATCTCCTTGTCCATTGCAGATTTGTAGTTCATCACTGAATATAACTATCAAGTTATCATCCGCAGTCCATGTCGGGTTCTATTAAACCTGCTGACATCTTGTTTTATTCTATTTAAGCGCTAATGATGCTCCTACGCTTGACTAGCATATGTATGCAATAAGCATGCAGTATGCAAGTCCAGTTTCCTTCAGCCAAACATTTTACTCTTCAATCACAAACTTGACTTCCCAATTCTGCCCTTTTGTTTTTAATTTACCTTTTTTTTTTCTTTTAAAAGCATATTACTTGGCCATTTTCCTTGGTTGACCTAAAGGTTTCTCATATAAAACCTTCTGTTGAAAGAGTTTTACAAAATCCTCTCAACTGTTTCTCATTGGAGCCATGTTTAAATCACTCAGCCATGTGCAGCAGTTTTTTTTTTTTAGGTTTTGACATTTTCATCCATCCATCTAACCATCCATGTTCACTTATCTGAGTTCGGGTCGTCATGGCAGCAGATTAAGCAAAGATGCCCAGCCCTCCCACTCCACATCTATCACCTTTAGCTCTTCTGAGAGAATATCAAGGGGTTCCCAACCGAGGGAAGGGATTTTGTCTCTCCAGCATGTGCTGGGTCTGCCCTGGGGGCTGTGTCCAGTTGGACATACCTAGAGCATCTCCCCAGGGAGGTGTCTAGAAGGAATCCTAACCAAATACCCAAACCATTTCAACTTGCTCCTTAAGATGTGGAGGAGAAGCAACTCTACTCCAAGTCCCTCTCAAATGGTGGATTTTGTCACACTCAGGAAGAGTCCAGCCACTAAATAATTTCATCCAGATGTATCTGCAATCTTATTCTCCCAATTACTACCCACAGTTTGTGAGGTGAGGGTGACACTAGACCCTTGCATTTTGTCTCAGCTCTCTCTTCACCACAACATATTAGCACCGACCCGCATGTCAATCTCCTTCTCTGTTCTTCCTTCACTCGTGCATAAAACTTGCCACCCAGAGAAGGCATTCACGCCCTTTCTGACAGAGAAAAACGGATTTAGATTTGGAGGTGTTCGGTCCCATCCCCGAACAGGACCTCATCATCTGTAAAAAGCCAACATGTAATCCAGACACCAACAGAAATCAGACCCACTCTGTCCCCTCTGTTGTGCCCAGAAATCTTGTCCATAAAGGCCTTTTAAGTGTGCAAATATTAATGCAAATTACACAGTGATTTGATACTTTCCTTCCTCTCACTGATAAAATGGCAATTTAAGTGATTGTATTCAATTTTCTTGAGGCATGTTTTGCAAAGCCAGAATCTCCTTATCTAAGATATATATAATAATTTGGGTCATATTTCCTTCTTTCTTTCTTCCATGAAATAAAACAGATGAAGGGACATCCTTAGAGGAAAGATTTCATATTTGTTGGAAAGCTTGGTCACTTTCAGTACGACATGCAGCCATCCTTCATCATCTTTTACATTCATAGACAAGAAATATTGAAGACCTTCAATAAATACTGGTAATGGTAATACATAGAGGCAGACTACCATATGTTATGGAGCTATACGCTCTCTGACGTTAACCTTTTGGTTTTCTGTACTTAGACGTCAGACATGCCTAAAATCAAACTGTGACGCATGTTTTTCCAAATCATTGTTTGCTTCGTGGGAAGCACTTGACTCAACCTTCTCTGGCTTCAGATATTACATTTTCTTTTGTTTTTGTTTTCATGTGAGCTCTGTAATACTGACGTTCACAAAGAGTGAAGAAGGAGGTATGGCCGTTCCATCTTTAGACAGCAAATGTATGTGACGGTACCCTGGAAAGAGAAGAGAACTTTCAATGAGCTCTAGCTCTCGACTTTGCCTTCTTCTGACATATGAAGACCAACAATTTTGTTTTGTTTAGTTTTTTTCATGTGTTCTGCTCACCTGTCTGGATGCACATGAAGGGAAGCGTGAACTGTCCGATGAAGTCGTTCCTGGATGCCTTGTCATAGTCCTCCACCACAAAACGAACCAGAGCCAGCTCAGGGGTGTGAATCACAAAATGTAGAGTTTCATTCCACACGGGATTAAAACCTGCAGGTAGGGGGCAGCAGAGGAGTAAATAACAAATAGGGATGTGTTTTTGCAGCATTTCAGGCCCGGTGACACTCACACTAATGCATTTCCAAATACTGACTGTTGATTCATCAAAAACATCTATGTAAAAGAAGTTTCAGTCAAGCTTTTACCATTGTTGTTAATGTAACTGGTCTCCTCTTTGGCCTGATCCTGTGGCACGCCGTAGAGCTCCACTCTGACCAGCGGGTCTACAATAGAACCCTCTTTCTGATTCACCTTTGGGAGTTGTTGCCCGCTTATCACCTGATAGACACACACACATACATTTATATATATTTGGGAGAAGGTCACTGTCATGTACTTTTTTTCTAATAACCTTGCAGACCACCATCTCACCTGTATTGATAAGCGGAGTGGTTGGTGGCCGTGCCGCTCCTTGGGTCTCTCAGGACTGAACTGAGTGTTGCCGTCTCTCATGAAGTCTGGCTTTAAGATGTAACCACAGCAGCCGTTCTGCCTGAAGAGGCCATCATTCAGATCCATTTCCATACCAGCCGTCTGGAAGTTCAGGGCCACTTTAAAAAAAAAGAGACAGAGGAAACATGATCTAATTACCTTTAATTTAATTTCATGTTGGGCTTTTTTTTCTATGTCTGACTGTATCTGAGCATTTCCCAGACATGGCAGTTTATATCACTGTCAGAAGACTTTTCTGCATCCTCTGAAACACCTTTATATGCCAGGGTGATGCTATGCATCTAGTCCTTACATTTAATCTACACAAAAGGGTGGAGGAAGGGGAATCCCTTAATATATTGGCACAAATCAGCCAATACTAAATGTTGAGTGTGCACAAGTCATTGTGTTTGAGGTATAAGCTTTTAATTCCAGGTATCAACTTTTGCATTCTGTGTTGAATGAATGGTGGATTTACCTCTAACCACACACCAAATAACTGCCAGGTTCCTGGTTCAGTTTCTGAGGAACGCCTTTGCATAATACTGTATCCACATAGAGCATCCTGTAACAAGGTGAGGTTTAGAAACTACTTTCTTTTTTTTTTTTGCAATGCAAACTTGACTTGGGGAGGACTAATTATTTTTTGTCCAGTAACAGCAGTCGACTCATCTGCCAGCACAGAGGCTCATTGGTTGCGTGAAGTGCTGAGTGTATCATTTGACCAGCAGATGGCGATTTTCGTACCTATCTGGCAACCCACGTCCCACATGTCCTGGGGGTTGTAGTTGGAAGAGTCTGTCCTCAGGCCACCGGGGTAGGTCCTGCTCAGCTGCCGTGTGTTGTACTGCACAAATTCTGTGCCTGTGGGAGAGCAGATGCAGGTCATTTAAAATGCAGACCACATGCAGGTCCCTCTTTGACTCAACTGCAGTCATTCATTATACTGCCATTCTATTCTGCACGTCTAATAAGTTACAACGATTACATAGATATGTTGTTACTTCTGGGGAGGAACATTCCTCTTTGATACCTGCTTCTTTGGAAAGTCTCTTTGCCTTGGATTCAGAGAATGAAGACATCTCATAGCACTTGGCGTGAGAGCGAGCATGCTCAAAGTCATGGAAGTGCACGCTCTTGCAGTAAACCACCAAGTCTGACAGCTCCCTTGACAGTTTAGACTTCTGCAAAGTTGAAGAAGAAAATGCAGAACTGGTCAGCAAACAAAGACTGTTCCCATCACTTAAATTGTAACTCTGTTATAATAAGAATTTTGTGAGAATTGAGAATTTTCTGTTATAACTCTGTTATAATAAGAATATTTAATAAGGGTCATTTAATAAGGGACATTGTCAGTCTAATTCATATCAATTGATAATGCAATTAATTCCAAGACACAGCCTAGTTTGGGAATTCAACAGAATGCACAGAATCTTCCCTTTGGTGCAATTCTGATCAAACATTAGGCAATTAAAACGATGAAAAAAGCTCTACTACTAATTCCTTGAGATAAAAGGGCGTTCACATAATCCAATGCTGACATGGTCCATTCAGAGCCCAGACCTGAATCCCAACGAAAAACCTATGGAATGACCTAGAGATCCGCACACAGGAGATCCCTTCAAAAGTTGAAGGAACTTTTTTGCAAATAAGAGTCGGATGAAATCCTAAATTCTAGATGAACAGAGTTTAGAGAGACAAAAAGCAAAAGAAATATGGTTTTCTTTTCATAAGATGTGCTATAACTCTGAAGGAAGAAAATCATCATGTGTGGAAAAAGAAACAACAAGCGGTCCTAACTTCTTTTGGGCTCTTAAAGACAAAATGCATCTCATTTAAAAGGTTTCCGTTTCATCATTTAAAAGCTGAAATCTGCATTTAAGTTGTAAATAACTGCAACCAGACTTTACTTAAAGAACAATCATTAGCAAAACCAAATCTTATCCATATGTACATTTACCTTGTTTTTCTTGTCAGTTGCTGGATTTTCAGGGCTCTCTGCATCACCATTAGCCATCTCGTCCTCATCACTACCTTCATCTGTCAGGGTGTCATCAAGACACTCCTCTAGACCACCAATTTTCTTGGCTTTTAGCAAAATTTTCCCCCTCAGTTCCTGTAATGGAGAATCATGTGAGCAATGTGTTGCCATCTGTAACACCCAGACCTCTGGGAAAGGTGCTCCATCTTCCTGTACTACACTGTCTCCAAACTAAAAGCAGCAGTGCACCACTATTTAATCGGCTAAATGCTCCATGAAAATTCTCATGGCATTCATTTGCCATTATTTAAGTTAGCATTGATTATCCTGAGTGCTCTAATGGAGAACAGTTTGCAAGCTATGGCCCTACTACCGCTTTTAGGATCAGTGCAAAATGGACAACAAGGTGTGCACTGAAATGAACCTTTAAAATGTTTTCCTCTTATTAGTCAGTTCATTGACTGAACATAACTGCAACATAAACAAAAATAACTGCAAACAATGGAACCACGCCAGTGATGAATGAGATCAAACAAAGCAGGTAATGGTTTGCTGACATCGTTCTGAAGGCTGATATCAGAATATGGTCGACGTGACTACATAACCTCATGAACATCAACACATTAATGTGGTCATTAATTTGTATGAGCCTTCAACAAGTAAAGTATTTAGCTAATAAAATTCAGATCTGTAGCAATCTGGTGCTTATTTTGCTATTGTGCCGTTGGCGTCACCTAGGGCATCCAAATACGTTTTATTTTCTTTACACACAAAATATATTTTGTTTTACTGCACCATTGTCCCATGTTCATACATATATTATCCTGTTTCTACTTCCTTCCCTGCGGTTCTGCATATCAATAGCTCTTTGTTCGGTCACTCCTTGTGTTAGTTTGGTTTTTGGATTATAACAGTTTGTGCAGCGCTGCTGGTTTACAACAAATGACTTTGTGAGTGATTATTCCTTCCTCCCAGTCCCCTGCATTTGTATCCAGTTCCAGCAAACCCATCAACAGTGCATTAAATTGAGCGCCGACAAGACGGAGGCTAATATAATCTGCACATACTATATATGCAGCTGCGATGGCCGACAGCCACTGAGAATCCCCTGGATGCTGTAAATACTACTTAAATGCTAATCATCAGTGCAATACAATACTTCAGAAGTAGCAAATAATCAAAACAAACACTTGGGAACAAGATTAAAAAACGTGCAAGATAATAGCTCCCACTGACGCACCTTGTCCAAGTCTGAAAGGACAAAAAGTAGTGCAAATATTTTTATTTCAATAGTTGCCTGGCTGCTATCATAAATGTCATATATAATATGTTATATATAATAACATTTGATATATTAGATTAAAATGTTGTGAAAAACAGAAAAATTACCAATTACCAAGTAAACAACCACTGGATGTTCTGGAGAACCTACAATACAGAGCAGGCCAGCCCTACAAACCATGAGCAGCTATTCTGGTTACAGTTCCTCCCCTTTAATTATAGCAATATGAAGTGTTTGGCAATTTGGCAAAGAGTAGACATAAATTTAACTGAACTAAAGAGGTTCTGACCTGTGGTGAAGGGAGCTGTTGAGGGATCTGTCCATCCAAAGTAGTGGTCAGGAGTGTGTCACCCAAGATTTGGCTCAGGTGCTGGGCCATGATCGTCTGCTGCTCCACGCCACAGTGATTCTCAAGGGACACGATCACGGGGAAGTCTGACGCCTATCAGAAAGATGCAACACAATCATTTGGATTTAAAAAATGTGAATTTTTGTCTAATCTTCGTGTGGAATTCTCAATTTTAGAAAACTCTTATCAGTAGAAGTATTGCAACAATATTGTTCTGAGTTTTCATTGTGCATAAGTTTTCCCAACTGTTTCTGCATCACATCTTCCTAATATTGCATAGGAACATTTTAAGCGGAGAGGTGGAGAAACATGAGACGTTTCTGGTTGTTTTCCAACTTCAGCAGGGGCACGTTCTGTTCCAGACGCAGGGAAGATTACCAACAACTGCATCTTGCCTTTCCTCTTTTTCTGGATGCACTGATGTAGTCCTGTGGATTGGAATTATATATGGTTTGCAGAATGTTTTGGTTTTATTTGCCTACATTTTAAAGAGAAGCTGTGCCACAGATCTGCACAGTCACTCCAATAAATTAGAGGTTTGTAGTATTTCATTAGTGTTCTGTGGCTTTCCCACTATAACAATGCAACGGATAATCAGCTGCACTCTGAACTGTTTTTGTGGGGATTGTTTTTCTGTTTCAGTGCAAGCTTTGAAAGAGTGCTCTGTATTGATTATGTAAAATAACTGGGGATTTGACTCTTGCAAGTCAGCTGCATAGCTGGACAACAGGAGAGGCGGCTGATTAAAATATGCATATATGCTTTTTTTATTTTGTAAAGCCATGGTTGTAAATGGTGCTCACCCTGAAAGCATATTCTTTGAGTGTTAAAATGACATCTTTGAAGAGAATTTTTGAGGTCAGAGTGTGGCCGTGATACACAACGGGCTCCCCGTCGCCGCCGTCCCAGCAGTCCACCTCTACACAGCGGCAGCCCCTCTTCAAGGCCCTGCAGATCCAGCCACACAGATACAGATGTTTTTCTCAACTTCACACTTTACGGTTACACTAGCATCATTTAAACCTGCATTTCAAGGTTTAGGACTAAGACAAGCCCTCTTTTTGCTCTTCATCAGATCATAGTTCTTTCCAAACCAATCACTTCACCATAAAAACTAATGTCTTTGCTCGGAAATACACAAAAGTGAATTTTCTTTATCTGACAATCTAATCTTGCTAGCTGGTATATATTTTTTGTCTGCAGTAAGTCTTGTGTGTGGTGAGTGCAGGAAGCCCTCACTGGATGTAGGCCTCCAGGCTACTCTGTCCACGCAGCTGGTCCTCTAGGAGGTAGGTGTTATGTGAAGAGGAGATGAAGTAGTGAGTGAGCGGCTGGCTCATGTCCTGGTGGAGTTCCTGGAGCTCAGGTTTGAATATGGAGCCCTCTGGGGAGCAAAGGTACATCTGGAAGCCATCTAAGGACATGGCGCCTTGCTTCACGGCTGCAATGAGATTAAGATATAAGTGAGCCAAAGAGTCCAATCTTTGGCCTTTACCAACGTACTAAGTTGCATCTAATAACATATTGTGATATTTAGTATTTTGGAAGATCAAGTTTCTGCTACGGAAGCATTTTCCGTGAAGATACTCAGTGGTGTGCAAATGTTTGGGCACACTTCTGTTTTTGAACACTTCCTGTAACAGCTATGATTCCTTACATTTGATTTCGGAGATTTTTGCACATTCTTATCACAAAATGCTCATTCTAGGTCATAGGTCTATCCAGATGTTTGCAATGAACCTTAGTTCAGCATGAGGGACATGCTGAACCCTCATGCTGAGGCTGAACCCTAACCCTCGGTTGGAACTAATTCAATAACACATGCAGGTTATTCTGTCCAACTAAAAACTCTTTACCTTACACTCTTTAGTGTTCTGATACACCGCAACTATTTTACAAATACATCCCCTGTAGAAGACTCGTCAGAATAAAACTTCTATTTGTCAATGACTAATGAAATAAGCCTTATCACTTTTCTAGGGTTTTCTTTGGAGGGAAACAGTGAAAAATGTCAAGAAAGAAAGCCTCAGCTGTAGAGCACAGGGGGTCCATCATGCTTTGGGGTTTTGCTGTCAGTGGAATGGGAAACATATCCATGCCAAGGAAAATTGGATGATTTAAATACTAGCAAATTCTGGCAGCAAAAAAGCAAAAAAATCAATCACACTCATATGAAAACATGAGGACTCCTAGAAGCAGCACCATGATCCTGACCACAACTGCTGTCATTAATGGACCTTTCGTGAAGTTTTGTTTTTGTTTTAGAGGCTCCTTTTGGGGGTATGAATATTTATAAATAAACACATCCATGTGTATCATTCGGCTATTTAGTCGTACATTTTTAATGAACATTTATCAATGTCAGTGAAAAAGAGCACTTGAGAGTGTTGGAAGAGTTCAGGATTGAAGAAAGTCGTGTTCATTATCATTACGTGGCAAATGTGGCTTGCAAATATATATAGCTGAAATACAGACCCTTAAGGTTTAGAAGAAAATAAGAAACTTTACAGAAGCAAAAGTAATGTTTCAACCCCTCAGGCAAAGCTACTACCAACCTAACCTTTTCTAGTCCTTTTATTTACAATAAATATGCAGTGTAAAGTTAAAACAAGCTTACGCATGTTCCTGTTACTACATAAATAATGTGTCGCTGCACCTTGAGAATGGAGTCCAGTCTTTGATCACAAAACCTGCACATTTGAGAATGAACATCAAGATGGCATCACCACCAGCACCTGTCTCGGATGGTTCATAGTGTGCAATGAGCTCCTTGGCGTGCTGTGCGCTCGGCTCGCCCTCGTGCTGCTCTTCCCTCAGGAAAAGTTCCAGCTCCTCCAACATTAACCGCTCTCCATCTCCAGAATATTCCTGAAACACCTTCCACACTTCATCCCGCTGAGTCAGCATCTTATAGAAGTGAACAAACTGCTCGATTTCCAAAGAGCCGCTGTCTGACTTGTCAGCCATCTGGGGATATAAAGGCATTCCACTTTTACATGTTGCATTTTCTAATGAACAGATTTGAGCAATTTGAGAAAAATGTGTAAGTCTTTTTTTCTCTTGTGTGTTCCAGAGACTCTACAGATGAACACTACAGACTGTCCACTCCACCAACAACATGTCAGGTTCAAGAAAACTGGAGAAAAATACTGGATTGTAAGATTTAAACCTCTCCTGGTTTTTAGATGAATCACTGCATCTGCTTATCAGTTTGCTTATTACCGTGAAGAGGTGAAAAGCATGTTCTTCATTCATGTCTACGTTCATCATCTTCAGCAGGGTCTTCACTTCTTTAAAATTCATCTTCCCATCTTTGTTTTTGTCAGCTTTCTGAAACCAGTCCCAAACCCATCTGAGATCATGTTGAGAAAAACTTCAACTCAGACGAGCTGTGAAACAAAAACTCATAAACTTTCAGGGAAAAGAATGGTTTGAACTTGCATGCAGACCAACTGGAACTTTTTTTTCCAAGTCGGAATGTGATAATAGCCACCCACAGAATAAACATGCCCCCCCCCCCCCCCCCCCCCAAAAGAAATTCCTAACTCACCAAGCCACAGCCTTCAAAAGGATACTGGTCCAGCCTCTCCTGCTCATCCATTGTTTGGGCTTTATGGATCAGCTTGCGCACTCCCTGGATCCAGGACTGGGCCTCCTCCGGAGAGTCGGCAACAAGATCCAGGTTGCCTTGGCGACCGTGAAACACCAAGGTGAAGCACAGGTCGGCAGGAAACTCCTCGGCGATGCTCAGCAGGACCTCAGACTGATGGCCTTCACGCACTGCTTCTATCTCCATCACTGAGACTGGGACATCACCATTGTACCACAAGTAAGAAGTAAATAATGATCTTTTTTATGTAATTCATAAGCTTTTACATGCTTTTTATAAGCAAGTTCAGCCAAAATATTCACAAAAACATTTTTAAAAAAGTATACAAATCAGAATTAAGGAGGTCTTTAGTTTCACTGAGTTAGTTGGGTTTTTTTTTTCTTTTTTTCGTTTTTATGGCCAATTGCCGTAATTCCTGTGGTTTTGTTAGCTTTTTTTCTTCCTCTTCTTGTCTTTTCATTGGGAATGAGTTCTCCTCTCCTGACCTGCTCAAGTCTTTCTTCCAGTTTCCAGCAAATAGTTTCATCAGCCTCAGTATATAATACAGATGGCCAGCTAGTAATTCAAGCTGAGTGTGATTCTTTGTGTGTGCCAGGCTGCATCCCAGCTATCCACTCCAACAGCTGCACAACTTCTGTCTGTAGTTTGGCATCGTCCAACTTTCCTACCTCAGTCTATGAGCTTCACCTGCCATCATCAGTTATCGTCATCCTCAACATGTCTCTCAACCCTCTGAATATGCCTCCGCTAAAGTGTAATTCCTGAGTTTAGGCTACATCTCTGTTAATTCATGACAAGGTTGCCATCTAAACTTTATTGCCGTTGTGTGAGATGGATCATTCTTGGTAAGGAAACACTGTTGGTGTGGATCAACAAGGCTTGTTAATGTTCATTAAAAAACATATCTGAAGTTGTCCGGAGGGGCTCTTTGGCAGTAATGTGTTATGATACTTCTGAGCAAAGTTGGTTAAGCAAAAATACATAACCTACGTATATAACCTATTTTGCCACAGTGATCCAGGCTTTTTTTTTTGGAAAAAGAGAAGAGTTGGATGAGAAGTCTCGTGCCATTCTAACCAGCCAAGGCTCCCACTTGGCTGCTTAAGGAAGAATTTTTCATGTCTGGCCCTGAAAATTTTATAAATATCTTTTTTCGGTCTTCTGGTTTGCTTTAATACAGATTTGAAAGCTTACTATTGTTTATCTGCCACTAAAAAAATAAAGAGAAAAAGAGGTTGAGCCCTTTTTATTGAATGACTTAAGTCTTTACAGGAAATATCAGCGCAACTGATATCATTTATCGATGTTTTAATCATTTTTCGGTCAAATTAAGACCATTTTATGAAACAAAGACCCTAGAAACCTTACAGCTTGCCTTACTGAATTAACCTCCGGAAAATGAAGTGAAACTAAAACACACATTTATCTACTCTCCCTTTGACTATTGTAATGAACCATTGTAAGGTCTCAGCTAAAGCTCCCTCTGCTAGCTCCAGTTGCTTCAAAACACTACAGTTACAGTCATTACAGGGAATAAAAACAACAACACATTATACTTGGATACTTTTGTGTCATTGGCTTGAAATTTCACTGGGTCTGAATACGTAACTTCTCACTTTAGATGATGTTCTCCCAAAATACAGGGCATATGGGCTCCTGACCATTTAGATCTGAAGATTAAGCTCATTTGTAAAGAAGCAGGCCCTTTTCTAACAGAGCCCCAATTGTATGGAGCTCTTTGCTCACAGAAATGGGCGGATGACGACTCCAGATGCCTTCAGATCTCTCCCTCAAACATTCCTCTTTGTTAAAGCCTTTGGCAATATCTGATATATTTATCAGACGACCTTATTATTGTAGTCTTGTGAGTCTACATCTGACATAACTCGCGTCATCACATCTTAAAGCATTTCGTAACATTGTTTGGATCCATGCAGGAATCATAAAAGTTTTAGTTTTTCATTTTTAGTTTTAGGCAGAGAATAAAAGTTTTGGTCAAAATATCACAGTTAAAGGTACAAAAACTCCCATCTCAAACCACATTTTTCCAGCTCTGTACATAGCAGCTGGTTTAAGTGGGGTGGAGTTAGCAGCCGAACTCCACTACACTCCTGCATTTTTCAGGATGTGCCTCTCTTGAAACTGATGTTAAAATGTTGTGCTACTAAAAAAGTAAAGTACAGCAAATGTGGACAGCTGTGAAACTGGCTGGAAGGAGTACAACTAAAAGGACAACAAACCGGACTGGTTTACAGCCAGAGCAGGCTGTATTTCTTAAGAAGGCTGCACGAATCTAACATCTGCAGGAAACTCCTCATTTTGTACATGGTTTTGTGTGCTGGGGGTGTAATATATCCAAGACGGACTCCTCCAGGCTGGATAAACTTATCAGATGGCCCTGTAGATTGGAACAAAGCTGGACTCTCTAGCGATTGTTGCAGAGAAGAGAACTTTGGACAAACTGCTGACCATCGTGGACGATGTGAACCACCCTGTGCATACTGTCACTAGCACGCAGAGAAACTTTATCAGTGACAGGCTCCTCCTCCCCAGGAGCAGAACTACAGCAAGGCTACAAACTCCTTCGTACCATGACCCATTACAATTTACAACTCTGCACTCGGGAGAGGGGGAGGTGGAGCAGGAGGAGGAGAAGAAATGGGGGGGTTATGACGTGCAAGAAAATTAAGATCTGCCATCAAATGTCCAAATGGATGTGAAATATCTGATTGCTGATGTACAATACGATGACACCTGGTGTCAAAAACTTTGTGTTTAGACATTTATTTTATTTCAACTTTTTTCTATTATGTTCTACATTACTGTATTCTCTTTTGGTGCTTTACTGCTGGAACTCTCATTTCCCTGAGTGAACCTCCGCAAAGAATTAATTAAGTTATATCTAATCTAATATCATGTAATTAAAGATGAATAAGATGGATAATTGTACTCTCATCCAGCCCAGTGATGTCAGAGTAACATTGAAATCAGAACCTCATCACATAACTTCAGACTCAAGCCGCCCAGATATAGGTGACCAAGTTGCACTATGGGGAATAAGTAAATGCCAGGAAGTCAGAGGGGTATGAGACTAAACAAAGGACCCTGATTGGTGCTGCAAGAACGTAGTTCTGGTCTTATTGCTGACATTTTTCGTTTGCAAAGTGAAGTTTTGATTTGAAGGCTTGATTCAGTTTTTCTCAGAACCCCTCCCCACTCAACAGTTTATATGAATAAACAAAGAACTAACATGATAG
Source organism: Cololabis saira (assembly GCF_033807715.1). Classification (NCBI taxonomy): domain Eukaryota; kingdom Metazoa; phylum Chordata; class Actinopteri; order Beloniformes; family Belonidae; genus Cololabis; species Cololabis saira. The sequence goes on along the minus strand of NC_084592.1, from coordinate 26,991,770 downwards.
TGCAAACATGTAATGCACATCGCCCTGTACTCACAGGTGGAGTGACCTTTCCCTGCCCATCTGGACTTGTACCAGATTGTCAGGCCGTCCTCCAGAAGGCGGAAATGCCGCTGCTTTTTCCAAGAGCGGGACTTAACTTTCCTCAGAGTTGATCCCGCCATCATCCGCTTGACATCTGGATCATCTTGGATACCTGAGAAAAATAGACTGTCAGGCTCATCTGTGCTTGAATTCCATCAGAATATACAAATTAAACTCCAAATCGACATTCACCAGACCTCAAAAGGCGTCACCAAATCATCAAAGTTTTTCAGTGTGAGTGACATTTACGTACGTGAACCTTCAGGATTCATCTCTGTACTTGACACATGCCAGTGGAAAGTTGCTGCTACAAAAGAAACAGATGTCAGCAATGTGCTCCAGATACTTCCAGCTGAATCCAAACTAAATACATTTTGCTGAATCTCCACGGTCACACAAAGACTTTATGAACTGGAAAAGTAGATATAGATATTCATAACATAATATTCATCTTCCCCTGCTTTCAGACGGTTGATTTCTCTGCTAATACAAACATACTTGAGCTTTTTTCTCTCCAATTGGTGTACATCACTGGAAGGAATCTCAAGAGCAGGGACAATAAACGATATCTGTTTATGCATCAAGAATATCCCTGCTGATCCCAGGATGTCTGATTGTGTTATAGTAAAAACAACTGGGCAATAGTGAGGGGTTATCCTTGCTAAATATGGGTTCAACCTCACGTGCTGATTGTGTGCCGCGGTTCCTGAGCATCAGCTCCAAGGAGGACAGTCTGTACTGATGCTATATTGGCAGCATTGTTCAGTTAAAATAATGGGAGTTTTCAAGAAACACAGGACCGCATATAAATCTTGATGCAGCATGAATGCATTAACTTTGAGTCTTTCATTAGCTGAAAGGAGGGAAGCCAGAGCAGCTTGTGTGCTGACTAAGAGAAAGACTCAGCAGTCTGTGCAACCCACAACCAGGCTGGATTGAAACCAGAACTACACTTACGGACTGACTTCATGCTGATATTTGGCTGTTATGCAATCCCTCCAATGTGATCATTGCCAAACATTTTGACAGTAATTTATGAAATATCTACTTAAAACACAATCAAAAAAGTGACCCTTTCAAATGATTTTTTTTTCACGCTATAAGCTTATTTTTTTGTTATAGCAACACAGGGATGTTGTACCACGTGGATTTAAATCCAAAGCAAAGCAGAGTTTTTTTAATGGTTCCACATTTGTAAGGAACATGCATTTAAGAACATGCATTCATGTGATGAGCAGCAGAGCTGAGTATGTGGGTTGGGCCGAGGAAAAATTTGTCAAACCTTCTCTGCCAAATGGCTTATTTTGCAGTCGCTAGTTGAGCTTCTGGTTCCCCCAGTTGCTGCCAATCAGGTGCCCATCAGGCACTTAAGTACAGTAGGCTTTCTTCTACAGATGTGCAGTCAAGGTTTGCAGGACGATACGGCTGACAGCTCTCTGCCCAGACAATCTGGAACACACTGCATGCATAGGGCTGCCAGGAGGCCTGCCATGACCGCTCTTCCCCGTCAGGCCTGCTGGCGCTGGTGTAAGCAACATGTGCACTGGAACCTAAGCATGTCGGGGAACATTATGTTCACAGATGAGCCCAGATTCTGCCTACGGCCGTTGGATCATAGGGTCAAAGTGTGGAGAAGATGCGGAGAATGTTATGCTGATTGCTGCACCGATAGAGTAACATCTTTTGGTGGAGGCAGTGTGAAAAAATGAGACTACAGTATCTCCACAGTCTGGGACCGAACTCTTTCCTCCAAGATAAAAAAATTACTTTTGTGCTAATTTTATTATATATATTAAGAAAGTATCATGCAATTCTATTTTAATACCTGTAGCACTGATTAAACAAAAACAGGTACTCAACTAGAAGCATGCCAGTTTTTTTTTTTCATATTTCATATTACATATACTTCAGTCTTGAAGTGATTAAAATGTGCTTATTTATAAATAAGGGTTCTTATATTATTTTATGTGGCTCAACTGTTGCATAAAATCTCTGTGTTTATTTATCATGAATAAAGTGTTTTATTTATCTCAAAGAACATTCACGACATTTTCAACATTCATCTAAACTTTAGCCTTCCTTGATTCTTAACAGGATTCAGAGCCATGTGGAAAAAAAAACAAACAAACTGAGAAATTGAGGCAGTGGCAGGAAAGTGCTGTGCAAGCCGTCTGTGTAACAGCCTTCTCTGTATCTCTGTTATTCACTGATAATCTCAGATCAAACAGGTCAGCGAACGGGAAGGCTCGCTGTGGCTGATACAGCTGTATTTGTGTGTAATAACCAATCTTTCCTCTCATTGTCGTCTGTTTATTTTACATCTGGGACAGCGGCTTCTCTTGGCAAGTCTACGAGAGTTCTCACCATGGCACGGCCGAGCGCTGTAAGGAATCCTTTCACAGTTGCTTAACAGTTCAGTATTACACTCCCTCTGAAAAAACAGAACGGTGGTGAAAGTGTATCCCTGCTTTCCACTGCTATTAGCTCCATAAACCAAAGTGGCAGATTAAACTTACTTATTCCCATGTGTTTACTTTCACTACATATTCCCACAGTAAAGACATTTGTTAATTTTCCATCTTAGTTTTTCAGCTTCTTCTGTTAAAATGCTAACTTCTGAGCTGCTCTAAGGTCACGTTATGTTGTTTTATTTTGGGAGCTGTGAGTCACACATGGTCACTTCATCAAGGAGCCCTCTGACTGCACGCAGACACACAAACACACACAAAGGCATGACTCAGGGGGACGTCTGACAGGATGGGAATGGAGAATAAATCTGTCACGGCAACCAGCAGTCTCTGACTTAAATCTGGTGTGCATGCTTTTCGTTTGTAGTCTGAGTTTAAAGCTGTTCCTGCATCAAAGGACTGGGGCGGGATTTGCGTCAGATTTACCTCAGATTGCCTTTTTTTCCTGCATGTGACTATGTGAAGAATGCAATAAAAAAAGTGAACAGGCAGTACCCAGTCCAATAAAATCCATATATAATTCTGACATCCAGCCGCAGAGAGGGTTTTTTTCACAGTAAATTCAAACCAGAGGCTGAAATACGAGACATCAAAGCATCACTTCAGCAAACTCTCCATCTAACTGCAGCTAAAGAAAGTAAGAACGACCCGGACGAGGAGCAATTTGGATTTCAGTTTGACAAGAGGAAGAATGATACTCACCAGAAGACCAGATCTCACAAGAGATATTAAAAGTTAGGTCCCCAGAGGCGAGTGGTCTTCAAGACAAAGCTCTCTGAAGATGGAAGTGTAATACAGGGAGTGTCTAGGGAGCCGTGTACATCAAAATAACCCAGTTTCAAGACCCAAACTGAGGGAGAGTCCAGGGACAGGCAGCTGAGCTCTGAACCTTTAAAAGAATGGGAGTGTTTGGAGGAAAATCTGGCCTAGCCTTGCCCCTCCCTTCCTTTCCCTTCTCCTCCCTTCCCTTTCCCTCCCTGCAGTCGTAGCGCTGGGAAACATGATTCTGCAGGCGCTGCTGTGCTCCACTCCTCATCCTCCCCACTGCCCTATCCACCAGCCTTGCTTGCAGTCCTGCCACTCCTTCCCTCCAACATCTGCAAATTCCTTCACTGCATTAAGATAAAGTCACTCCCCTTTACTTCTACTCCTTGTGTCTGACCGTCTATCATCCTCCTGATGATTTCAGATCTTCTGAGAGACTGTGACACTCAGGCTTCTGTATCAACGCTGAGGACTGGTAATACAATCGTGGGAAAAGATCTGATATTGAAATGTGGAACAAAAATTGTGGCAAACCGCAGGTTCAACAAAATACCTATGATTCGTGAGAATGTAGTTCTCCTGATGAAGCAACAGTTAAATGTGATGACGATGCAGAACTGCACTAATTTCTCCACTCTGCAGATCATTGACTGCCCAACAGTTCAGATACATTTTTTGTTAAATTGCTCACTCTAATGTACAGGTCATCTCAAATTAGAAACACTTCACCCATTCTGAACCCAGTTTAGCTAATGTACTGATCCAATTGTAAGGCTCTCTGGTCCTGATGTATAGTGAGTTTAAGTACTGTATCTCTTTTCCTCATATAGACAGAAAAACAGACAGAAAAAACACACCGGCCAGACTCAGGAACACCTCCCAGTGGGATCAGATTTTCTCACAAATGGAAGGTATTCTCATGATGTATGATGTTTATCTCAGTCGTTATGGATAATGGAGCCTTACGGGTAACAATCTGTTACAGTACCGCTAAAAGGAAATGAAGGTTCATTAATGAAGGGTGCACTTAGTAAATACAGGTGAGCCTCTATAGACCATGTTTACAACTAAATTGTAATAAAGGAAATAAACACTTCGTCAATAAGCTTATCAACTTAGAGCCCCATCTTGTGGGAACAGTTATGATAAATCATTCCAATAAAAATACAGTATACATTTTTCTTAGATATATATTTGAATCTATTTGATTCATATGCTGCGAGAGATGTTATTTGATGGCATATTCATTAATTTCAGTCTTGATGAGCATATCTTCAGTTCAAATCATGCTCAAAGCATCACTCCCTATTGGAATACGCAAACAGTTTAAACATTTAAGACTCTTTCCTTGTATTTTGTGCTCCATTATACAGATCTCTTTCCACCAGCTGCTTCTTTCTAGAACTGGTCCTCTGTTTCTTGTTTCATTTTACATGTAATATGACTTCTGAGCAGCTCAGCTGCTTTCCAGTGCAGTGACGCTGTGTTTTTTTCTTTTTGTTTGTTTGTTTTCTGTTTTGTGTGTCTGTGTTTGCCATTTCAGTTTGCTTGGACCCATGTGACTCTGTTGATAGTGGTAACTCAGTCCCACCTTGTCATTCAGAACCTGTTTCAAGGAATGATCTGGTAAGCAGACGCGGGCATCGTCTCGATGCGTTCATCACCCACGGTTGATCGCTGTTGTGCTGTCTCTAATGTTAGCGTGAGGGGGGATAGTAATGTTTGAAATCGACTGCATGTTTGCTTTTAGCACTGTGTAGCAAGCTCGTTGCCACTGGGGCGGGCCGACCGACAGGACAGAGGACACAGGGTTTAGTGCAGGAACTCCTTTATTCAATCACCCCGCCACACGTGCACCAGCAGAACCTTCTCCCAGCAGACCTCTTGCTGGTGTGCAGCCACTTCTTATGTAGCCAGGCAGGGTGGAGAGGTTGATTGGGCACAGGTGTGCCCAATTGGCTGAGTGGCTGCTCCTCCACCCTGCCACACACTTCTTATAACTTTGTACCGCTTCTGAATTACATATATCGGACTTTGGCTGGGTCTGAGCTCCACGCCGCCGTGCACTGAATTTCTCGTTTCCTAGGTTCATTGTTCCCATCTCCATTGTGATCTGCAACGACTTTGGGGCGTATCTGTTTGGATTCTTTTTTGGGAGGACTCCACTTATCAAGGTAAGCGAAGCCGCGTCTTTAATCCTCTAACGACCGAAGCTTGTTTGTGTTTGTGTGCACGCTCATATTCCTGGGCTTCCGGTGCAGCGGTTATCGGGAATCTTCCTTTCATTCAGTGCAAATCCATCCATCCATTAACTTCCACTCATCCGGATGTGGATCGCAGGGGACCTCCCTCTCCCCAGTCCACCTCCTCCAGCCCATCCAGCTCCTCCAGGAGGAGATCTGCTGAGCAATGTAGTCGCCCCAGCGGTACCCAGAGCTGCCTCTTGGGTTTCTCCTCGGGGAGGCGACTAGGTAGCATCCTAACCAGGCGCTTGAACCACCTCACCTGCTCCTCTCAGCGTGGAGGAGCAGTGACTAGTCCGAATCCCTCGCTGCTTGCATTCACCACCTCCCGTTCATGTTAGTCAACCAAGGTGGCTGTAGAATCGTTAACACCTGGCATCGACAGGTTTTTACCATAAAACTGACAACCAATCCTTCAGGGGCGCCACTAGGGATTTTGGGCCCCATGAAAAGAATCTTTACAGGGACCCCAACACAGAGGCAAAATTATTTGATGCCATTTTACATACATTTATACATTTTAATGGTATTTTTGACTATCTGCAGACGTTGATGCTTCCAAAATAAACAGGACATTGAAAATAAAACATTTGTGATCAAATGTTAGTTAATAACTTAGTGTCATTATTTTATTTCTTCTTATTTCATCATCATTAGGGGCCTCTGTGGGCCCCCCTCAATCATGGGCCCGTAGATCCATCTCCTTTACCCCCACTTTTTGGGGTCCCACCCTGGGAGCAACAGGTTTCTACTTTAAAACTGAAGCGTGGTTTGTTCCTCTGCCTACGTTTGATTTTTTGTCTCACTGAGAAAGAACCAGAACCTCCGTGTCTAAATCTAATCCAGAGAAATCAACTAACAGGGCGTTTTCAAGGCATGTGAAGGAACTGATCTTTCCCCAATTTCAATTTCGTTTTAAACAAGGTTCATTAGCTACTTTGGTCTTTAACAGGTGACTTTTAGTTCCAGGTTTCACATCCTCAAACAGAAATGATATAAAGCAACATTGCTCCCTTTTAAATTCATAATTATAAACGTTTTTTTTCTTGATACAACACCCTAGTGAGCCAGTCCTCTCGATTCTGCCGTCTTAATAACCGAGTCACAAAGACAAAGATGGGCTGAAAATCGTACGTTTCCAGTCGCCGATATATCGACTGTTGTATTCCGAGAATGATTTAATTTCAAAGCAGTAAAACATTTAAGGAAACATAGAATGTGAAGTGAAACCAACCATATGTCCAGGGTGAGCAGCGTCGCCACGATGGCGTAAACCCCGTCACTGAAAGCCTCTACTCGCTCGTTGGGCAGGCAGGTGTAGAACATCATGGAGTCCGGCGTCTCCTCCACCTGACCTGCAGCAGGTGAGAGGAGAAGGTCAGAGTGGGGGTCCTTCTGGCTGCGGGGAACGACGGGCCCCTGCGGGAACCTTATATAACCTCATTTTGCTCCAAGAAAGAGCTATCAGAGTTATCAATAGAGCTGATTATTGGGAACCAACAAATACATTATTTATTAATTGTCAGATGCTCTAATTTAATGAACTTGTTGATTTCAAAATATCACAGTTGATGTACAAGTCTTATAATAATCTGCTACCACACTGTATCCAGAAGAAAGCAAAGACAAAATGGATATGAACTGAGAGGAAGCTGTATGTTCACAAAAACAAGGAACAGAACGGATGTCAAACACAGATGTGTTTCAGTTTATCTGGTTAATCTGTGGAATGTTTTGGAAATGGAAATTAAAAAGTGCAGCACATAACAAATATTTAAAAAAATATTGAAGAACAAGATGCTCATTAAGTATGATCATATTGTAGTGTTAATGTAAGTGTCAGAACTAAAATAGATAATAGGTCTATGCAGTATATTGAATGTTTTCAATATACAAAAAGTATATGAAATGTTTTTCTTTTAACTGATTTACTGCTATGTATCAGTATATATGTAGGAGCTGACAGAAATTGATTATAAAAGGGTAATAAGCTAAGCTTCAGCCTACACCTTTTCGGTCTTGTTTTGTTTATATATTTTGGTCTAATGCCATATTAGGATTAACTTCATGTTCTTTTGTATCTGAATTCTTAATTTGGAAATGACCGAAATAAACAAACAAACCAATAAACCTAGCCCTGCGGGAACCAACGGGCCCCTGCACTCACCGATCGCTTTGCTGCGACACCCCTTCAGACACTGGGACATGTAGGGCAGGAAAATGACGACTGCCAGGAGGACGTAAGACTGAAAGAGAAGATAAAAAAAGTTCTTCTTTCGTTCCCTGAAAGATATTTTATTTGACCCTTCTGATCAGAGTTGATGTCAAAGCCACCGACCAGCTGGAAGAAGATGAAGGAGAAGATGCTGGCAAAGAAGCACATGACGGGGACCCTCATGATGACTTTGAGGATGTGCCGTTTGTATGCGGTCCGGTTCTCTGAGATCTGGATCTGCTCGGTCAGCAGGAAGCATAGATCCATGTACACCCAAGCCGGTCTTCTGCCGAGGTGTCGTACCTCGGCAGAAAATACTACTGTACGATACCCGTTTCTTTTATCTCAGTTTCTTTTTTTTCAAAGGCTTTTTCATGCAAATAGACGATTTAACAGCAGGTAGTCAGAAAGTGCTTCACATAGATCTATGTGTACGATGCTTTGGCGGAAGAAAAAAAAACGTCAAATCACGCTTCCACATAGATATTGGCAGGTAGGATGATTTGACAGATGAAAATATCCTGTCAGATCACGCTTCCACATAGATAAATGTTGATGTCTATGTGGAAGCGTGATCTGATGGGGTATTTTCATCTGTCAAATCATCCTACCGGCACAGCGTGTCCGCGGTGCAGGACACGCCGTGCCGGTGTCGTGCCAAAAAGAGATTGCCTGCCAGAATCTGATTTCTCCCCTGAAAATGGGTCTTTTTACCTGCCAAAAATTGATTGAAGGCCAAATACAGTTAATGAAAGGTTGTTTCTACCTAAATATGATTTGATCTCATTCTTGAGCTTCATAATCTGAAAATCTGACGTTTCAGCGCTATCGCTCAACGGGCTGCTGTGCGCACTCCCGCGGCCAGAAATCAGATTCTGGCAGGCAACTCACTCGCTTTATTTTTGTTTGTGATGCCATTACTGTGACCACCAAATAATGTCGGTTTCCTGGCCTCCACCTCATCCACAACATCTCAATCTCAGTCTCCGTGAAATTTAGTGGCACCGGCACGGTTGCCTGGCTCAACACGTCTCATTCATCCTGACGCACAGCAGAAACAGGCTGCAGGCAGCTGCTGCGCATGCTCAGCAAGCTCATTTATATGCAAATACAGTCATCATGTAGTTTGCATTGCCCATTTATGGTATGAAGTGGGCGTGTAGAGGGCGGGATATGAGGCGATTTCACCTGCGCAACCTTCCAGCTGGAATGTGATTTATAAAGCGAACATTGCGTGCAAGTGTGCGTGCACACGGTTTTATAAATCCAGATTTTTTTTTCGCCCGCCATTTTCGGCTTTTGGGTTTACGTGCACTTTTAGTATGGATCCTACACACTCTTTTATAAATGAGGCCCCTGGGTCTTTGCGATACATGGCGTTCTCTCCACCCAACTCTCAGGGATTATACTTTTTTCTCAGCTGTTCATCACTCATATTCAAGGTTAGATTACTTTTTAGTTCTTAGCTCTCTGATGAGAGATATCTCAGAATCCCCAATCCACCCAATCATTATTAGCGATCACGCACCAGTTTCTTTCACTCTGGGGAAGAGGGGGAGCGTACCACCCTCTAGAAATTGGAGATCCCGACTTTATTAATTTTTTCAAAAAAGAATGGGACATATTTCTGAAAGATAATGATCAGCCGGAAACATCAGCGAGTGTTTTATGGGAAGCAGGAAAACCAGTAATGCGAGGTAAAATAATTTCCTTTTCTTCAAATAATAAAAAGAAAGATAACTTAAAAACAAAGGAATTAGAATGCGAAATTAAAACCTTAGAGGAGGCCTTCCAGACCTCTGCAGACGAACATATCCTTAATAGAATAAGGAAAACTAAGATAGAATAAAATAAAATAATTGACACAAAAACGCAGTTTCTAGTACAAAGGCTTTGCCTGGAAAACTTTGCATACGCTAACAGATCAGGGAAATATTTAGCCAATCAATTAAAAATAAACAAGGAAAAAACAACCATAACATCTATCAGGGACCAATCAGGGAAGATTACGCGTGATCCATCCCTGCTTAATAAATTCAGTTTTTAGAGACTTTAACTGTAAACTATATTCATCACAAATCAAACCATCCGACCAATCCATCGATCAATTTCATGGAAAAATAAACCTGCCAAAGTTGCATCAGGAGCAGGTTACGAATTTAGATTTTCCGCTCTCAATAGGAGAACTCCATGAAGCTCTTCAGCATATGCCTAATAATAAAGCTCCGGGCCCAGATGGCTTTCCAGATGAATTCTATAAGGAATTCTGGAGCATATTAGCACCAACATTTTATAAATGATCTTAAATGTTAAGGAAAATAAAAGCTTACCCTTAAATATGAATTCTGCTAATGTTAGCCTCCTATTAAAACCGGATAAGGACCCTTTGCTCCCATCGAGCTACCGCCCAATATAACTAATAAATGTAGATCTTAGAATAATCTGCAAAGCTCTTTCCAAACGTCTGAAAAGAATTAACCCTTCTATTATACATCCAGATCAAACAGGTTTCATTAAGGGTAGACATTCTTCTACTAACACTCGTAGATTACTCAATATAATAGATCATTCGAGTATCAATAAACAGGAAACTACTATTATACTACTATTATTATACAATTATACTATCTACTATTATATTATCCATCTCCTTTGTGTTCATTACTTTTAGTTTAACCTTTTTCCTTGTTTGTTTTCTCCACAGACTTTGTTAGTGGTTCCAACACTTAAAGTATTGATTTATTATTTTTGTCTTCTGTAGTGGATGAATTTGTTGATTCGCCGTCAGCAGCACTATTAGATCAGTGTACTAAGGACCAGTTACTGCTAATTGATGAGAAGTATGAGCTTGAGGTAGCAGACAGAAAATTAAAGGAGTCTGTTAAAGTCAGTGTGAAGTCAGGTTTGTTGGAGAAAGAAATTCTTAAACCTGGTGTGGGGACTCAGTCTTCGGTTTCTGCAGATACTGTTTTGAGTTTTGAGCAACAAAAGGAACTTCTGTTGTTAAAGCAAAAACACGAGTGGCAAAAACATGAATGGCAGGTAGAACTTGAAAAAATGAAACAGCAAAAAGAACGGGCTTTGGAAGAGATGAGGCAAAAGACTGAGATGGATAAGTTGGAATTGCAGCATAGAAAGTTAAACTTAATTCAAGAGGGTAAATTGTCAGGTTCGGCTGATGGTGAAGGCCCTCGGAATCAGTCTGGTGCATCTTTTGATATAATCAGCAATATGCGCCTGCTTCCGAAGTTTAGTATAAAAGATCCTGATTCATTCTTTGCATTGTTTGAGCGAATAGCAGATTCCAGGCAGTGGCTTGAGGGTGATCAGGCATTAATGTTACAATGCCTCCTGACCGGTAGAGCCCAGGAGGCGTACTCTGCTTTGAGCGCGGATGACTGTAAAGTTTACAACCGAGTTAAGTCTGCAGTGCTTAAAGCGTCTGAGTTGGTGCCTGAGGCGTACCGGCAGCGGTTCCGCAGTTGGAAGAGAGGAGATAAGCAGTCTCATGTTGAGTTTGCGCGAGATCTGACTTCCCATTTTGGTCGCTGGTGTTCAGCGTCAGAGGTCGATACATTTGATAAACTGTATGACCTGGTGGTATTAGAACAGTTTAAAAACTTGGTGCCTAATAATGTAGCCACTTACATCACAGAGCATAAAGCCAAGAATCCAGGGCAGGCAGCGGTGTTGGCCGATGAGTATGTGTTAATTCACAGAGGCAGTTTTGGTACATCAGGTCCAGAGAAGTGGTTCAGGAGAGCACAGGTTTTAGCCCCAATGATTTGGGGGTCCCATGGCTGTTTTGAGAGATACTTGGGAAATAGCAGAATCTCCCCAAAACCTGCTTGACTATGTCAATGGGTTCAGGCATAGGTTGTTCGTGGCAGTTGAAAGTGCAAGTTGGTAAAATCACAGCACAAAATGAAAACTCTCTATGACCGGCGTGCAGAGCCTAACCAGTTTCAGGCTGGTGATCAGGTTTTGGTTTTACAGCCTATGGTGACTTCTCCTTTTGAGGCAAAATTCTCAGGTCCTTACACTGTGGTACGGCAGGTGTCAGACCTGAATTACATTATTGCCACTCCAAATACTAGGAAAACCACTAGATTGTGTCATGTGAATTTGCTGAAACCCTTTTCTGTACGTCAGACAGAGGAAAAAGGGGAAAGTGGGACGTGTGTGGTTAGTACTTCTGCCTGTACCTCTGCAGTTACATTGAGCTCATCTCCAGCAGTCAGCCTGGAGGGGAGTCCAACTCCTGAGGTTTTCCAGGGGCGTTTGAAAAATTCGGAGTCGCTTCAAAGTTTGGATGGCATGTTGGCGTATTCGAATAACAAGAAACGTGCTGTATTGATTGCCCTTATTAAAAGTTATCCTGCCCTGTTTTCAGATGTGCCTTCTCGCACGCATCTTAAAAGGGACCTATTATGGCATCTAATACCTATTTTAGACAGGCCTTGAGTGTCTTAAAAACAAGCTTTTGATTGTTTTTGCTAAATAAATTAGAAATTCAGCCTCTAAGCCATGTCTTTATCTTCCCAGTCTCTAACCTCATTCTCTATGCGGGATTCTGAGTGGGCGGGGAGGCTATGATAATGAGGCACTGTGCTGATTGGCTGCCTGATGCGATACACCGCTACGAAAAAATGGTGGAACCTCCGGCCGGCAGAGTTAGTTGTGGGTGTGGTTTCACGCATCGCTCCTGTCGTTACGTAATGACAGGAGCAGAATCTGAACGGCTCGTAAAAGTCACATCACACTGGGCGGCTGGACAGACACTGCAGAATTTGGTTGCATTCCTCCTTCTCTGAGTTGGCAGGCTGAGGGGAGAACATTTTATATATGTTAAAGCAGGAAATGTGTTTTTCATAATAGGTCCCCTTTAAGTAGGTGGAGTTGGTATTTTAACTCCAAAGGCACTTTAAATATCCAGAGTTGGGTGGAAATCAGTTTATTCCAAAATACGTTGAACAAACCCAACCAAGACCCTGACATGTAACTCGGGGTTGAAAACATGGTTTATAAAAAAAAAATAAACACAAAGCCAGTAAAATCAAAAATCCGGAAGAATATATTGTATTGCTCAACTGCAGCATATAATACCAGTGCAATGATGTTTATAAAAAGGAAAAAAATACAGATGCAACAAGTCCTGTAACTGAAGATTAAAAAATTCTTGTTTGAAGTTGGTTTTGGAAGTGGAATGTTGCAGGAAGTTAAAACATCAGTGGGAAAAAGATGAGCGCCAACATTTGATGTCAACAGTTTTTGGTTATTTATTGAGCAGTTGTGCCCAATGACTCACAAAAAAAAGTTTTTTGTTGTTTTTTTTTTTTTTTTAAATGTGTACTGCAGCAAAAAATGGGTTTCTATGGTGATTTATCAAGCTCATTTGACCATGGTTTCCTCGTCCACCTTCCAACATTTTTCTATTTTCTTCCAATGGTTTATTTTCAATGAGATTTACTGCAGAAAAAAAATACAGTTATTTGATAGTGAATTATCTTAAATGTGAAATGCCCCATCTAAATGTCCCATTTCTTCTTCAGTCAGTTTGGCAAAAAACAAGCCAATGTCTTATTTATGGATTTTAAGTATCATCTGATGTCCATATTTGCATGAAGTTTAACAAGCTACAGTTTCTTTGCATTAATGTAAATGTGGAGTTTTGATTGTGTCCACATCCCCGGAAGAGAAAATTAACTTATCCAAAAGGAAAAATATCTTCCTCCGCTTTGTCTTTTTCCTCGCAGACAGACTTAGCACCACATTCTTTTAAAAAAAATTTAAAACAGTGAGTCCGTTTGTGTCCACTGTTAATTCAAACCCCATCACTGTGGAGCAAGTGGGATTCCTCTGGCATCTGTGACTTGGCCTTCCTGCAGGTTTTTGACCAGCTGTGCAAGCCAGCGCTTGGTGGTGGTGTCGTCTTTCAGCACCTGGCTAAAGGTACTGTCCTTCAGCTGGTCTGGTAGACACTGACGCAGGGCCTCTCTGGCTCTGAGGAAAGAAGGCTGAATGTAATAAACCAGCGTATAACATTTTACACTTAAAGACAACTTCTCATGCTTCTGGGACAAAGTAACCATTAAAAAAACTCCCTAAGACATTGGCGCTCTCTTTACGCCGTGTTTATAATGCACATTATAAACACAGGTCATCCTGATATACAGTATAGTCCTGACATGCATTATTGATCATGTTTAAAGTCAAACTGTATGTGATGGAAAACATCCTAGAAATTAGGCTGATGAACAAAGAAGGTGTGTCTGTGTGAGTGATGTTCAGTGGCCAAAACATAAAAAGTATCCAAATCACAGAGAACCACATGATTTATCAAAGCGAGGCGTTGGCAGCAAAATTATTAGAAGGTAAAAACGTGAGAACTGGGATTCCCCTGTTCAATCTTTGGGATTTTGCCTTCTTTTCAACTGGTACAGTGATCATTTAATTGTAGTTTGAAAGAAGTACATCTTGATTAAGATGTGCCATATTGCACTGCCTGAATGAAAAGGTCTGCATAAATGAAATAAAAGCAAATGCAGGCTTTTATGAGCTTTGCGAATCTATAAATAAACTACCTGGTAATGGTAATAAAAGCAGTGGCACATCTTCATTATAAATAATTCTTTCAGGTAAGTACTCAGCAGCACTGAAAGAAGACCAAGCCCTCTACCATTTAAATAATAGTTTCACAAGTATAGTTAATTTCTAAAACTCTCTCAGATTTCCAGCTCATGTAACTACTGAAGTTACTTAGTCATTAGAGCTGCTTATTTGACTCTGTAAAGCTATGAGGTTGATTCATCCTCTTGTTTTGTTTTGTTCTTCGTATGTATAAATAAATAAATAAATATATATATATATATATATATATATATATATATACACACACACACACATTTTGTAACCTAAACAGACCTGAACTGGATATAAACTGAAACTGTTCAGACTGTAGACACATAAACCACCCCAGTAAGCAGCATTAATGCATTCACTGTTTCTTGCATAAAAAACTGATTTGCAGATCCCAGGTCCCATTTGTCACACATGATGGGCTGATCTGTAGCAGGAAATGTCGACATTACAACAAGCTGCTCTGATGACTAAAAGTGAATGCATACAATTGGTAAGTATAATCTGTTAAGATGCATCAGACAAAGTTTGTCTTCTTATTTTATATAAATTTGGACACCAAATGGTATCTTAGTTACATTAAAAGTGAATGGTTGACTTTTTTTCTATTAATTAATGCACTGACTTTGACCATCAAGTGTACACCAATATTTAACAATGGCTCTTTACATCTTACCCTTAGAGAGGAACAATTTTTGCATTAATACAATATACATAAGAAAATAATGGCTTTAACCACTGAATATCTTGAGCTTCAGAACAAGCGTGTCTAATGTCTAAACCAATTTTCTTATTGTTGCACGAAGAGTGGGAATGCATATTGTTTTCTTGATGGCTCCTCCTAGTGGCGAAAGCTCATGTGCTTTAGCTGGAGATCACTGCTCTACCTGAGGTTATCTGAGAGGCGAAGATAGCAACGAACGACATGTTTCAGCAGACGAGCCGAAGGCTCTTTGGAGAGCTGCAGCACCATTTTGCCCTGGAAGCAGAAAAAAGAAAATATTATATCTATTGAATACACTGTAAAGGATGGTGTGGTACATGGTACAGATGCTAGACAATATATTCTGAAAGTTCCTACACTTGCAAGAACACACAACTCTTACGAGAATCATGGCCACATGGGAGAAACGTTCATAGGTCTGACATATATAAGCCAGTCCAGTGTCGTCCAGCAGTATCTTCTGCAGAATGAAAGTAGCAACCTGACAAAAAAAAAGAAAGAAAAAAAGAGGGAGAATGGTAAGATCTATGTACAAAGTTAAGATAAACTCTGACAAAACTTGTGACTTTTAATATCTCAAGCATGGCACCGATGACAGAAGGTGTAACTTCAGGGTGAAATTGTGTATAATCCAGTATTATTTTACATTAGAGATCAGTTACACTGTTTTAAAAAGCAGACGTAATGGTCAAGTACCGTCTTTGAGAGTTCACTCCCTGATTCCATGATTCGAAGACAAAGCGGGATGATTTCAGTGGTAAGAAGGAAGTTTATCACTTCTTGTTCATCTGTTTTGACCAACGCGCCTATAGTGAATAGAAGGACAACTTAATACCTCCATATAGACTCCAAACAACTGGACAGCTGCACTAAAAAAAGGAAGTAAAATGTCTCTTTAAAAAGGAGAAATTACCTATGACTCCTAGGCTGGTGAGTCGCAGGTACTCAAATGGCCGTGTTTTGCTCACAGTGTGCAGAAAAGGATAAAGGAAAAGAGGAATGTGAGCTGCAAGAAAAGCCGACCTGGTGAAGAAAGAAAAATTCAAAGTACTTTACTCAATGTGATCTTACTTAACAAGTTCAAATGGAGACACATCAGATCAAAATGATCTCCATGCATGTTTCTTTTTTGACAAATTAAAAAATGACTGTCTATCTAAGTGGTTCCCAAAGTGGAGGGGTGCGTAGTGCCATTGAGGGAGGCGCAATATGAATACATTTTTAAAAAAAATGAATGATTGGACACTGCTAGCATAGTCAGAGGCACCGTTTGCCAAATGGCATTCCAGGCAAATGCAGATGCAGATGGCCGGCAAGCGGGGAACTCCCAAAACCAGGGGCCCCGTCACTTTCTCTGCATCTTATATAAACAAACCTAATGAGAACGGGTCTATCAAAATGAAGAAAAAGCTACCCATCTGCCATAAGAAATGAAGGGAAAAAGAAAAAAGCATTGAGAAAGTGGTAAGTAGTGCAGATAATACATAAGCTGCAAAACTTGATATTTACAAAATGTGATAAGGTGCACAGAGGGAAATTGTGCGTTGTGTGCCACTGGTGTTTATATACATTTTTTTAAACAATACAAATGTGTGCTATTTAAAAATAATGTTTTTCTTTCATATTTTTTGTTAGTGTCTGATTATTTACTGTATAAGTTTCATTAATTAGTTGGAGAGGCCCCGCTGTGAATGTTTGCCCAAGGCCCCAAGAGACTCTAGAATCACCTCTGAGCATAATGGACAGGTTTTTGACAGGGCTCTTTTGATGTGGAGTTTTTCATGTTTTTAAATCGCATTTTGCACGGAGGTATTTCTTGAAAAATGTATTGATAGCAATGTTTAATATTGTTACACAGTAAAAAAAATTGAAAAATAAAAAAAGAAGGGGGAGTCAGCAAAACATTTCTTATAAATCGAAGGGGGGCCTACCGGAAAAGGTTTGGGAACCACTGGTCTACCTTAACATGCATGCATCCATGTCTGTTTTCTGGAGTATCAGATGGGAAAAAGATTCTTCTAAAATACTGTGAACGCTAAGAAGGAAAACAACTAAATATCCCATTACCGTGTTTCTGGATGAGAGGCAACACACTGCAGAAGTGCCAGGGCATTACACACTCTGTTAGACTGGTGAGCTGTGAGTGTAGGTGGGTTTATAGATGGATAGATGTTCACTATTTCCTATGAAAAAACAAACAAACAAAACAAAAAAATCAATGAAAAAAACTCTTTACTCTTAAACTTCAACTGATAAATAAGCAAGACTACACAGCAGATTAAAAAAGAAAAACAGCACGAAAAAGAAAAGCTTTGCGCTGCTACAAGTTGGACAATATTTTTTCAATGGGCTAGTGATGGACATACCTGCAACAGGGCAGCAATCGTGCCACAGGAGTGCCAGAGCATCGGTGCTAGGTCTGGCACCGACTCTCGCTTCTTGCTTAGCTCCAACAGAGCATTTTCTCTGGTTTCTGGGCTGGACAACTCATTGATCCATTGGTAAATCTTCTCACGGTCCACCTGGGCCAGGGCTGTGACGTTAGTTACAGCCTGTCAAAATAAAAAGATGAGATTTTTAATATCTAGAGTGCACAGACCTTTCCCTTATTGTAACATGACCAGGATTATATGCAATTGTTTTTTTAAACAAGAATTACAATCCCTCCTCCTCCTGCTACTCGTTTTGTAGTTTCTCTCTGCTAGAATTAGTTTTGTCCAAAAGCTAGGCATTAAAGAGGTATTTTGAGTTCACAATATGTCCCTGCAGCCATGACATGGTGAAACATTTACAATTAATTCATGACAGTACTGCTGTCTTTGTCTTCATCAGAACTCCAAACTTTTCCATTTTACGTGCTCATATGATCAGTGGCAATTGATAAAACTAAAGATTTAAACTCTTCTCTCCTTGCTTAACATATCAGAATCAGCTTTATTGGCCAGGTTCGAACATTGTCCAACAAGGAATTTGACTCCGGTAATTTCGCTCTTTCGCAGTAAATAAACAAATACACAAATGTGGTATTTCTTGACATATGTACAGAATAAACATCTAAGGTGCAGCAGATTGAGGTAGAGAAAACAAAAAAAGGACAGCTCTGAATAAAATAAAATAAAATAACCTATTTACAATTTTACAAAACAAGTTGTACAAAAAATACATAACTCCTGTCCTATTTTTTTTTTTTTTTTTTTTTTTAACAGTGCTTCCTTTTCCACTTGTCTGTGTTTGTGGTGCATTTCTGGGCTTGGAAAGTTCATATATGTTGACATATATGAACATCTTTTGTGCTGCAGTGTCACCTCCAACAGCAGTTTTCATTCAGACAAAAGTATTTAAAAACAAGTGCAGTGTCTTTTGATTTCAAAGCGTTATCACTGGCCATTTTAAGGGAATTCCGTTTCCTTTTGTATTTAAAGAAATATACAGTGTAAATATATGTATACTGTAGATAGATTATGCCAGTACAATTATGCAAATTCAAGCAAAATAAAAATCAAGGCTTTAAAACTGAATTATCTGATGGAGGCCTTTATTGCTAAGTTGATTTACCATTAGATCTAGATATACTATTTCTACTTGATGCCATGGTGCAGTTATAAATATGATGTTGTGTTCTTTACACATTGAGCAAGTGTGAGAGAGAAAAGGGAAGAAAGTGGAAACAGGATCTGAGTAGTTTAATGCTACTTACCGCTCCCGTTGCCAGCATTTTCTGAAGTTCTCACTGGCCAGGGAATTTTGTTAAAATAAAACCACTTCGTCAACAAACAGTGGTTAAAAAGCAAACTAATACCGCTGCAGTGCAATTAAGTTGTCAGCCCGCACGGACTGGTAGCTTCAGCTAGCGGCTAAGGATTGTGAGAAATGAACCCATTAGGCGCGTAATTTACCAAAAGTCTTCAGGCAACGTTACTTCATTGAACAAAATCAAAGCAATTCAGTAAAATATTTAACGGGATGGATTTTGTATAACTGCACCAACTTCGACACTACAAAGCCGAAAGCAGTCAATATGATCTCACGCTAGTCTCTTTCTCGGCGATGGCAGCCTGACACAAACACAGGGAAACATCGCGAGAGCGAGACCCGCGGGATCTCGGGCGTCACTTCCGCTGTAAATGTTCCCGTTCCCGCCATCACCGTGTGCGGCTCCACTGTCAACAACGCTGGAGCAGCTGAATGCCGGCCAAAACCAGCTCTCTGCAGGCGGGACACACTTCAACACAGAGTTACGTCCTCCAAGTTTGAATACCAGCTCGAACCCTCATTGACAGGTAAAGGCGCCCGCAGCGTAATGACGGCGTTATCCCGTTTCCATCACCACATTACAGTCAGGTGGATTAGCCGGTCGGCTAGCGCTGGCTAGTCCGCTAGCGGTCGTGCTAATGTCGGCCTCCTCCATCCATTCAGACGGTACTGCATCCCTGGACGGATGGCCGAGCTGCAGCATCCGCGGATTCCCGTGGCGGGTCTGGACGCCGACACTTTTAGGACTAGTTTGCTGGGATCATGCTGAGTTATTAGTTAGAAGCAGGAAAAGACAGATCACGACGTGTTGCTCATCTGTGCTGCTGATGGACAGAGTGATGGCTGATAAGAACACACTGTTAACGGACCCGTTAAGAGGTTAAACACTTCTCATAAACTCTGGTCTGGTTTGCCAGAATCTCTCCGGGGACGTCTCATATGTAGGTAGTGTTGTAAAACAGCCGTCACTGGTGTTTGGTGTTTTTGTTCAGGAGACTTCGGAGTTTGTTGTGACTTGCGACCTGAGCTAACATGCTTTTATCAACCGAGTATCCTGAGGTTTGAGGTTATATGTGATTTATTTCCAGTTCTCTCTGGTGGCTAATAAAATACACAAAGAGATTAATACATGTTTTCTATTATTTGTTAACTGCAGATTGGTGACACTAATTACAGTTCGCGCCTGACATTTTAAAGATATTACAACTGTGTATTGCAACATGTGCACGCTGCGCTATGACTTATTTATTTATTTATTTCTCAGGACAATGCACATTGATGAACATATTTACATAGGTATGTAAAGAAGTAAGATTGTAAGAAATGCCAATATCATGTTGGAATACGCCTCAAGATGGTTTCTCACGAACAAGCTTTCCTTGAATATAAATAAATCAAATTATATTCTTTTTAGAAACAAAAACAAATTTTTTCCTGAGCAGGATTTAAAGCTCCAAATTAATAATATTGAAATCCAACAGGTTTCATGTGTAAAATTTATTGGTGTACTAGTGGATGAAAGATTATCCTGGGGAAAACATATTGAGTATGTATGCAAAAAAATTATGAAATCCTGTGGTATTATTAGAAGAGTTTCTTTCTTAGTTAATCAGTCCTGTCTCATGATATTATATTATAGTCTAATTTATCCATACTTGACGTATTGCAACATTGTTTGGGGCCGCTTCTTATTCTTCGTACCTTAACCAATTATTTCTAATTCAGAAAAGATTCTTGAGAATGATTTCATTTTCTTCTCATCAAGCACCTTCTGCACCCTTATTTAGCAAATTTAAATTATTATCAATTTTTTCTATTAACAAGTTTCAACCATGCCTGTTTATGTTTAAGTTCATTCATTTCTAACAAGACATTCCAGGCACTTTTCATAATTTTTTTCTGTTATCATCAGATATTCATTCTTATTCAGTTAGAGGTGGGAAGAACTTTCATTTACCTCTTTGTCGTACCTGCAGTCACCAATCCTTTATCAAATTCCATGGCCCTCAACTCTGGAACTGTTTAGATAGATTAACACTAACACTAAGTTAGTGTCATCCTTAAAAATGTTTAGGACCAACTTAATGGGGTATCTTTTTATATAGACAAAATTAACAGGCTATTCGTACTAAAATGAAATTGCCATTTCATAGATATTTTTGTTTGGGTGTTTATTGTATTTTTCTTTGTTTCTTTTACCTTTTCTTTTCCTTTCTATTCTTTTCTATTGATTGATTTGTTTTGGTGATTTTGTATTGAGGGGGAGGATTTTTTATAAGCCCCTCTGGCTTCTTTTCCTCTCCTGCACAATATATTTGTCCTTGTATGATTTAAAAAAAACTTTACTGTTGTCATTGTATAAATAAATAATAATAAATAAATAAAAAAAAAAATATGTAAATGTACCAGATTGTAGCACAAGGCTAGTTTCCATCTGCAGTCCAATATAGGCAGGTATGGTGTTAAAAGCAGAGAAGATAAAAATGCAATAAGAAAAAGAAAACAGAAACAAAGACAAGTACAATTAGTAAAATGAGAATGATAAAAAAAAAAAGTTAGTAGGTAGGAGGAGGCCCAAGCACACATTAGGTGTGTGTACACATTTGTTGACCTCTGAGCCATATTTTTATCTGGTTTTTAAAAGTTGTTAAAGAGGGGCATTCCCTTATGTGTACAGGTATAGAATTCCATAACGCACTACCCTTTATGGATAGTGCGTTATGGCTAAAAGCAGTTTTTCTGAATGGAACCTCTACCACTCTGTTGGACACTGCTCGAGTGACCCGCGACTGTCTGTATTTAAAATATTCCTGGAGGCAAGGTGGTGCCAGGCCATGTAGGGACGTAATTACCTGTACTAGTTATAATCCGTTCTCTGGAGACTAAACAAGGCGGTTCTTGCACTTACACACACTTTAATTTCTTCCTTTCAGGATTTGTTTGCCCGTAAGTGCACCGCCAGGATAGCAAGCCATGGCAACCTTAGTGCCCAAACTCTCCAGTGGTGTCGCTGTACGGATCCGTTTTTCCAGCCTTGAATTCGGCACCACCAGATGGAGAGAGGGGACCTTCGAGATTTTGGAGAAGGAAAACAAAGTTAACCTCTGCCTGAGATTCAGCTGTGGCGGGGCTCCAAAAACTTTCCAGGTATGTAAATATTTTTTCCTCTTTATTTGTGGCACTTAAGTGAGAGTGTAATCTTGTGTTGTCATTTCCAGTTGGGTCAACTGATAAAGCAAGCTGACTAGATATTTATGGATTGGTCGCTAAATCCACATATAAGGGCCCCCTTAGACGAAGCATTTGGCAAAAAAATTTAATAAAAAATCTTATAATCGTAACATTCTTGCTCACTGCCACTAGATGGTGCATTTGTGCAGAGAAACGACATGGTCCATGTGTCAAAAGTTTAGCCTGTGGAGGTGTGGAATTGTAAAAAAAAAAAAAAAAAACGATCAATTGTAAAGTGCATTGTGGTGCTTCAAAGAAGCAGCAGGTGTTAAATTTGCATTGTGAAAAAGTTTTTTTCTGGTCATTTGAGAATGTAACACCCGTTGCATGTAGATGTATTTTTGAGCCATTAAGAAATAAGGCTACTACTACCAATGGCGTCACTATATAAGTCAGTCTTTAGTACTTGTGTGCTGTCTGCTGTTACTAAATTATAAAGTATATGAATGTAAGTTGTATTTAGAGTCACAAGGAACTACTTTTTTATGGAATATTGTGTAATTTGAGAAGTTAATGAAACTGCAGACTTTTGGTTTCCCTTTTCTTATTCTCCACAAAGTCTGTTTTTTAACCTGGATACAGTTGGAGAGTCTAGGTTTTGCTTTCGCCTGCAGAACATTGTTCAACAGTGGATGGTCACGTCTTTTTTTGGTCACAATGTTTGGGGCCACAACTTATCATCTGTAGAAATGCAAGAAACATAAATTAAATAAATCTGTCTAGAGTGTGATGCTTTATTAAGTTAGTCACCCAACTACAGTTTAATTTCACACCAAATGTAAAATTTGAGAGTGTCTGTCAGCTGGCGAGCTGATGTGATTAAAGACGCACAGATTGACAGACTAGCGGGGGGTGTTCAAGTATGGAACAAATAACTTGAATAAAACTGCATTTCAATACAAACTAAAGTATCTTGAATTCTTCTCTCAACTTTAGCTGACCCAGAATGTGAGAAGCATTTCACAGA
Organism: Cololabis saira; assembly: GCF_033807715.1. Classification (NCBI taxonomy): domain Eukaryota; kingdom Metazoa; phylum Chordata; class Actinopteri; order Beloniformes; family Belonidae; genus Cololabis; species Cololabis saira. The sequence goes on along the minus strand of NC_084592.1, from coordinate 26,968,684 downwards.
ATTTCAACCGGATCATGCTGACCTTGAAGGACACCAGTGTCATCTCCTTCGATAAGATGCCCCCATCTTTGGTGCAGAGAACAAAAGAATACCTGGAAAAGCTGAAACAAGGAAAGCCAGGTAATTGGCTAACTGCTTCATATGTAATGATAAGTTAATTGGCTCTGCACAAAGTGTGGTGATTTGCAAATGATGGAGGTGGACACATTTATTTTTTGAAAGCTGGTTTAAAGCTGTAATAACCATCTGTCTATACTGATAAATCTGCTGACTTGTAATTTAAAACTCTTTTATTGCATAGTTTAATAAATGCTTTTACCAACTCTTATTCTTTGCTCATTCCACAGTTTTAAAGTCATCCCATGGAAGTGCAAACTTAAGTGTCCTTGGTAACCGCTCTATGAAAAATGAGACCAGCCCATCAGGGGAAAAACAGGTTAGTAACAATTTTAAAACACCAACTTCAACAAAGTATTTTGAGTTTAGACTGAAGGCTTGTCTCAAACCTGCAGACTCCTAACATGTTTCAGACAACACCGAGGCGGCAGAGTGCAGAAGGCCGAGAGGACACAACCCCACGGAAGCCTTTGAGTAGCCCAAGCAGAGCAGCCTCCACTCCCACCCGCACTGGACTGTCTGAAAACAGGTGTGGATTTGTATGGTCACTTTTGACGCTCTAATAAACACACACACAGCCCAAACACAGTTTCTCCCACACTTGAGGACTATCTGGCCAATATTGTCTAAGATCATGAATTTGCTTTGCTGTATTACAGGGGCGAGAAAAGAAAGCGACTACTTACCTCTGAAAGTGACCTCAGTGAGGATTACCCCAAAGAAAATGACTCCTCAAGGTAAATGCAGCACTGCTTATAGTTGGGTGCAGTTAGTGATCTGACATCTCCATCCTCAGGACCATCATGTTTAACTGGCCGTATGTTGTTTCTTACCAAATGGTTAATTTAGATTGTAGAGCAACAAGCAGCGTTTTTGGCGTCTTGTAGGTTTATTTTAAGTTTTTAGTTTCCACATTTGGATATCTTTCTAAAATAGTCATGTTTATATATTTTAGCAACAACAAGGCCACTTCAGACCCGTCCAGGAAGTTTCTTCTGAGCTGCAAAGAAAAGTTGAAGCAGACGGAAGAGAACAGGAGCGCAGGTAAACTACTCCTAAACATCTCAAGAGATGCATCATATGTGTAACACAAAGTGGGTTATGACTGGTCAATGTTTTTTGTGTAGATTAGTATATCTAATTTGACATTAAATGATTCATGCAGTCACTGATGCCGTGAATACATTTTTGTATGCATCACCAGACATGTCTTTTTTTCCCCTGCTTACCTGTAGCTCCACTGGGCACAAGTCCACTTCAGCCAACGTCATTTTATGGCAGCCGATCTGTAACTAAAGACTACGCCCAGAGCCACACTTTTCTGGACAGGTGAGTTCCTGTGGCCTGTCTAAATGTAAACAAAGGAGTTTGCAGTGTTTAAAAATTCCAAATAAACACATGATTAAATTGCGGCCGAGCCTGTGAAAGCAGTAAATGTTCTGCTGTGTTACATCTGTAATGATTGTATCCTGTTAGGTCTGCCAGTACCACACAAACGACACCAGCCAAGAGAAGCCTCTTGCTCCCCAACCACTCCACTCCCTACAAGAAGGTGCGGCCCTCGCTTGACTATGGTGGCTGGAACAAGCAGAGGCCATCTACCTTAGCCCAGACGCAGCCTCCTCTGCAAGGGTTAGAATTAAACTTTGCTTCCTCCAAGCACTATGATTATAAATTCCATGTACTTTGCAAAAAATACTGTATCTATGTAAAAATGAAACAAAGGCAGTTGGGGTCACCATTAATTATCATGTTCCTTATTTTTGCCTACCGTTGCAGATTTTCCAACCTTGGAAACACTTGCTACATGAATGCCATATTGCAGTCGCTCTTCAGCCTGCCTTCCTTCTCCAACGACATGCTGAAGCAGAGCATCCCTTGGAAGAAGGTCCCCATTAATGCTTTGCTCAGGTACTACATTGACATCAAGCAGCATATTACAGATACACTAGTTCATCTGTTCAGAGTGTGCCAATAGCAGCTTATGAGAAATATTGACATACCAGCACATTACAAAATAATTTCTTCACTCATTTGAAGTTTTCACTCTGCAGGCGTTTCGCTCACCTTATGGTTAAGAAAGATGTGGGCTGTCCAGAGACAAAAAAGGACCTGTTGAGGAAAGTGAAGAGTGCCATCTCGTCAACAGCTGAGCGTTTCTCTGGAAACATGCAGAATGTAATATTCTCCCCCCATGATCCAGCACTGCATGTTGAGTGTGTCCTAAAATTACTGAGAGAGTCTAAAAATGTGTATGAACTTGAGTTTAGCACTGTTAGATATATGCTGCTTTTAAGCTAAAAAGTAAAAGTGGACAATAGATTAAAAATAATAGCCACCAAACTGTATTCAGGAAAAATTACCAATTTGTAATGCAAAATGCATGTGTGCAGGGTCATTTTGTGGCTTAAGATGTCATTTTAATACTTGTTTTCTAAATGATAGGGATCATTGTGATGCATAGATTTAGGATAACTCTTTACACCTATTGTCTAAAATGTTGTTTGTTTGTTTTAGTTTTTTTATCCTAATTTCAAGTTCCTACATGTTATGTATTTTTCAGGATGCTCATGAGTTCTTGAGTCAGTGTTTGGACCAGCTCAAGGATGATGTGGAGAAAATGAACAAGAGTTGGACAAACGATACAGCGCCATCTTCATCTGTAGTATGCGAGAACGGCCAGGAGGCAACAACGGCGTCATCTGCAGACAAGTTGGAACCTGGTGACGAAGTGGACACCTCCCGCATCTACACATGTCCGGTGGCGGTCAACATGGAATTTGAGGTGCAACACACAATCTGCTGCAAAGGGTGAGGATCGTGTCCTCTGACCATTTAGATTGTCATTCCTTTAATGTTACTGAAAACAGTTGTTGGACGTTCTATAGAAGATTTGAAACTTCTGTCATGTTGCAGCTGCGGTGAAGTGGTAACCAAACGCGAGCAGTTCAATGACTTGTCCATTGACCTGCCACGAAGAAAGAAGACCCTGCCACTTCGCTCTATTCAAGACTCGCTGGATCTCTTTTTCAGGGTGAGTGTTGGCATCAACAGTGACCTTTTAGTTTTTTGTTCAAATTGAATCTCTGCATGAATCTAAATTAGTATCAACTAAATAGATATTTGCAAGTAATTACAGGAGTAATTTTTCCTGGTTTTTGCAGATGGAGGAAATTGAATACTCATGTGAAAAGTGCAATGGCAAAGTGGCAACTGTTACACATAAATTCAGCAAACTACCCAGGTATCTACACACATAAGACATGAAACACAGACTTTCTTAATGTATGTAAAAATGAACCGGGATGCTAATAAGTTGTGATAACGTGTTGTGTATCTCTTTTCCTCAGAGTGCTCATCCTGCACCTGAAACGCTACAGCTTTAACGCTCAGCTGTCTCTGAACAGTAAGCTAGGTCAGCAAGTGGTGATCCCCCGATACTTAACCTTGCTGTCCCACTGCACTGAATCAACAAGACCTCCCATCAGTCTTGGCTGGAGTTCCCAAGCTTCTGTGTAAGGCAAAAATATAAAACTTGGAACTACAATTACAATTAAAATAAAAAGCACACATCTGGAGAAAAATGGTTTGACAGAACTGTCACTGGTTTATCTTAAAATAACCGTATGTAAGGATTTTATGAATAACAAAGACTATGTGTGTATATAAAACTTTTAATTGTGAGGATGTGAGGTATTTTTTAAGTTCAATGTTTTTTTGAACATGTAATTAAGACATTTTCTTATGTCATAAAAGTGCAGTCTCAACAAAAGATGTTTACAGAAATATCCCTAAGCACAACGAATTCCACTATTTTTGCTGTTTCAGGAAATTATTTTTACAGATTTCAAATGCTGCTGAATGGGAATAAAAACACAATGTAATTGCTTTTAGTGTCAGCACTCCCAGCTGCTGCTTCATATTATTTTACTACAGCTTCACAGCAATGACAGCCTTTCATGTGAGATATAAGTGTTAAAACCTCATCTCCGAACCCTTGCTGAGCATGGTTTGCAAAAATCGATTGCATTGTCACTGAGAAAAATAACTAGTAGTGTTTTAGCTCCGGTGTTTACCCATTAGTACTTATTTACAGTTGAGCAGACATGGGGGCGTGCTGGTCCTGTCCGTAAGGTGCAGCTCATGACACGCACCGTTGTAAAAGATTGTGCTCACCAGCAAGCAATTTTATAAATACCCTTTAATTTATTCAGTTATGTATTTACATTAATTTTTTGGTTAATTTTCCTTCTATGCCGACAGATATTTAATTTGTCTGATAGATATAAAGGTTTTCTTTCGGGCATCCATCCACTTTACTCTGTATGTCATAAAATGTTTTTTCTCTTTATTTTTGTATTTCCCTTAAAGATCGAGAACACTTAAGATATCACAGTCAGTCAACTCTTCCAACCCTCTTCGGTGAGTTCTGTTTGGTTTTCAAGCAATGTTGTCAAACAGATTGAGTATTTGACACTTGTTAAAACTAAAGTATTGTTCTGAAGGGTTTTTGTTATCACCATTTGTTCTCTATCATTTTTGAATAAGGACGTTCAAAACTGATAAATTAGATTAAAAGTGTCTTGATAGTAACTCTGGTACATATGGCATAACATGTGACTTTCTGCAGGAGGACTGGAGGAAAAGTTTCCAACTCTAGCTCCACCTATATCCTTTTGGACTCTGACTGTGAAGAGGAGCCGATCAGGAAGGTGCATGCAAGCCGCAGGCGGCGGCTCAGCACCTGTCTGCCTGAAGACGATGATCGTCCAGAACAGGTGAGTGCTTGCTTATGACCTAAATCTTTTCAGTCTGCTTCCCGTTTGGTTTGTGTTTCTGATGTGATGCAGTTTAACATGTTTTCAGAAGGCAGCAACAGGGGATTCAGCAGATTTCAGTGGCATAAATGATGACGAAATGCTGGCCGCTGTGCTGGAGATGAGTCGTCAGGAGGCTGGGCTGTCTGCGCCACCTGCCCTAGAGGATGAGCCAACGAGCAGCCCTGACACAGGGTTTGGAGACACAGATGCTGACCTGGCTTATCATGCAGATCTGCTTGAAACGGGCAATAAACAACCCTCAGGTATTCTAAAATCAAGAAGTCATATTGCATAGTGGATGAGTTTTCTGCTGAGATTAGACATAAGAGTTCATGAATGCAGCATGGGTTGGATATAACACACATTATATTGTTTAGATGCGCTGGATTCATTGGACTTGACCATGGATGAAAACAAGGAGAACCAGACTCCAGAGGGCGTGCAGCAACAAGGGGAGTTGGATTGGGTTCAGCAGTACAGTCTGGATCAGGAGAGGGAAGAGCAGGAGTTGCAGCAGGCTTTGGCCCAGAGTCTCCAGGAGCATGTAAGACTTTAAAAAAAAAACTCACGACATTTGCTTTAACTCATTCATTCTTATGACACATTTGTAAAGCAGAACAAAGGGAGGAAAAGTGTTCCAAGATATGAATATATAACAAAATGGCCTACGTTTTTCTGGAAAACATGACAGAATTGTAAATGTTCATTAAAACTTTTTAAAACTGCTTCTGAGAGAAACTATACATTATTAACATCAACAGTGTGTTCAATAGTCCAAAGAAGGAAAAGAAAGTTCCCTCACTGAGTCGATGACGAAAAGCCTTTAAGTATAATTGGCCACACTGAAACGTGTACTTTTATGTCCAAGCAGATTTAAAACACAGAATAGACCTCAGTGGAAATGTAATAAATAATTCTGTTATAAATAAAAACTAAATAATATTATCCTTTGATCTCACATCACCCTGTTTAGGAAGCGCAGGAGATGAGAGAGGATGATGATCTGAAGAGGGCCACTGAGCTCAGTTTGCAAGGTTTGGGAAAAAAAAAACTTCCTCAACAAATAACATATAATGATGTCTTTAATCTTTCCGGTTTCTGTTAAAATGTGACAATAGTACCAGCATCCTCTTTTTAACCAACAGAGTTTAACAACTCCCTGCCTGAGCTGCTGTGTTCAGATGATGATTCTGGAAATGAGGATGTGCTGGACATGGAATACACCGAGGCAGAGGCAGAGAACCTGAAGAGAAACGCTGAGGTACTCCTCATCCTAGTCATTAATCAATTTCTCCTCGGGAAATAAAAAAGTATTTTGAATTTGGAAAAATGCAAATTTGAATGATTTTAAAAACCTAATATTTGATTTGTCTTTTCAAACTGTACTAATAACGTGCTGTGAATTACACACATCTTTATAATTGATTGTGTTTGAGCTTTAGGTGACTTATTTACAGTAGAATCTCTGAGGTATTATGGTCAAAAATGTATCCATAGAAAAATTATTTGAATATAAAATGAACAAAAGTAGAAAACTGCTCATTATCATTGGGCAAATATTCATGTATTTGTCTGCAAGGTGGTATTGGGTGTTCAATTTAGGGATTTGGACATTAATTACAAAGATCTGCAGTACTAAAATTAGCCATTTGGATAACCCTAATAACTGCTTTTGATTGATCACATTGATTTTTAATTTGTTAAAATTATTTTTTTTGTAGCGATTCATGCATGTATTTGCAGCCTGACTGTACTTGACTGATAGACTCATCCTCATTCCCAATAACTTGTTTACATTCACAGACTGGAGACCTGGCCAATTCTTATAGGCTTATCAGTGTTGTGAGTCACATTGGAAGCAGCTCCTCGTCTGGTGAGCACTTGCTTTTGTATTTATCTTCAAGGACATGAGATTAACCCTCTCAGTGCTACTGTACTCTATAGTTACGCCCTTTTTAGGGATTAGCTGCACCACATTATAGGCTTCATCAGTGTCTTAAAACACTGACAATCAGTCGGTCACTTAAGTGTATGTTCTTGTGACTTCACTCAGACATGCCCAAGACTGACTGAGATACAGAGTGAGCACAAAATTATACACTAAACTGATAGATACTACTTAGTCTGGTTTTCTCCAAACGTGCTTGCCCTAACTATTCGTATTTGTGTTTGATGGAAGTTGCTGAAGATATCACTTTTATTTGTGTTAAAGCTTACTGAAATATCAATGAGGGGGTGGTAGTCCCGTGGCTACAGAGGTGGTTCAAGCCCTGGAATGGCAATCGAGATGAACCACCTTGGGCCCCTGAGCAAGGCTCTTAACCCTAATTGCTCCATGGTGTGTGTGTGTCTCAGATGTAAGTCACTTTGGATAAAAGCGTCTGCTAAATGACAGTAGTAGTAGTAGTAGCAGCATCCATCCATCCATCCATTGTCCGCCGCTCATCTGTTCCCGGGTCTCGGGGGCAGCAGTCTCAACAGAGATGCCCAGACTTCCCTCACCCCAGACACTTCCTCCAGCTCTTCCGAGGAGAGTCCGAGGCGTTCCCAGGCCAGCCGAGAGACATAGTCTCTCCAGCGTGTCCTGGGTCTTCCCCGGGTTCTCCTCCCGGTGGGACATGCCTGGAACACCTCCCTAGGGAGGCGTCCAGGAGGATCCGGTACAGATGCCCAAGCCACCTCAGCTGACTCCTCTCAATGTGAAGGAGCAGCAGCTTGACTCCGAGCTCCTCCCGGGTGACCGAACTCCTCACCCTATCTCTAAGGGAGCGTCCAGCCACCCTGCGGAGGAAACTCATCTCGGCCGCTTGTATCCGCAATCTCGTCCTTTCGGTCACTACCCAAAGTTCATGACCATAGGTGAGGGTAGGGGCGTAGATTGACCGGTAAATCGAGAGCTTCACCTTTCGACTCAGCTCCCTCTTCACCACGACGGTCCGGTACATCGACCGCATAACTGCGGACGCTGCACCAATCCGTCTGTCAATCTCCCGCTCCATCGTTCCCCCACTCGTGAACAAGACACCGAGATACTTGAACTCCTCCACCTGAGACAGGACTTCTCCACCCACCCGGAGAAGGCATGCCACCCTTTCCCGGTGGAGAACCATGGCCTCGGTTTTGGAGGTGCTGATTCTCATCCCTGCCGCGTCGCACTCGGCCTCAAACCGCCCCAGCACATGCTGAAGGTCCCGGTCCGATGAAGCCAACAGGACAACGTCATCCGCAAAAAGCAGAGATGAAATCCTGTGGTTTCCAAACCGGATCCCCTCCGGCCCCTGGCTGCGCCTAGAAATCCTGTCCATAAAAATTATGAACAGGACCGGTGACAAAGGGCAGCCCTGCCAAGATGCACCGGGAACAAGTCTGATCTACTGCCAGCAATGCGAATCAGACTCCTGCTCCGATCATACAGAGACCGGACAGCCCTTAATAGAGGGCCCCGGACTCCATACTCACTCAGCACCCCCCACAGAATGGCACGAGGGACACGGTCAAATGCCTTCTCCAGATCCACAAAACACATGTAGACTGGTTGGGCAAATTCCCATGAACCCTCGAGCACCGAGGCAGGTTTTAGGGGGGGCAGGGGTGTCCTGTGCCCACCCAAACGTGCGTCCTGTGCCCACCCAAACGTGCGTCCTGTGCCCACCCAATCAAAGTTATGGGGATCATTTATTTTTTTATATTTTTATAAATATAAAAAAATATCACTGTGTACCGTTTCTGATTGGGTGGGCACTGCACATCATTTTTAGACACAACAATGAACGCATACCGCAAAAGTTGTGTCTCGGCGGAGAAGTGTTCAGAACAGCACACACTGAAGGCTGATTTATGGTTCTGCGTTACACAAACGCAGAATGGTGCACGTCGCCGCTTACCCTACACCGTAGGCTACGCCGTAGCCGCGGCTCCTGCACGCGGAGCCTGCACGGCACCGCAGCGCACCGCCACCCGCACCGGCGCTCTCCGCCCTCGCCGGGATGGAGAATACTCTCTCTATCCCGGTCCATGCCGTGCAGGCTCTGGAGCCGCCAGCCTGCCGCGGGACCTTTTAAATCAACGCAGAACCTACGCCGTAGGCTACGATTGATTGATTAAAAAAAAAAAAAGCAAACGATTAAAAAAAAAGCAAAAAAAAAAGCAAAAAACTAAATAAATGCAGCCTCAACAGGGCACAAGCCAGTGTCCTATTTGTGCCGGTGTTCTGCCATTTTTTGCTGCTTTGCCAAAACCTAACGGTTTTCTATCTTTGCAGAGCTACAATTTTTGTGTTTTGTTTTTTTCTGTATTTTACTCCTTAGCCCACTTCCTTGTCTCTTGCCAGGCCGTTATTGTGAATAAGAATGTGTTCTTAATGACCCGCCCGGTTAAATAAAGGCCAATGACTGAATGAATATCAAATAAAGCGATAGAATTGTTTTTTTTTCTCTTTATCGTATAATGTTCACAATGTGTAATGCAATTCATGTCATGGGTAGTGTATTTTGATGGATCAAATACTCAACATCCCATATTATCCATTTTACATCGTGCAAGAAATGATTGGCGGGGCAATCAAACTTTGAAAATCGACTGTGCGCATGCGCAGAACCACAAAGTAGCATTTCTCGGCAGGTAGCAAAGATTGGCAGAACACCGGTCCCAAGACCGGGTAAATGCAGAGGGTAGTGTCAGGAAGGGCAATTGGGTTAGCATACTGTGGAGAAGATAGATGAACTGATATGATGACAGCATAGTTTTCTATGCATTTCGGGGGTTTGACCCCCCAAAATGTTTTCGCCCGCGCCGCATTGCGGCACGGGCATCGCCCACCCTACATTTCAGTCTGCCCCTCAGTAAATCCGGCCCTGACGAGCACCCTGCGGAGGGTGTAGAGCTGGTCCAGTGTTCCGCGACCGGGACGAAAACCGCATTGTTCCTCCTGAATCCGAGGTTCAACTATCGGCCGTATTCTCCTCTCCAGTACCCTGGCGTAGACTTTCCCGGGGACGCTGAGAAGTGTGATTCCCCCTATAGTTGGAACACACTCTCCGGTCCCCCTTCTTAAACAGAGGGACCACCACCCCGGTTTGCCACTTGCCAGCGGTACTGTCCCCTTCCTCCATGCAATGTCGCAGAGGCGTGTCAACCAAGACAGCCCTACGACATCCAGAGACTTGAGGTACTCAGGGTGAATCTCATCCACCCCCGGTGCCACTGAGGAGCTTATGAACCACCTCAGTGACCTCGGCTTGGGTGATGGATGAGCACCTCCCCGAGTCCTCACCCTCTGCTTCCTCACTGGAAGGCATGTCAGTCGGGTTGAGGAGATCCTCGAAGTATTCGAGGGGCAGACCCTCACAATCCGTTTGGGTCTGCCCGGTCTGTCCAGCCTCCTCCTCTGCCAGCGCACCCAACTCACCACCGGGTGGTGATCAGTTGACAGCTCAGCCCCTCTCTTCTCCCGAGTGTCCAAGACATGGGGCCGAAGGTCAGATGAAACGACAACAAAGTCGATCATTGACCTCCGGCCTAGGGTGTCCTGGTGCCACGTGCACTGATGGACACCCTTATGCTTGAACATGGTGTTCGTTATGGACAAACTGTGACTAGCACAGAAGTCCAACAACAAAACACCACTCGGGTTCAGATCGGGGAGGCCGTTCCTCCCAATCACGCCTCTCCAGGTATCACTGTCATTGCCCACGAGAGCGTTGAAGTCCCCCAGTAGAACAATGGAGTCCCCTGTTGGAGCACTATCAAGTACTCCTCCCAGGGACTCCAAGAAGGCCGGGTACTCCGCACTGCTGTTCGGCCCGTAGGCACAAACAGTGAGAGACCTTTCCCCGACCCGAAGGCGCAGGGAAGCCACCCTCTCGTTCACCGGGGTGAACTCCAACACATGGCGGCTGAGCTGGGGGGCTATAACCAAGCCCACACCAGCCCGCCACCTCTCACCCTGGGCAACTGCAGAGTAGTGGAGGGTCCAGTCCCTTTCAAGGAGCTGGGTTCCAGAGCCCAAGCTATGTGTGGAGGTGAGCCCGACTATCTCTAGCCGGTATCTCTCAACCTCACGCACAAGCTCCGGCTCCTTCCCACCCCAGCGAGGTGACATTCCATGTCCCCACTGAGAGGGTTTTGGTCAGGGGATTGGGTCGTCGAGGCACCCCGCCACGACTGCTACCCAGCCCACATGGCACCGGCCTCTCACGGCCCTTCCTGCGGGTGGTGGGCCTACAGGAAGGCGGGCCCACGTCGCCGTTTCGGGCTGAGCCCGGCCGGGTCCCACGGGCAGAGACCCGGCCACCAGCCGCTCGCCTACGAGCCCCAACCCCAGGCCTGGCTCCAGGGCGGGGCCCCGGTGACGCCAATCCGGGCGACGTAACGGTCCTTGATTTCGTTTTATCCATGATTGGCTTTGAACCGCTCTTAGTCTGGCCCGTCACCTAGGACCTGTTTGCCATGGGAGACCCTACCAGAGGCGTAATGGCCCCGACAACATAGCTCCTAGGATCACTCGGGCAACACAAACCCCTCCACCACAGTAAGGTGGCGGTTCAAGTAGTAGTAGATGAAATGAAAATTAATTACAAATGACACTAATCAAGAAGCCAAAATAGTATCAGCTCACAGAAATCTTTAACTTCACCTGAAGAAAGTTTGGAATACACTGTTGTCAATTTATAAGTAACATGTTTTGTTGATTTTATGAAAGTCTGATCAGAAGCCTCTCTAATTAAGAAAACAAATACACGTGACTCATATTTTTATGAAAATAGATTAAAAATTGAAATGAAAAAGAAAACAATGATGGGAAAGAGAGCCCAGATGATCACACTTCAGCTGCAACGGCCTCAGAACATACTGAAAACTGACAAGATTGGGGCACCAAAGCTATTGGGCATATTAAATAGAGAATGGATACCTTTAGTTTTATTATGCGTCTCAGAACCCTTTTAAGAAAATCAAATTTCCTTGTTTTCACACTCAACTTCGATTATCCCCCCTCAGGCCATTATATCAGTGACGTCTATGACATGAAGAAGCAGTCTTGGCTGACCTACAATGACCTGGATGTGTCGCGCACACAAGAAGCAGCCGTGCAACGCGACCGTGACCGTAGTGGATACATCTTCTTCTACATGCACAAGTGAGTTGGGAAAGCAACTAGATAGATGTCCTTAAACAAACACATAGATTAAGAATATAAATGCACATTATAAAGGCTGAATTATGGTTCTGCGTCAAAACGACGCCGTGTCTACGGCGTGTGGTTTTTGTACACGCAGAGGACACGCCGTCACATGTCAGTGTCAGTGACGTGCACCTCCCGAAAATTGTAACTACGCGTCGAGGAGACGCCGACCACACGCAGACCGAGAGGGCTGTGATTGGTTCGTTTGAAAGCGAAGCATTTCCGGTTTGAATCAGTAGTGAACTTCCAGGGCTTTTTTCTTCGTTTATATGTGATTTTTTTTGTTTTTGTTTTTTGCACAATAGTTGTCCTTATTTCTTTGATTTACTGTGACCGGAAAAAGTCGGATAAACCATTCAGAAAAAGATCGCTAACTAGTGGCCGCGGGGGGTACTGCACCGCGACCAAATGGAGAGACAGAGAACTCTGAACGATTCGTGACGGCGTCACGGGTGCGCCGTGTGCTCTGCGTGTGTGTGACGCAGAAGTATACCCGCACCTTAAACCACACATGTTGGTATTGCAGGGACCTGGAAAGTGTAAGGGAAGCATTAGAACAAATGTCACTGGAGGAAGAAGAAATGGAGAACTGCATTTCTGCGATTAGCTGAAAAATGCTAACATTGATTTCACTGTGGTTAAGACTGTTAAAAAAATATATATGAATAAATTAATGTATTTAAAAAAAATAGATGTGACGTTCTAATACTAGAGTATTGGAAAGACCAAATGTCAAAGGATTAGCTGGTAGGCTGTTATGTCATAAGACTCACAACACTGTGCTAGAGAAAGATGCAGATAGACACAAACTATTCATTTAGAAATGGAAAAATTCAGTGCATAGTTGTTCTTCCTGATGAGCGTGTCGTCTTGGCTCCGTAGCTGTCAATTTCATACTCTTTTACACTAGTGTCAGAGCAGCGCGATGCCAATGAAGATGCTGAAGCCTCTCCAGAGTGCTAATGACTATTTGCTCTTGACACATTGTTTTCATGTAGTTCTGGCCTCTGTATCAATCACAGCTGTTACTCCACTGAATCTCCATCTACTTTTTCCTAAAATGAGCACCACGTGTTCCTTGTTCCAGACATTGGTTTAAGTCCAGTTTTATTATCTGCACAGTATGCACCCAGAAAGGGAAAACTAGTTCCGGTAGGTGAGGGAAAAAATGGTGACTGAGTTGCGAAACGCTGGAGAAAATAGTAATTCTATTTTTTGGACTTCAAAATGATAAATGTTACCTTGGAGTCACAGGTATAAAATGGCAAACATTGGACAACATTTATTTTGTGTTTATTGGCATATCTGTCCAGAAGAGTTTGTAAACCAACCCTTCCTCGTGTTACTTTGTGTGTCCTCAGAGATGTGTTTGAGCAGTTGTCTGAGATGGAGAGGTCTGGAGCCAGCAGTTCTTCAGAAGCAGCGAGGAACGTCCTGCAGCCCCTCTGAGCTCAAAATTTCTGGACGAGCGCTACATTTCTGGACAAGCCCATGTGCATACTCTCATCCACAGCTGATCCCTGCTCAAGGAAGCTGTCCTGCTAACAACCTTCTGTGCTACTGATTGCCGTCCTTTCTTGGTTGTCTCCAGACACGTCTTTCTCCTCTAAATATTTCTAATTGCCATGTTAAACAAACACCTGCTTTTGCCAATACAGGTGGCAAACTGTTAAGACTCCTTAAGATACCAGAAATGCAGTTACAAATGTTAGGAGGAACAATTTTTGCCTCTCTGTTTGGGGCCCAGTTTTTCTTTGTTAGGGTTTCATTAATTGTTTTTCTATTTTTTTTTTTTTTTTTTTTTTTCTAAATGAGCTTCTTTGAATAGACTTTTTACGTTAAAATGATCAAACACCCAGATGCTACTGGTGCTGCGTGGACTGTATATTTGCAAACCCTTTATTTCCAGTATAACCTAAATAAAAATATATTTTATGTTGGAGTATAAGCTATTATAGTTCTAGAGGGTGGCTGTAATTTAGCGGGTACTTTTGGTGCAATATTTATGTTAGGGCACAAACCAGTTCAGATCAGCTTTCTGTACGTTTGAATGATTTCCCAGTTTCTTTTTGTGCTTGACTTTCAAACAGATGTGTGTATGGTTATTTCCAGTTTTCATATATATATATATATATATATATATATATATATATATATATATATATGAACAGAGACGCCTGTTAGTTACTGAGCTTTTTCTCAGTTAAACTCACATTATTCTTTTTGTGAGTTTTGACCTTGTGCCTCCCAAGAAAACTTTTATAAATATGTATACAAGCTTTATTTTGAAAGGTGCACAAGCTTGTTTTTGAATGTGTGTCAGACCTTAATGTGCAAGTCAGATGTTCCTGTGTGTTTATGTGTATATATATATAAAGCCAACAGATTTTTCTATTAATTGCAACATAGGGTTAATTTGTCTTAATTAGCCCAAAATAAGTCATAAGAGAATAGATGGCATTTCCAATCACCTAGAAAGGCATTTACAGTATGATTTTTATGTCTCCATCTGAGGCCTGTGAAAGTTGAGTTAACAGCATAGATCCCAGCTAACCCTCTTCAGTTAGTTCTCATCAGGCATGTTGGCTGATAGAATGGACCGTGGAAGTATTTTTGTTGGTTCCAGTGCAAGAGGAGTTCTTTCTTTTAATCACTGTAAAAATGAAGTCACTCTAAAATATGCCTTTTATGTGCCACGTTTGATTTAATTAGTCACAATTCATCCTAATTTTCTCAAATTTGCAAAATATAACAATTACATTTTTAAAAGAAATTAGAGCAAATATGACACGTGGGCAGGGCCTTTGTATTTGGGCATTTTCAGAAGTACAGAATACTGTCGCATGACAACTTGATTAGGGCAGTTGTGAGATGAGGACACAATTTACAAATTTGTTCTCATCTCACAACTTAGGTTTTAGAAACCCTTTGCTTTCCTGAACATCCTGCTTCAAATGTTGTGCAAAGAGGGTAAAATATATTTGTGAAGTGGGAATTAAGCTTTTTTTCTACTCTTCATACACAACTGATTCTTCCAAAAGCAGATTTTAATGAAAAAAAAAATACAATGAAAGAACAAACTTTTTAAAAGTTGCTTTTATAAATTTCTTCTACACACACCTACAGCTTGAAAAGGAAATATTCACAATCTAACTTAAAAATGTCTATTACAGAGGATTTAAGTCATTTAACATTTGCAGCAAATATTCATTGTGAATAAGACGGCACTGTTTTTTTTAAATAATTGATTACGAACCACAGTAGTGAATAAAATTATTCTGTCTGGACTTTGCAGAACAGTAAGTGCATCTTTGAACTGTGAAGTTTGCAGCAGTCATTGTCACCTGTCTTGACTGCATCTGTTCATCAACGGTTCTAGATGTCGACCTGTGAGTCTGTTGTACTCACTGAGAATGTAGCTTTCCCTCTGCAGCATCTATAAGAAAATAACACAATCTTTTAATATTTACACATATTAACTTGGATGTCAATGACTTTAAGATTTATATATTGAGTTTTGAATAGAAATAAGGGAATAAATGACAATTAAAAAAAATGATGGAGTAAAGTTTTCTATTTAAACTCATTTCATGATTGTTATGCTTGGAGTGGGAATTTGAACAAACTGCTCATTATAAAGTTTACTTTAAAAAGTTTCAATTGAAGAAACAGTTCATTTTGTAAGTGTTGTCAATACTAATGATTGGGATATCAAAATCAGAATATAAGTTACAAACTAAAGATACACCAAGATGTGTATTTTTGGGGATGTTTGGGAAAAAAAATGTAACACATTTGGACCAAATTCTGTTAGTTGAGGATCAAGAAATCTTCACTTAGTGATCACCATACCAACCTCGGCCCATTCTTCCTCTGTCTCATGTCTGTACCCCAACAGGTGACAGATACCATGGGCTGTGACAACCTAAGACCCGAAGACAAATGGGGAACAACTTGTCAGTGCCAATTGACTACATTATTGTAGACACCAGTAAATGTAGTGGTGTCCAACATACTGTAGAGGTTTTACAGGTGTAGGTAGGTGATAGAAAGACATGTTTCTTATTCGTTTTCAATTCTTACGCTATCATGAACCACTATGAATGGCTTAGCTCCCTCCTACATGGTTGACATGCTCACTGAATACATACCGGACAGATCCCTTAGAGCAGTGGTTCTCAAATGGGGGTACGTGAAGGCACTCCAGGGGGTACGTGAGATTTTAAAATATACATATATTTAAAAAGTAGCATCCATGCAAAAATCCTTTAAAAAAAAATATTTCATAAATAATTGAGGAAAATATAAGTCTAAATTCATGAAATGAATTCTATCTTCAGGAGTAGGCTATTCAACTTATTATCCTAAAACCGCAGAGTATCCCAAACATCAGGATGGTTCCACCTAACCTGTCAAATGCCACCTGGCTTCACCTGTCAATCACTTGGACCAACGATGGAGTCGTGGTTGAAGCGTAGCAGCAATATTTTTATGTTTAATAAATCAGTTACTGATGGCACAGTGCTCTGTTTTAGGTCTTTTTTTTTACAACCAAAAGTGCTTTGCGCTGTTTAGGGGGTACTTGGCTGAAAAAACATTTCACAGGGGGTACATCACTGAAAAAAGGTTGAGGACCACTGCCTTAGATCATCAAATAAGAGTCTTCTCATCATACCTAGAATTTACACTAGATCTGCTCATGGTGCTTTCAGTCACTACTACACTCTCCTTGCCGCAGGAACTAAGGTCTGCTCCAACAGTGCCCTCTTTCAAAAGCAGACTAAAAACTTACCTTTTTGCACAGGCGTTTCAGTAAAGTCAACATGGTTGGCTGGGTGATCGCACTTTTGTTAAAATTGAATTATTATTGTTTTTCTCTTGACATACTTTTGTCTGTTTCTGTTATTGTAAACCTGTAATTTTGTTGTTTGTTTGTTTATGTATTTGAGCACATTGAGTCCATGCTCATCATATGAAATGTGCTTTATAAATAAAGTTTCCTTGCAAGAGTTAATATAATGTAGGGCCATCAGTGACTCACAGTAAGAGCACCATGCAGATCGAGAGAGTCCTCCTGGCACTGCTTCATCACAAATTCGACCCCAAGGAAAATGTCCCCAAGGTTCAGTTCATCTCTATGAATGGGGCAAGGCATTTTCCCAGGTCTCAGATCCTAAAAAAAAACGACAAACGTTTGTTTGAATACATGAAAATAATAATATCAACGCACATACAGCGGCATGGGTGCAGATCCCGGTGGGCACCGGGGGGGACATGTCCCCCCCAATTTCTG
This sequence comes from Cololabis saira, assembly GCF_033807715.1. Lineage (NCBI taxonomy): Eukaryota > Metazoa > Chordata > Actinopteri > Beloniformes > Belonidae > Cololabis > Cololabis saira. The sequence continues at coordinate 26,951,274 of NC_084592.1, read as the reverse complement.
AAAAACATGAATTGTCCCCCCCAATATAAATACCCTAAATTATTCGAAATTGAACAAATGTATTTTTTCAGACTTAAAGTTTGAATATGTAGAATATTTATTAAAAATTTATTTCTAAAAAAATAATACATCCACGGTGCGTTTTGAGGTGTACAGAATGAAAGCAATGGGTCCTTTTTCTTTTTTTTAGAACTGTTTACCACCATAACTGTGTTAAAACATGATCGGTTAGTTTAAACGACTTGTTTAGGGCTGCATATTTCATCCATATATCAATTGATCGTGCATAAAGTAGTCCCATAGGATAAAAGGAAGATGGTGAGAAGAATTTGAGATGAGTAGACACTACAAGCCCAAAACCCTTAAAATTATGATTTACGAATATAACAGTTAAGTAAGCAGTGACACACACTGTTGGCTGTTTAGGACAAATAAACAAGAAAGGTAAGCACAATAAATTATTCCCTGTGCAGTTTTTTTTGGCAAGCCTTTACAAATGTATGGCATGGTATGAGTTGCATATTGGCAAAAAATTAAAAATTAAAATCACGTTGGTGTCCCCCCCAATCCTGACATCGGATCTGCACCCCTTAGTCCATGGGCCAGACCAGATATCAGTACCACTCAAGGTGACAAAAACTTACTTGTGATTTTTGAAAAGATCCATGTCTATAGATGATATTTTGGTATGATGATAACCCTTCCTGAGTGGCAGCTGTATCATAGTTATCAGCTCATGAAGTCACCCACCCCCTTCAGGTTCATTGATTATTCTAAATTCGGTGTATTATACATTCCCTGAATCCTTATGGTCCTGTGAGTATTCCAGTTTTTGTATCTCTGTTGTTCCTAGATGACACAGGGCTAAAAGATAGTATATCATTTAGGCGAAAATTGTGTAAAAATGTGTGTTGTTTATAGTTTAAAGAGCTGCAGTGACCTCTATGTTGGTCAGAAAGATTCACATCTTAGCTTGAATGAATGCTTAAAAGGTCCCCTTTAAAATGATACCAAAGACAATATTGTGAAACATTGACAGATATCCTGTACACGAGTCTAAACCAGGATATGCACCAGCATCTAAAGTGTAATTTTCTGAAGGGGGTGGGTGACAAGATAAGATAAGATAAGATAAGATAAGATAAGATAAGATAAGATAAGAAATCCTTTAATAGTCCCCCAGAGGGGAAATTTCCAGATTACAGCAGCAAAGTGGATAGTGCAAAACACAAGAGGCATCAATATCACACAATAATAATAATAATAGAAAAACACTAAATAATAGAAAAACACTTCATGAGCTGATAACTATGATACAGCTGCCACTCAGGAAGGGTTATCATCATACCAAAATATCACCTACAGACATGTATCTTTTCAGAAATTATAAGTAAGTTTGGTCACCTTGAGTGGTACTGATAAGTGACATTTTGGGCTCTGGCCCATGGACTACCTGTACAGCGGGTAATTTGATCATTGTTACACATGCATAGCAGGAATCAATACTTTACCTCGTAAAATGGAAACGAGAGAACGTCCGTCGGCTCGTTTTTCTTCCTGTAAATATTGTTAATTTTCTGAATTCTGTGGTTGTCGACGCAGATGACGCCCAGGTCAAACTTGTGAATGCCGAGGATGTGCCTGAGAGTGTCCACGTCCCTGCGCAGCCTGGAGCGGCGGAGAGGAACCACCTTCTGGAGGTTCCGCAGTACTACTCCCATCTCAAAACCCCAAAACACCCAACTCGGCTGGTGAAAAATAAATATATTGACACATAAGTCAACGTTGCTACTTCCGATTGGCAGTTAGAATGATTTTGTAACGGTAGGTTTGGAGTTTTACGAGAAAAGCCCGTCCGCGTTGCTTTTAGACACGAACGACGCTCAGTCATTCATGGCCGGTGTTTTTTTCAAGGTGACACCATCGACATCCGAGGAAGACAGTTTGCTATTTTCTGAGTTATGTTATATGTTATTTTGAAAATAAATAAATAAATAACTCGTATAATACGATTCAGATATTTAAGATAAATAATTGCTTGCCAGTTATTTCGAATGATCTTCAAATGACGTTAACAGTATAGCGGAACGAATAATTAATTGATGCACGGAGCTAGAATTTCGTTGGACCGGAACCGGATGTGCCGTGTGTTTTTTAATGGTATATTTTGAACTGAGCTGCGAGGAAAAAAAAACTAAAAGCGAAAAGACATTATTTTACTTTCATCTTTCACCTTTTTATCATTGCTTTTTATCGTACGTGATCATTTTGCTTTTTCTGTGGAATAACTTGACGAGAGACGAAGCATTTCTGTAAGAAACTCTGCTTTTCCTGTTATCGTCTGTTAGCGACTGAGCTTCGACATTTAGACGCTATTAGTAGAAACTACTGTGGGATGATGTTACAGACCTCCAGTCTTTGAACGCCTGGGTGACATTTCAGCAGAGAAAACAGAAGATTTAACAGTTTACCAACATATACACCATGAATCCGTCTAATCCGTTCGGCAGCCCGCAGGGAGGAGCTTTCCAAGCCCCGGTCAGCTCCATGAAGACGGGTTTGTTCCAGTCGTTTGCACAGCAGGGCTCCAACACACAGCCACAAAACATGGCTTTTTTTCAGCCTTCTGCATTTGGACAGCCGTCTGTCATGAATCAGCCCCAAGTCCAAGGAAACACCATGTTCGGACAAACCCCAGCCTTCGGACAAACCTCTGCTCAGCCTCCATCGCAGCCTGCCATGAGCCAGACTCCAGCATTTGGACAATCCTCATTGGGAATGGGTAGCTCAAGTTTTGGTAGCAGCACAACGTCAGCTTTTGGACAAACTAGTGGACAAAGTCAGAGTTCAGTCTTTGGGAAGACCCCTGCTTTTGGGCAGTCCTCTGCATTTGGGACGGTTTCAGGATTTGGTAAACAGCCACCTGCGTTTGGTCAACAGTCTTCTGGGTTTGGGAGCTCCCATGTGTCGGCTGGTTCTACATCTAGCTTAGTGCAGCCTCAGACACTTGGTTTTGGGCCGTCAGCGTTTGGGCAGCCATCCTCCACCAGCAGCTCTAGTACTTTATTTGCTGCAGCTCAGAACGTGACTCAGAGCAGAGGATTTGGATCGACTGAGTTCAGTTTCAAGCCAGCTAATGAGGCTCTTTTCAAACCCATCTTTAGTGCCAGCCCAGAGCCGGCAAACCCCCAAACCACCTCAATGTCTAGCTCATCTTTTGGTGGCAGTGCGTCCGATACGAGCTCCAGCACCACCACTGCCTTCTCTGTGTTGACTGCAGCTAAGTCTGGGTCACTAGGCTTCAGCTTCTCACAGCCAGCTGTAGCTCCTTCTATTTCTGGTCAAAACAATCCACCAAGAACTGGTAACAGTAGTGGTGGAACCAGCACTCCTCTATTCACTTTTTCCCAGCCAGCTGCCCCTTCCAGTTCCACCACCACAGCTTCTGCAACAGAACCCACAACTCCTTCCTCCTTTAGCTTTTCAACCAAAACCGTCCAGGGTCAGCCAACACAGCTTTTGGGTGGAGCCAATTTCGGTCAGCACTCGGGGTTTGTCGACACCAAAGCGAAAACAGAATCTAACACAGATAACAAAGAGAGCAGCCCTGCAGTCCAAGCAGATTCAAATATATTTGGTCAATTTAGCAAAGGAACAAAGCGCAAGGATGACCCGCCAATCTCTGGCTCAGGATTGGAGCAGCCAGCTGCTGGGGAGGAATCTATACCTGACGCAGATTCACTAAGACATCCTTCAAAGAGGCCGCTAATCAGGTCCCGTGGCCCAGGAGGCTTGTTTGGCAGGGCTATAAGCCATATTCGTAAAGATCATGTTAACCCAGTGAAGCGAGAGGCCACGAACGAGACTCAGAAACAGGTAGCAAAGTGGGAGGACAAGAAAGAAGCTCAGAGTGATGACGTGCCTGCCACACCACCAACTGTGCAGACGCTGACCAGAGATGTGCAGGAGAAAAACGAGATGTCTGGTGAGATATAGAAATATATACATTGTTTATGACAAGCTTTAAGATGTACTGTGAATATGAAAAGAAAATGCTATATAAGTCACAAAGCCTAAACAGCATATGATTGGGAATCAGCTTAATTGGGAATGTTTTTCGTTAAACAACTCTAGACTGTTCTCAGTGTTCATGATAATGTTTTGTAAGAATAGGCTCTTCATGGGATATTTGCAAATTAAACTACACATTTTAAACATTTTTTGTGCGGAACAGTGAATGTGTAGACATTCACTTTGCTTAACTTTAATTTTGCTGTGAGGAAAAAAAAATATCTGATATAATACTAAATTTTTTACATAAACATAAAACTAATGAAATGTCCTCATCCTGTCACCCATGTCTAGACCCAGCTACCACTCCAGACCCAAAGACTCAGGTGTTGACCCCCAAAACCCATGGCCGACGCAGCGACAGTTTGGATAGCCTGAGTGGCCTGTCTCCTAATGACTCCACCACCATCCTGTGCAGGAATGTGCCTCATGTCCTCAACAAAAAAGATGTGATCGAGAAGCATTTTTCACGTTTTGGCAAAGTCCATAAAGTCTTCTGCCGGCCTGCGAAGGAAACGGCCATAGTACACTTTGGTGATCACGTGAGTTAACTCTTTTAATCTCCTGCAGGCTCTTCTTACACTGAGTATTTCTAATTAGCCTCCAAACTGACAGGCACCTTCTCCTTTCACTTACGGTACTTTATAGCGTAACCTATTCATTTTCTTGCTTAGTTTTTCTAGTCATTTATGACATCTTGTACCATTTTGATATAATTTAATGTACAATCCCAACTCCCAAAATGTGGGGCTGCTGTGTAAAATGTAAATAAAAACAGAATTCAATGATGTGCAAATCTCACAAACCCACATTTTATTGCCAATAGGACATAACATACGATGCTGAAACTGAGACATTCTGCTTTTTCATGGAAAATCTAATCTCATTTTGAATTTGATGGCAGCAAGTAACACATCTCAAAACGTTTTAGAGGAACATATGCTTTAATCTAGACATCTCTTTCAGGGAAGGCCTTGCATATTTCAGGAAGACAATACTAAACTACATCCATCCCAATCAAAGATGATTCCAGGTGCTTAAGTGGCCTGCTTGCCGTCCAGACCTATCACCAACAGGAAACATTTGGAGCATCAAACTAAAACGTCTGGCAACAGACGCCCAAGTCTGTTGAGCAGCTAGAACCCTGCATCAGAGTAGAATGGGACAACATTCCTCTCCTACAACTCCAGCAACTGGTTTTCTCACTCCCCAGACGTTTACAGATAGTTGTTAAAAGTAGAGGGGATGCTACACAAAGATAAACATTGTCCTGTTCCAACTTTTCTGAAATCTGTTGCTGCCATCAAGTTCAAAATGAGCTGATATTTTTCCTGAAATGTTGAAATGTCTCAGTTTCAACATCTGCTATGTTGTTTAACTTCTATTGGGATTAAAATATTATAATATCTATACACCACTGCGTTTTTTTTTAATTTGCATTTTGCACATTGTTCCGACATTCTGGGAATTGGGATTGTATTTACCAAACAGTCGATTTTACTTAGTTTGACAAGCTTAAAGGTATTGTGACATCATTTTTAACATACTTTTAACACTATTAAAAGTCTTGGCCAACATCCCTCAAATGTGTCTAAAAGAGTGTAACAAGAAAAACTTCATTCTAGAACTCTATTCCTGGCTTTTTATTACAGTGTTTTTTTGCGCCGTGAAAAATGCTTCCTTTCCCCCCTTTCCTGTCAATCATTGCGCCGCTCCTCCTCCAAACCTCCTCCTCCTCCAGCCATACGCTCACAGCGGCGTCGGAGCGACAGGCGAAGCATGCACGGAAAAGCAGGAGGGCGAACCACAGCAAACAATCATAAAAATAAAGGCATGCAAGCAGCACTGTCCCCTTATCTTAAGTCCAGTCAGTGGCCGCGGGTCTTCTTAGCAGTTATCCTCCGGTGATTAGAACAAAATAGGCTCTAAACAGCTCCGTGTTAAGCCTGATTTATGGTTCCGCGTTAAATCGACGCAGAGCATACGCCGTGGGTTCAGCGTACGGTGCGCGTCGCCGCGTAACCCTACGCCGTAGGCTCTGCGTCGGTGTAACGCGGAACCATAAATCAGCCTTTATGGTGCGCGGAGAGGAGCGGAGGCAGGGAGCTGGGTGGAGGGGGCGGTGATTTAGCGGGCCGTTACGTCACGGCCCGCCACCAAACCACATGCGCCGTTTTTGCATAGTTATGCGGAAAATCCCAGAAAGCACACAATACACTGAATGTTAAAAGTTCGTTGTTTTTTGGGTGTAATTGATGTCAAGACACCCAACAAAACACAAAAAATCAAGAAAAATGTGTTTTTCATGTCACAATCCCTTTAAAGGTATTGTGACATCATTTTTAACATACTTTTAACACTATTAAAAGTCTTGGCCAACATCCCTCAAATGTGTCTAAAAGAGTGTAACAAGAAAAACTTCATTCTAGAACTCTATTCCTGGCTTTTTATTACAGTGTTTTTTTGCGCCGTGAAAAATGCTTCCTTTCCCCCCTTTCCTGTCAATCATTGCTCCGCTCCTCCTCCAAACCTCCTCCTCCTCCAGCCATACGCTCACAGCGGCGTCGGAGAGGGAGCGACAGGCGAAGCATGCACGGAAAAGCAGGAGGGCGAACCACAGCAAACAATCATAAAAATAAAGGCATGCAAGCAGCACTGTCCCCTTATCTTAAGTCCAGTCAGTGGCCGCGGGTCTTCTTAGCAGTTTTCCTCCGGTGATTAGAACAAAATAGGCTCTAAACAGCTCCTTGTTAAGCCTCATTTATGGTTCCGCGTTAAATCGACACAGAGCCTACGCCGTGGGTTCAGCGTACGGTGCGCGTCGCCGCGTAACCCTACGCCGTAGGCTCTGTGTCGGTGTAACGCGGAACCATAAATCAGCCTTTATGGTGCGCGGAGAGGAGCGGAGGCAGGGAGCTGGGTGGAGGGGGCGGTGATTTAGCGGGCCGTTACGTCACGGCCCGCCACCAAACCACATGCGCCGTTTTTGCATAGTTATGCGGAAAATCCCAGAAAGCACACAATACACTGAATGTTAAAAGTTCGTTGTTTTTTGGGTGTAATTGATGTCAAGACACCCAACAAAACACAAAAAATCAAGAAAAATGTGTTTTTCATGTCACAATCCCTTTAACATAAATTCAGCTTTTTTTTTTTCTTTGCTTAACCTTGTCCAGGCCGCAGCAGCAAAAGCGAAGAAGAAAGGGAAAATGCTGTATCAAAAAGAGCTGTTACTCTTTTGGCAAAAAAAGAAGCAGAGTAAGTGCAAGATTTTATATTAACCTACTTTTGTTGTATGAACACACACACTTATATGTGAACATATAAGGACCTTTCTCTAAGGAAACAAGTCTGTCAACCACAACAGCATGTACATGACAGGCTTTGATGAACCACAGTTCCTAATAATCAGACCACCACCCACTCAGTGGTCTTGCAGACATATAAAACAGGTCAGCGTTGTCTCTTCCCTAGTGAGATCTTCCTGTCAGTTTCAGACTGTCCACGTGAGAGAGAGCACTTATAAAACATGTTTATGTAAAGAAAGCCCTTGAAATGGATTCTCATTATGGAGTCCTAGTCATTTTTATTTAATGTTTTGGATTAGGTCCAGGGGACAAAGAGAGGAGACCTGCAGCACAAATGGAGGAGGCAGAGGGACAAAGTAAGGAAGTCACGGAATCTAAGCCTGCTTCCTCCCCACACAGAAGACCTGCTCTCAGGCCTGCTACTCTTGGCAGCTCGCTCACCTTCACCCACGGGTAAAGCCTTTAACATCCAACTCTAGGTGCAGTTCAATCTTGTAATAAATGTGATTATATTGTAGCAATGTGTCTCTGATGTGTTTCTTTTCATGCGTCAGCTCTCCAGTGAGAAAACCATCTCCAGTCAAGCAACTGCAATTTGACACTGAGCCGCAGAAGGAGAGCAGCACAGAGAGCCAGAGCTCTGAGCGCCCTGTACCCTCCTCTCTCCTCGTTCTCATCGGCCAGATGGCTGAGACAACAGAGGACAAGTACCGCCTCTTGGAGCAGAGAGACAAGATCCTCCGTCAAGGTGAAAGTTGCTCTCTAAACAGTCTGATGCAGCTATTAATTTGCTGAAAAAGGGTAGAAACCTGAAAGTCGTGTTGATGTCCTCGCAGGTCGACTCAAGCGGACAGACCTGGACATGTCTAAGGTTTTTGTGGGGACATGTCCTGACATGTGTCCAGAGAAGGAAAGATACATGAGGGAAACGCGGAATCAGCTGAGCATATTCGAGGTCATCCCGGACACGGAGATGGTAATGTTTTCAATCTGGTGATTACACTAGTGAGAAAAAGATCTTGGCTCCTTGGAATTAACTGATTTTCTGCATTAGTCTCCCTTTAAATATGTTCTAGTTATATTTTCCTGTCTCTTGACTAAACACACCCATTAAACATTCACAACAGAAGCCATAGATGTCAACAAACGAACTAATTCAGGAAATGAGATTGGAGTGTTGTTAAGAGCCCCTTTGATGTGTAACCAGCAACCAGCATCGTGAAAGTTTAATGGATATACTCGGTAAAGGGACAAGAAATTACTTTTTTGTGTGTTTTTACCTCAAACACATTCTGTGGCAAATTAATGCAGAAAAGCAGTTGAAACCAAGAGATTCACACAGTTTTTTGTTGACGCTGTGCGGCGTATGCTGGTTTTAAGAGCTGGTGCTGTACGATGTGACGCTGTAGACAAAAGGTCTCCTCCTCCTGTTCTGATCTAGGTGGATCATGCTTCAACCATCAAAGAGTACAGCCGCTCGTCAGCTGACCAAGAGGAGCCTCTGCCCCACGATCTGCGCCCGCTGCCTGTGCTCAGCATGACCATGGACTACTTGGTGATTCAGATCATGGACCAGGTTCAAGACAATTACCGGGACTGGTATGATTTTGTGTGGAACAGGACCCGCGGCATCCGAAAGGTAACAGCGAAGACACAGTCCTTCTGTTTTTGTGTTCAAAGCAATATTTCGTACAGGTACGTCACACATTGTGTTTTGTTTGTTTTTTTTTTCACCTCAGGACATCACGCAGCAGCGCCTGTGCTGCCCCCAGACGGTTTCACTGATTGAGAAGTGCACACGCTTCCACGTGCACTGTGCTCACCACCTCTGTGAAGAGCGTTTGTCATCTTTCGATGCAAAAATCAACAATGAGAACATGACGAAGTGCCTGCAGAGTCTCAAAGAAATGTATGAGGACCTGGATTTGCAGCAGACCTTTTGCCCCTGTGAGGCCGAGTTCCGGCAGTACAGCGTGCTGCTGAAGCTCAACGACGGCGACATCCTACGGTCAGCCAGAGAGACGCACATACAGAAATACCTGTTTTATGCATTAATATAAATTCGATGGCTTCAAATAGTTGCCTCTTTTGGTACATGAAGTGTCTCATTAAGTACATAAAACAGACTCGCTTTTAATGTCCACACAGTGAGGTGCAGCAGTTCCGCGATGACGTGCGCAACTCCCCTCAGGTGAAGTTTGCTGTTCAAGCGTTTGCTGCAGTCAGCAGCAACAACTTTGTGCGTTTCTTCAAGCTGGTGAAAAGAGCTTCTTATCTGGCCAGCTGCCTCCTGCACCGGTACTTCAATCAGGTCAGAAACTCACTCAGAAATAGTCAGCTTGTATAAAATGTTTTCTGGTGTATTTTTGTTTTTGCTGTTTAACTGTAAAAAAAAAAATTAAAAAAATAATGATTTAATTAGGATTTTATTTTACCCAGTTTGTATAGGAGAAGTATTACCTGGGGACCTGTAAATAAAAGATTACACCCTGCACGCATCACAGTTGTGCAAGATAAACGAAGTAGGGCTGTAGGCTGTAATCGACCAAAATAATTCTTGGTCGACTGAAGCCATCTAATGTTTTGCACTGAAATGAATAACACACTACAGGCTGTCAAAATTAATAGGAGGAATATTATTTATATAAAACAATTGTTTTGTCATGTTCAATAATCCTTTTGCACTGTACACAGTGGCGGCGAGTATTTTTTTTTTCTGGTTCAACAACAGTGGGGCTAATCCATATTTTGGTGGGGCTCAAATAAATCCCATAATTTCTATGTGAACATATATTTAATAAAACAACATCCTCCCACCAACACTAGAAATAGGTAGGCACGCACAGAGAGGGAGAGAGAAAGAAAGAGACTGCTAGTTACATAAACAGCACAGAGGTGGATCGGAGTGAGAGGCTTAACATCCAGGGTGTCCTGGTGTATCTGATCTGTTGTTGCGGGCGGGTGTGCCTTCAGTTACGAAAAAATGATTACACTAAAACACTGAAATATGTAAATTCTGATATGTTCATATTGTCAAAACGGACGGGGCGTGTTGGCTTACTGTTTTCAGGTGATAAGCCATGTTTGATGTGGAGCCAAACTGTTGCTTCAACTTTTTTTCCATTGCCAAACTATAAAATTCTGTCACACTGCAGATGTCTCTGACATAATAGCCTTCAACAAATCACTGAACCATGTCCTTCTACTTTACAATCTATCCATCTCTAGTCAGTGGGTTGGGCTGATCCAAAATAGCAAAATCAAGAGGGTGTCCAAAGATAGACTGTTACCTGTGAAAGAGATGTGCTCTGTGAACACCCCCTTTAGAACTTGGTGCTTTCCTCCTGATTAAATTGAATTAGAGAATCGACCAATCAGAATTTTGGTGGAGCCATGCCGCATCAACTAATAAATCAACCAGGCGACTGGGAGATTACAGCCCTAAAACGAAGTATTCTTTAAACAGAGTTTACTAGAATGTATTGACATTAAGGTTTGGGATGTTTCAGTATATTGAACTGAAAGTGTCTGATCTTACACTCAGAAGTTGGACTTGAGTGACCCAGCACATATTTTCTTTTTCTTTCCATGGGATTTGAAGCTGATTACCCTTTCCAACAGTGTATTTCACCATATATTGTGAGTTTTGATTAATGCGTCCCCTGCTTCTCTCTGGTTGATGACCACATCTTGATTTTTGTAGACATTCAGGGATATGTTTTTACACCATGCTGTCGGCTCCTCTCTTTTACTAATTATAGTTATAGCACGTTTGCACTGGATTAATATTACAGATGTGCTATTCATGTAATACAGATTACCACAGGTAATATTAGTCCCTTGCAATTAGGCCATTTCTTTAAAGACCTATTATGGCATTTAATGTATATTTTAAACAGGCCTTGAATGTCTTAAAAACAATCAAAAGCTTGTTTTTTCTACATAAATTAGAAATTCAGCCTCTGGGCCATGTCTTTATTTTTACCACTTCTAACCTCCTTCTCAATGAGGGATTCTGAGGGGCGGGGGAGGCTATGATAATGAGGCTCTGTGCTGATTGGCTGCCTGAATGACGTGTAGCAGTGGAGGCACAAAGCCTCGCTCTGGCCAGAAGAAAAGCTGGTTGCGTACACTATTAAAGCGTGTCCCATGCGATGCAAGCGAGCCTTGGCGACAAAATCAATTCCATTGCTTTATTTTCTATTGGACTGTCCTAACTAGCTGCGAGTTTAGCGGTTTCAGTGTGGACAGAGAGCGTCCGATGTCACGCAGCTCGACGCGATAGTCGGACGCTCGCATGCAGTTACACGGTGTAAACGACTCCCTGGGATCTTAAACCTGAATTACGGTTCTGCGTTAAATCGATGCGTACCCTAAGCCGTAGGCTCTGCGTTGGTGTAACGCAGAACCATAAATCAGCCTTTAGCCTGAAGAGGGGAACGGTTCACCTCGTCTTCACACTAACAGTTCTTTACTCCGATTCCTCATCATTTCATTTCTTATGTTACAAGACAAATGAATCATGTTAACTGTAAAGAAATCACAACACTGAATGTTCACAAATGGCAACTTAATTGTTAAAAAAAATAAAATAACATGTATGCACTATTGCTGGCTCAAGGAAGGACCGTGCGTCTTCTGAAGGTGTCGTTGAACAGCTTCAGGTGCTTGGAAGATCTGAAACCATAAACAGAAAAAAATTACTAATAGAGCTCCGGTGTTACCTAACGGAGTAACACCGGAGCTAAGCTAAATACTTAGCCCATGCAAAGATCATACTTGTAGACAAATATAAATAACATAAAAAATGAACGTCACTTACCACTGACTCGTGTGCAGTTACCGGGTCCGTACTGTGGGCACTGATCCTTTTATGAGGGTAAGTGTCGATGCAAAACCTAATTTTTACTGTCCCTCGTTGTTCAAACAGCCACACGATACGCCGCTTCGAAACAATGACGGAAGCTCTGGCCGGCGGAGTTAGTTGTGAGCGAGGTTTCAGCAGCGGAGGAGACCGAGGCGTGGTTTGCATTTTGCTTACTTAACGAAAATGCGCAAATCTGAACAGCTCGTAAAAGTCACATGACACTGGAAGGCTCATCTGGGCGGGCTGTACAGACCCTGCAGAATTTGGTTGCTTTCCTCCTCCTCTGAGTTGGCAGGGTGAGGGGAGACCACTTTATATGTTAAGGCAAGAAAAAAACTTGTTTTTCATAATAGGTCCCCTTTAAATTCTGAAATGACTAAAAAGTGTCGTTAGTGAGAAAAATTGCCCATTCATCTTCATACCATTCACTGATGGTTTGAACAACTCATTGTTGCTGTTGTGTAATCCAGGCAAGCTTTTTCAGGTTTAACCACAGAAATATGTTTTATTTAACAAATGTTTGTACACATACAGGTCCGAGCTAAAGCACTCAAGACCCTGAACTTGGCTCACACTGTGGGTCCACGTTCAACTCCGTTCCCCATTGAGGACGTGGTTCGGATGTTAATGTTTCCCAATACTGAAGAAGCAACTGACTTCATCCAGCAACATGGTCTCAACATCAGTGACGGGTGAGTGTCACTTCTGCTTTTGGCTTCGCCTATGATTTTGTTTGGGTAGACTCGTAGCAACGTCAATGCTTCATAACTAATCACTTCTACACAGGAAAGGATAATTTAACTCACTTTTGTTCACAGTATAGTGGAGTTGAGTCGGACAGCTTTTCAGGAGCCAGATCTCTCTCTGTCTAACAAGAAGTCAGAGGTGATCCTTGCAAAGAAAACAATGCTGATTGGGCAGCTGGTGAACGGAGGCCCTCTCCCCAACCCCCCCCAGCACATCCCCGTCTGCAGCTTTGACTCCCAGAACAAGTACCGTGGAGAAGGCCCACTGGCTGAGCCTTCCTCAAACGTCATGAAAGGTAGTGGCTCCATGTAAATGATCCTGACTTACACCAACGTAAAACATGCATTGGCTAGTAAAAAAAAAAAAAGAAATGTAGATTTAGAAGCAATGACTTTGATTGGATTGACCATAATACTCCAATCATAATCAGATTAAGGCTATAGTCTGATTAAAGAGACTTCCATGTACAGAGATGCCTTAGTTTAATTAAGGTCATAATCTGAGTAAGTAATAATTATGTTAAGGCGTATGGAGTATGCCAATCGTAGTCACTTTATTAAGGCACCTTAATTAGAATATTGTCTTAATTAGATTAAAGTCCATAATCAGACTATTATTGTCCTTGTAAATGTCCTTCTTCCTTTTTTTTTTTTTTTCCTCAGCAATGCCTGAAATTGTGGATTTTACTACACCACCAAGCATCGATCAGCCGCCTCCATACGCCCAGGCCAAGGCTTTGGATGTTCCTGTTTCTTTTGGGTTGCCTCAAGCTGTTGCAGATGAGCCAGGACAGCCCAGTGAGTCGTATCACCCTCAGGCCCAAATAGCTGACTCCCACCAGCTGTTCCAGCCAGTTTTCAAACCCGAGTCTGTGAAACCACCATCACCTCCGCCTAAACCTCAGCCCGTGTACAGTGATGAGGTGAGGAAGATGTCACCGCTTATCATGCACTAACATTATTTTTGTCTCATTTCCATTGCGTTCATGTTTTTTTTTTTCTTTCATTTATTCAGGACCTCATGGCTGAGCTAAATGGTGTGATAGAAGAGGTGGTTGAAGAAGGAGTGAGGGAGATAGCTGATGCTGGCTCCAGCTATGCTACAGCTGCCCTTGCGTAAGCTCAAATTGTGCATTTGGAATACAGCAGTTGAAGAAACTGAGACATTATTCATTATGTTGATCTCACTTGCTGCCTTTTTGCTTGTGCAGGGAGAGCAGCGTGCAAGCGGAGTCACTGGTGACTCAAGTGTTGAGACAGATGTTGCATGAGATAACCACTGCAGAGGTCAAGCTGGAACAGGAGCGCATTGCAGAAGAGAAGCGCAAGCTTGAAGAGGCGAGGTTGGTTCTGCTTGCAGCCTGTTTGTAACACAGTTGTATCACAACCTTCATTTTAAAACTGAGTACATAATTAAAACTAAATTTGTACATTTAGACATCATGCATTACTGTCTCTTAATACCAAAGGTCTTTTTTTTCTTGTTTCCCTGCGTATTTGTTGCAGAAGGAGAGAAGAGCACAAGGCTTTCTTGGTTCAGTTCAGCTTCTCTCTCTGCACAGAGATCATCCATGAAGTGTTAGATGAGACCATAAAGGACACTGCCACCTCTGAGATCCAGTAAGACCTGAAAAACTCACATTATGTTGAGATTATCTTGACGTCTTCTGTCGTGGAGCGAAACTCTTGTTGGCCACTGAATTTAAATAGACTTTTTTTCTCATCAATTTTACAGGGAAGCAGTGAATGAGAAAGCAGAATGTGTAGCTAAATGCTCAGAGCTGGTCTGCAACAGTCTAATTGAGGAGACTTTGAATGCTGGCATCACTCTGCTGGTCAGCGACATCCTTCAAACTGAGTTGCAACGGATCCATAAGTACATCAAGAGGTAAATGACAAAAACTATGGTAGAAATTTCTGTTGCATCGCAGCCTTAATGGAACAAGCATAGTGTATCATTTTAACTTCTATTTTTAAAAGTATAGACTAATCCGGCGACCGGTTTGTGTGCGCCGCCATCTTGCGGCGGCGCCATTGCTGCGGTGGCCACCGCAGCGCTCTTATTGCAACCCGACGCTCTACACAGCATCATGAATAGCTGGATTGATGATGTTAGACAGTGGCCTCCCATAAGTAATGAAGGTATCTCAAATTAATGCTGATGTTAATTTATAAATAATGATTTGTTTGAGCGATAAGCGGGAAAGAATAGAGGAATAGGGAGATAAGGGAGTGTATGATTAAACACTGTGCTGACGTTAGAAGCGCGACATTTAATCATTATGGAAAGGCTACGTGATTTAAAAAAAACACCTGTTTATGTTTTGTTTTATTTTAGGTATCCAAGAATATTTCATTGATCGCCTGGCGTCCGATGACCAAAAAAAACGCAATTACAGGTCTCTAATTGAAGGGCAGAACTATCTCAGCTCCGGATGGGTCGGGCAAATTCTGCACCGCCATTTAGATGACAATCGTGTCATTTTGAGGGGATCAGTGAGACACTCGCAGTCCATCCACTCTCACCATGATGTGGACGTGCAGTCACAACTAACTTCCACAACTTGGCCATCCTCCCTTCTCACTGTTACGTTACATAAACAGTTGTTTTTTTTAAATCACGTAGCCTTTCCATAATGATTAAATGTCGCGCTTCTAACGTCAGCACAGTGTTTAATCATACACTCCCTTATCTCCCTATTCCTCTATTCTTTCCCGCTTATCGCTCAAACAAATCATTATTTATAAATTAACATCAGCATTAATTTGAGATACCTTCATTACTTATGGGAGGCCACTGTCTAACATCGTCAATCCAGCTATTCATGATGCTGTGTAGAGCGTCGGGTTGCAATAAGAGCGCTGCGGTGGCCACCGCAGCAATGGCGCCGCCGCAAGATGGCGGCGCACACAAACCGGTTGCCGGATTAGTCTATTAATTGATTTCTTAACTTACTTTTTTCCTCTTTACCAGGTGGCGTGACGTGGTAGCAGTTCGTCGTCAGCTGAAGAGACAGATGAGAGGGTTTCCAGCTGCTCCTTGCTGCGTTGACCCTCGCTTCAAACTGAATGCTCTGACCCCCAGCGCCCCTACGCAACCCTGCTTAGCAGATTTGGCCCGTGGCCTGGTCAACCTGGGAAACGCCGGCACGTTAGCCGTGTCCAGCACCAGGTTTGTTGAAGCTCAATCATTTACCTCAGTTCTATTTTCTTATTTAGCCTCACTATGTTCAACTGTGAAACATGTTTCTTGCTTTGTTAAGGTTGTTGAAAATGAGACAAAGAGCAATTCACCAGATGAAAGTCCACCACTACTATCAGCAGCTGCTTGAGTAAGTGCTGAGAAGTATGTTTGTGCTTAGATAAAATCCCTGCTGCGAAGTAGGATTTTTGACTTGTCTTTGATGTGACGTTCAGGGAGACTGCGTGGAAGCCACTCAACCTGCCGGCGCTGGTGACAGAAAATATCCCCGATCCACAGGAACGAATCTTTTGGAAAGCTCTCCTCCTCCTACCTGGTGATGATGAAAGTGTAACCAGCATGGCAGACAGGTGTTTGTTTTTTGTTTTTTTCCAATTAAAAAAAAAATATATATATATATATATATATATATATATATATTAGGGATGCAACGGTTCTCGGTATAAAACCGAACCGTTCGGTTCGCCCTCCACGGTTCAATACGCCCATGTGTGCCGCGGATTTTCGGTTTTGCCATTCATTTTGCATTAATGCTTTACAATCCGCGTGTTTTTGTGCCTGTCAGTTGCTGCAGAACAGCGCTCTGCGAGTCACTGCTGTAGCTCCGCCCACTCACAACCTCACACAGAACAGACACGGAGCGGGGGAGTTGAGAAAAAAAAGTTTGAAGAAGCGCCGGCTTCATTCAAATCTCCGGTGGCATCATTTCGGTTTCGCTGTTGGTTACAACGACGGTGGAGTGAAAACAGTTAACAAAGCTTTTACTGTCTGTAATCATTGCTTGAGAGCGGCTAGTGGAAGATCAGAGTCTCCGCCTGGTCAGTGAAATGTTACACTGAGCAGGCGGAGACGGCTCTGATCGGGCCGGTTTATTTACAGGAAGGAAACGAACAGCTTTACAGTCATAAACAAAGGCAGACTCCAACTCTAACGTCTCGGGCAAAACTCCCCCAATAATTAAATTAAAACACCTGGAAAAAAACCCGAGGTTCAGCCCTCCCTCCCTCTGCCACCACCGGCTCCTTCATGACATCACGTGCATTACTGTGACCGGCAGAGAGACGAGAGAATTCAGGCTGATCTCCCCAACTTTAACTCTCCCATATCAGGATCAAGCTACAATATTTTGTAATATTGTAATAATTATAATTATAATAATTTACAATATTTTCGCGGAGGGAAACCGTCCTCCGCTCGCGTCGGACGGTTCACGCCCATATATTTCTGATAATGTACCTCGTCGGGCATTATCCCTTACGTATTTAGTAGTGTAAAATGTACTTACTGTACTGAGTTGTCAAGATTAAGAGGCTGTTGACTATAAAGAATTATAGTAATTTACATTTTGAAAAGTGATGAGAGAAATAAACAGATAATTTTGGGAAAAAAAGCTCTCTTCATGCACATAAAGGCTGATTTATGGTTCTGCGTTACACCAACGCAGAGCCTACGGCGTAGGGTACGCGGCGACGCACACCCCTACGCCGTAGGCTCTGCGTCGATTTAACCCAGAACCATAATTTAGGTTTAACTTAAACCGAAACCGAACCGAAACCGTGGCCTAAAAACCGAAACCGAAACCGAACCGTGGGCTACCTGAACCGTTGCACCCCTAATATATATATATTACGGAAGAGTATTAGGGCTACTTAAAAAAAAAAAAAAGAATTCTGAGAAAAAAGTCAGAATTCTGACTTTAATCTCAGAATTCTGAGAAAAAAGTCAAAATTCTGAGAAAAAAGTCAGAATTCTGACTTTTTTCTCAGAATTCTTTTTATTTTTTTTAAATGGCCCTAATACTCTTCCGTAATATATATATATATATAAAAAAAAAATATATATATATATATATATATATATATATATGTATATTTTTTTTTTTTTATGTTCCTTTCATATCAATATCAAGGTTTTACTGGTTCTGGTTACTCAGTGCATTTTGTTGAATACTTCCAGGATACTGTCAGACTGGCTTGAAGTGAAATTTGGTGGTAACAAGGAGCCAGAGGAGCGGCAGGACTCCACCCTGCAGACACTCTGCATCACCAGTACACTGGTGGAGAGAGGACACCATGTTCATAAAGTTCACATTACTGTCAAGGTCAGATCAGATGACCACTAACATTTTATTAATGGATTTTCACAATAAATACCTTCAGGTCATTGAGCAAATTCAGCAAAGGCCTTGGCAAAGATATTTTAAATGTTTGATAAACTTCATGAGGAAGGAAGTGTTATCACACCGTATTTGTTTCAAACTGACTAAATTGTCATTTGGTCTTTAATCTTCTCAGGTTGACCCTTTTTTCTGAAGTTTTAATGTTATCTATCTTCAGTTTAACTCCATGTCTATAGCCGTTCTTTTATTTACCAGTGATTAAAACAAAGCTTTAGTTGAAGGTCTGTCTTTTAAATCTATTATCGTGTAAAAGTGTGGCCTCTTCCTTGATGTGCTCCAGGCGTCCCGAGGCCCCCTGACTGAAGACGGTCTGCTCAAAGTGGAGGAGTGTAGCGAGCTTCAGGGGACAGGAGCCCTCGTCCTGTTGCTCCCCGCTCTGTCCTTCGTGGAGCCGGGGCCTGAGGAGCAGGATGTTCCTCTGCTGTCAGCCCTGCTTCAACTCAGACAGCTGCAGCAGGCCAACACCTGGCACTGTCCTCTGCCTCTGGTCATCTTGGTGCCGGGGCCTGGCAGCGGCACCGCTGACACGCAGAAACTTGAAGAAGGTAACAGTTAGGTTCTAGGTTAGGTAGAAATAGGGCTGTAGTTGGTGGAGTTTAAGATTTAAGTACGGTAATGCTCACTGGTAGAAATGCAAGATGAGGCGTTCAGATAGGTTCTTATAAAGGTTGCAGGTTTGTGCAGTGCAATTATGCCAAAATGTGTTAAATGTCATCTTTCCTTGTGATTGTCTTTTGTCTTTTAGCCTTGATGCTGCACACACTGATGAAGGAAGGCCTCATATCAGCGTACGCATTCGTCTTCATACCAGAAATCACAAGTGACATGCAGGGGTCCAAACAGGTATGACTCACAGATTGAAAGAAACATCTGGTTGTCTTCTTCAGCATCTCACATTTGTGCAACTTCATTGTTTAGAATTATTTTCGCGTCCCTGTTGTTTTGTCATCATTTTGTCTGCATAGTGGGCTGTTTTTAGTGAAATATCTCCTAAAACCTGCAGTGTAGTGAGTTGAGACAGATCACCAAATGGAAATGGTTCATGATCTTGACTTGATAAAAATAAATCCTCAGACTTATGCGCTGTAAGAACTTTAAATGAATGAAACTGATTTGCCTTGTCAACATGTTAAGTGAATTAAATTCTTGAATGAACGATGTGGTGAGTGTTTTCTCTTTACTTTTAAGCCTTTTTGTCTGTCTTCGTGTCATCCATGTTCACTTTTGTTTTCTAGCCTCTGATGTTATTCTTAAAACATTTGCTGACAGACCTTCAACCCTCTTCTTTTCCATCTGTGCTCTCTTGCATCTCCAGCTGAGCCAGGCTTTGTGTTGGCTTTTGGCCCAGGCTCCACCACCCTTCCCACTCACGTGCCAAACCCTGGTGCAGCTTATCGAAGCAGGATTGAGTCGCGAGTTCAATCCTCGAGTCTATGCCAATCGCCAGGAACGAGCCGGTGCACACCTGCCATCCCAGGACCCAGCACCTGTCATCCAGCTGTACAATGCAGTCCTGGATCATATTGCTAACAACGTTGCCTCCCAGGATCTCTGCGGACTTTCCTGGCCCCCGGGTGAATTCTCCCACCCTCATAGTCATGATTTTGTCCCTCATCTGGCCTGGAACTCTGCTCAGCATCTGGCCTGGCTTCGTGAAGCCATCCTCAGCCTGCAGCTGCCAGAGTGGGAGCAGCTATCTACAACAGGTTAGTGACTGACACAGGTTTGTGTTTACTGCCTAGTTATGTTATGTTAATAACAACTTCTCACCTCCTTTATCCAGACTCGTGGGCAGATCTCTGCTCCTCTATCTTTTGTTACGCTGCTCGAATCCCTGCAACGCATTACAGTCAGCCTCTCCTATTGTCACGGCTAGACAACCTTTTGGAAAAGGTCAAACTTAAGGTCCGGTTTAACCGAACTCCGGGATCCAAAAGGACCACTAGAAAAAGTGGAATTGGAGTGCAAAATGAACATGCGGCCTACAGTCAGATTCCCTGGGATGATGTGCTTGTGATCTGCATAGACCACAAGCTGAAAGACTGGCAGATACCAAGACAACCTGTATGTGAAGGTGAGGATATTCCTACCAGGGTTTGTTTATAGAAACTGATATTTAGTTATGATTTAAAGTTGCCTCACAATGACCTGTACTTGTACTTGTTTATCGTGTCGTTTTAGATGCTGTGACGGAGGATGGAGAGATCTTGGTTTACTTCCCCACTGACTCACTGAAGGGTTTCCAACCACCTGAAGAGTGGACTGAGGCTGTTAGACAGACGCACAAAGAGAAGCAGCAACAGAACGATGGGTAAGATGGTTTATCAAGCTTCAGAAAGCATTCTTCCTATATCTTGCAGCTGTGGAGTGGGAAGGTGAATCATACAGGTATACAGTTTGTAACTGAACTATACGTTTCATAGGGTTTGTTCTGACCTTTTGAAAACATTTGAGTGAATCTAAATTTTAAATGTACATTTTATTACCCACAGGTGCAATAATAATCTCTATCATGAGCAGACAACTGTGTCATGTCGTGTCTTTTTAGTTATCCAGCTTCTCCTGCTTTTGCCTTCCCTTAGGTTAAGCACAACTGCCTGTGCTCCTTCTGACAATTTCTCTGTCAGACAAAAGTTGTTCCCCAGTCGAGTGGAGCCTGTTACGGCACCAAAAGCCCCACTAGACATCACACACACTCCCACAGCACAAGAGCTGCTGGCCCACAAAGTCCTCCAGAGCATAGAGGAGGAGAAAGCTGAAAGTCAGAGGTATGTTTACATCACTGATGATAGGATTTAGCTTTCATACTTGTAGAAGATGCTGTGATGGACATTAGCAAAGATGTTTTTGTGGGGGAAAAAAGGATCTAATACTTGTGTATAAACACATTTTCATTACCCGGTGACTTCAATATCTGAGTAAGTGAATTAAGGGCCAATCCCAATGTTCACCCTACTCACTACCACTAGCCCTCACCCACTACCACTTCACCCTCAAAATGAAGCCACAAGGGGTAGGGCTTTGTAATCTTCCCTAGGGATTGGGACACCACTTGCTACGTCACTGCGTGGTTTACGTTCGGGTACGTAAGCGACTGCGTAGTTACGTTTGCACATACGTCACACCATATCAGGAAGCCGAGAGCTAAAAGCTGTTTTAATTTCCGCTGTAGCGCTGTTAATATGCCACTTAAGTTTAATATTTTTTCAGGCGTAAAAGTAACCATTAAGATCCCCAACCTGGGCTCAATTTATCCAAATAACGCCTGTTAAGAAATTTGCTCCGATGTTTTCGGGGATGAGAAGAGCCGCCGGCTCGGGAGAACAGCAGCAGCTCACGGCCGGAGTACAGACGTGATCGCCGGGTCGACCTACGCCGTCGTCCCGGGGAGAAAGTGATCCAACGAACTGACCTGCAGCTCTGTGGCTGAAATAAATCGTTTAGGAAGATAAATGTTGGTTTAATAGATGAAATCTAACAGTTGTAGCTGCCACATTAGTTTTTCTGAATATAAAGTGAAGCAATAAAAAATACAATATATTATAAAGTGATAATAATATAAAGTGAAATTTTCTCTGGCCCTCCAGAAGTTGCGAAGTTTTTTCAGATCTCGCCAGAATAACGGCTGATTTATGGTTCCGCGTTAAATCGACGCAGAGCCTACGGCGTATCCTACGACGTAGGTTACACGGCGACGCGCACCGTACGGCGTGCGACGCCGCGTAACCTACGCCGTAGGCTCTGCGTTGGTGTAACGCGGAACCATAAATCAGCCTTTATTCTGGCGACATCTGAGAAGACAACGCAACAACGAGCAAGCGAGTGATTATGTCCATTCACTGAGTGAATATTATGAAAGTAAAATATATATTTCTCGCTAGAAATGTAATCAAAACGCATTTTTATGCAGAAACTAACTCAAAATTCTGATTTTATTCACTAAAAATGAGAAATGTCCGCCATGTTTTTTTGTTTGATTCAGTCTGAAAATGACGACGTAAAGCATTCTGGGAAATTTTCTCTAGCCCTCGGTCAGCAAGTCAGCATCTGAAATCCCTCGCTCTTTAGGGCTAGATTCATACCCCCTACCCCTCGTTATGCCCACTACCCCTACATGCAAAGAGGAATTGGGACACCACTACCCTCACGGGAACGTGCAAAATTTAGGGGTAGGGCTGAAAAGTAGGGCTAGGGGGTGTATTGGGACTGGCCCTAATATAGCAGCACTCTAAAATAAAGAATAGGCAGTAAGACTCGACTTATTGAATTATCCTTTGCATGCAAAAGGTTCAAAACGTACATCTCAAGTTTCAATTCAGGAGTGACACACATTGCAGCCGTTTTATAGAACACAGCTGGGGGTTCTTAAGACAAAATTACATGCAGTTCCCAAAAAAACCTCTTTGCAGCTGTGTTAGACAGCTAAACCCAGACTGCACAGACACAGTACTGTTCTGACCTGAGTGGACTCGTGATGAACTCAGAGTTACTGGAAATTATCCATCACAGAAGTGGACATGTATGATAATCTTTTACCTCCATGCAGGAGCATGGAAAAGCTTCAACATTGGCTGGATGGTGAACCGTTGGAGCACTTGTCCATACCACTCTTCATTCCATCCTCCACACTGCTCTCCATGCCCACAACCATCAAGTGCTTAGCCACAGACAAGACTCAAGAAGCTGCTTCCACAGAGGTATGACATGATCCCTGATGTCCCACAAGGATCCAAGAACAAATTATGTTGTCAGCAAGTGGCCAGTTCTGTTGAGCTTCATACACAAGCTACACTTGGTGTTCAACAGATTGTACTTTGATTGTATTTTATTTAGAAAAATACAGCATTACTCCACTGTCATTTCCTTAACTTTGCAGAAGGCAGGGCCTGAAGAGCTGTCGGACAGAGCAGTTTGGCCCAAGGTTGCTCCTGTGTCAATGGCACTGCGGCTCAAGGATCTGCAGCGACGGATACTGGCAGACCAAGAGGAAGAGCTAGCCTACAGAATGAAGCTGAGTGGTCTGCTGAGTATTGTGGATGACTGACAATCTGCTTACTGGGCATATTTTTTTAATTTTTGATCCTTTGAAATAAACGTACAAACCTCTCTCATCTGAGACATCTTCAACTGCGTTATAATCAAATTTTTGTGTTTGGTTTAGTTTTACACTGACTTTGGACGCAAGACTTTAGATTAAGTGTAATAACTTATATATAGTTTAGTTTTTATTTTATTTTTTAACTTGAATATAGCCTGTTTCTCAGTGTGTTGAATGATAACCAAATTATCTTGTTTTTGATTTTAATTGGTTTGAAATATATTTGTTAAATTAGATAGTTTGAATTATGGCTTAATTTTTATCATATCTTGTCTTTGTTCCGCCAAATTATGACATTGTTTTGCCACTGTTCTGTAAAATGACTGAATAAAAATGTTATTTTCTTGTAAAACTCATGTCATGTCATCTGTTATTGGGGCAATGATGAGCACATGTGTAAAGTTTGTCGTAGGGGCAATCTGATTGGTCGACGTCCGTATGGAGCCGCCCGTTTCTCCGCCCAAGTGGTCTGTGATTGGACGGGCGAGTCTCTGCTCATATCTCTCCATGTATTGAACTCCTCGGAAGGCACCGCAGAGGCTATTGGGAAATGTTGTTTTACTTGTGTTCGGCTGCGTGCCGAAGCGCTCTTTATGCACTACATTACCCATAGAGAGTCCAGACGTAACAGAGTTTTAGAGACACCTGTGAAGAAAATTTCACGAAGTTCAAGAGTAAATCCAGCTCAAGTGCCGACAGACGCAGCTATGACTGAGGGAACGTGAGTGTTTTATTTTGTTGTAAAGTCAATGCCTTGTAATTTAAGCAACTTGGGGCAAATACAATGTTAAAAGTAATAATACTTTTATTATTATTTTGCAAGTTGCTTTCTATCTCCTCATGCACTAATCAGTGTATATGGTGCTAATTGTTATTTTTGTTTTAATTTATTCATTGAAACATGATTTTCACGAGGTACAAAGAGGAAGGGGTTTAGCGGCTTTTAGTGGCCTGCAGATAACACTATTGGGTGAATGGGTAGATTTGTTTATATTTATGTACAGAAATGGACAGCTAATTATATGTGCATGTGTGTGTGTGTGAGTATATATATCCACTTTATTTATATAGCACATTTTAAAAAAACAAGGTTACCAAAGTGCCTCACAAAGAGTAAAGCAAGACATAATAAAATAGTAAAAACTAAAAACAGAGTAAACCAAACAGACAACGTGTGTGTGTGTGTGTGTGTGTGTGTGTGTGTGTGTGTGTGTGTGTGTGTGTGTGTGTGTGTGTGTGTGTGTGTGTGTGTGTGTGTGTGTGTGTGTGTGTGTGTGTGTGTGTGTGTGTGTGTGTGTGTGTGTGTGTGTGTGTGTGTGTGTGTGTGTGTGTGTGTGTGTAGATATATACATAGATATAGAGCAGATGCAGTTAATAGAGACAGCATAGTGTAAATAAGTATATTTATATAAATATATGGGCATTGTGTACTAATATATAGAAATATTCAACTATGTGTGTGAGTATAATTACAGTATATAATAATGTTATTTAGCAGTGTTAGTACAGTGTGTGAGTATTTATAAATACGGGTTAAATGATTAGTGAATGGGGGTAGGATTAAGTAAATTGACACTTCTTCCTACTCCTTTTTTGCACATGTAAATTAAGATATCAAGTGTTAAAGGATGACATTTTTGTTTTCTTAACTTCTCTTGAAGTGTTGTTTTTTACATGTACAAAAAGAAAATCAAACGTGAGGAAACTCACATTAACCAATAAGTGTCCAGAAGAAAGTTCAACATTTTAAAATAAAAACTTACCAAAACATAAATGGAAAATGCTGTATAAAATGATGTAAATAACATGCATGTTAAAGCGCACATTGTGGATGTTGAATCTTGTGGTTCGTTGCCGTACATTCTTGTGTTTCAGGCACCTGCGGAGGCGAGGGGGGCCTTACAGGACGGAGCCCGTCACTGACCTCAGCCGCTGGAGGCTGACCAATGTGGAGGGCAGGCAGAGCTGGCAGTATGTGGAGGACCAGGACGCCCTGGACAGAGAGCAGAGCATGCTGGAAGCACACTCACTTGGCCTGGACACCGTACGCTTTCATACATTTTACCTGTGAAATTAGCCTTTCTTCTCATCGGTTTTGCAGTAACCACTCGTAATTGCTGAGTAATACACATTCCTTATTTATTTTTCTGTTTTGTTCTGAGTGGGTGATGATAATGTTATTCCCTATGAACAAAACATAACTGAGCGTCTATTGAATGAATGAATGAATGAATGAAGTTTATTCAATCATGACAACACAAAAACAACACAACACCAAAAAACATTGTGCACAGCATTGACATTTCACACAAAACCAATAATCATGTATTGAAAAATGACTGAAAAGGCATAGGCAAAAGCAAACTGCTTATAAAAGCCTATCCTATATTACCAACTTTCTTTTTTTGGCTACCAACCTCCAGAAAACCAAAGAGACAATAGAAAAGCAAAGAAACAACAAAAGGCAAAGAAACATTGACAGATGGTCAATCGCACTTATAAGCTTCAAAAATAGCTTTACAAACCATTTTCTTAAAAACCAAAAGAGAATGACACGTTTTTAAATGTATGTTGGCATCATTCCAGAATTTAACTCCAGTAATGGAGACACATCTCCTTTATATACCTTTTTTAGCTTTTTGTACAGTAAAATTGCAGACACCTCTAAGATTATACGGAGTCTCCTGAATTGAAAAAACCTCTGTATTGAGTCATGGAGCATTTTTGATTTTGCGCTGAACAAAATTTTCATGATTTTATAATAAAACAAATCATAAAATTGAATAACATGAGAATTTAGAAAAAGTGGCTCTGTGTGAGTATAGTAATCAGCCTTATTGATGATACGTATGGCTCGTTTTTGGATTTTGAAAGCGTCTATTGACAGAGAATAATGCTGAAATGTATAAACATTTCAGTCACTCAAATGGAATGCTGGTTCCTGATATTTGTATTTCCTTCACATTTTAAATGGTTTTCTGCTCTCTCAATAGAGCAAGTTTGTGCCTGACTGTCCAGCTGCCCACACCTCTGTGGATGCTGCTATGAAGGGGATGCACTTCTACAGTCGTCTGCAGGCCGAGGACGGCCACTGGGCAGGGGACTATGGTGGACCTCTCTTCCTGCTCCCAGGTAAATCAAGTTATTCTCCTGTTTCACACTTAACACCTGAAATGACAGGTATGTTCAGTTTTGGATTAATTCACTCATGCAGCATTTTAAAAGACACTGTGGAGTACCCTATTGCAGCTGTGTTGTATAGTGCCATACATTTGTAGTGTCACCACATTAAATGATTAATAATTAATAATTGTCTCATTAGGGGCAACTACTCCGTTAAAGAGGAGATATTAGGTAATAATGATAATGAATTGGTCTATCGTCTAAAGTTGTAAATTCACACTGAAGGAATCTTACCATAATGGAAAAAGCACATGAAAAACCGACTGAGTTGTGAACTTTTATTAACGGCATGCAATCATAGTGAAATGTGTAAAAATGAAAGACGAATTAATGGGCTAAACTAACCTCAAAAATATTTCCTGCAAAACATGGCAGAAATACTCGAGAAATACTCAAACAGAAATTTGGGAGTTGATCAATTGATGAAAAATTGACTAAATTGAACTAACATCTTCTTTCAGCTAATAATTAATCTCATAATTAAGGCAGAGATGTGCTTCGGTTGAGCCGAGGAACTGCTGATAATCCTGCTGATGGAGATGAAAGCCCTGGTGTGTCCTCAGAAACCGTCTCGCTGGTTGGAGGCAGTTCTGACAGTCAGAAGTGTTCAGTACCAGGCCTCAGCTTTTTATCTTCAGGAAACTCTGGACAATAGCTAATCAGAATTTGACACCATAACATTCTTCTCTATTGGGGTGGACTCCCCCCTCTGTTGAGTTTTCAATATTTACTATATATTTACTTAACATAGAGTGAAAATGTTCACATCTATGTCAAGGAATGTCGATTCACATTTCATGAAACATCATTCAAATGAAAATATACTTATTTAAACAAGCTAACCTTAAAAATAAAGAATGTTGACAATATTGACCAAACATTGTCACAAAATAAAATATTCAAATGCCTTGATTCTAAACCATCAATAAGTTAAAACAGTGTTTTCAATAATAAATGTAAATGCATTTAACTGAAAATCACACAGTTGTTATTTATTTATTGTACCTTTATCTTACTAGGTAAAAGTTTGAGAACAAATTATGAATTACAAACAAGACCTGGTATTGGTTAATCATCCTGAAAGTAAATAATAATGATCTTTCATTAAAACACTGGCATACTGAATTTAAGTAAAGTTTTCAGACCCCATTTGTTGCTTCAGCAACTAAGCATTCCATGACTCCATCTTCTTTTTTGCATGTAAAACTGGCCAGGTCTCCTTATCACTTGCCATGTGGCTAAGATCCCTCTGCCTGATCCCTGGAAGAAGGAGATGGTGAGATACCTGCGCTCGGTTCAGCTGCCAGATGGAGGCTGGGGTCTGTAAGTCAACATTCTTGTGGAAATTAAAACGCTAAAGAATCAATAAACTGATGCTTATTTATACTTGATTTGGCCACAGGCTGTGATAAGGTTTCAAAGCAGATGTGGAAGAAAATGTAATCTCACAATACAAACAGGACTGATATGATAAATCCATTAGTTCTCTCTGCTGGAAGATTCTCCTTCAGCACACAACATGCATGTAAACGGTCTTCCTTGTTGGTACTATTGGTCACAGCTGCGATGTTGGATATTGCTTTATTTACAGACATACTGAAGACAAGTCAACTGTGTTTGGCACCTCATTGAGCTACACCTCGCTGAGGATCCTGGGAGTGGATCCTGATGACCCTGATATGGTTCGTGCCAGGAACAACCTCCACAGCAAAGGTTGGAATAAGCTGAAATCTTGTCCCGCATCCTCAGAAATTATTATAGAAAATACGCAGGTGCAGAGACATGTTATTGATGTTATATAGAGGGGAGCAGTGAGGGGGGGGGGGGGGATTTATTAAGAAGCACAGATTGCAGACATCTCAACAGCTGTGATCAGAGTTCCAGCAAATCCCAGTGTTTGATGTTGTCCACATAGTTTAAACCATGCTTGAATAACGCAAGACCTGTTATGTCTCCGTTTGAAGCTGACCTTCAGTTCTTTGTGCCAAGCTGTCCTCTTTGCGTCATGCGTCGCCAAATCACATCTCAACACACAGCAAGCAACAGAACCGTGCAGGTCAAACATATTCTTCCATAAACTATAAAGGATTTCCTGTCTTGATCGGAAAAGAGGACAGCAGTCGCAGTTAGAAAAACTGGTTAGAAACCATAAAAGCTAATTTTATTCATAAAGCGTGAGCTCCAATAGACAGATTCACACGCACAAATTCTGATGGCACGCGCTCAAACTGTGTTCAGCCTCTTGGGTTTCAGCAGTCACAAACTTGACAGTCAAGAGCGAGAAAAAGCAGTTGCGAGAGAACAAAAGTGCTACTGGGCGGAGACGAAGCGTTCTCGAAGCTCAGGTCGGCTCACTTGGAGTACTTTCTGCTGGCTCTGAGTTCTTTCTGCTCCCTCCCAAGTCAGGAGTTTTGACCCATTGGAAGCAGAAAAGGGGCGGTTTTTGACACTTTGAAAGCTGAAATTAGGCCTTTTTTATGATGATATTCTGATGAGACCAGACCACCTCGACTCCCTTGCCTTGTTTTTTCTTCTTTTTTTTTTCCTTCTGAATGCTGCACTTCTACGAGAAGCTCCCGTGTCAGGTTAGCCAGTAAAAGTAAACGAGTGGACAAAATAAAATTTATTTTTTTAAAGCTATTAAATCCTTAAATCTTATACATTTATTGTTGTGCACATTGACACAAATGTAATTTATGTCAGTAAAAGTAGTATTACGATTAATACTCCAATATCTTATTCATATAATATTAATTTACTTTTGTTTAAATAAAAGGAAAACCAGTATCAAAACAATATAAATTAGGAGAATAGTCTAAAATGTGGGTTTTGGACACTTGGGGCCTGATTTAATAAAGGTTTGCGTGTGTAAAAACGTGTGCAAACTTGACAGCACCCGCAAACCAATCTGCCAGCTGATCTACTAACAGCGTGCAAAGAGGACTGCGTCTCTCAAATGCGCAAAACAGCACACGCAATTCATTTAGTACTTTTGCCCTGATGAATAATCAATATGGGGCGTACCCGGCAGAAATCGCTAAATACTGGGAGGGGAAGATGCAAATTGGTCCATTTACCACGCGCAATGAGATTTACCAAGCCTGAAAGTAATTGCGCGTATTGTGATTGCGTCTGTATTTAATACGTTCGAAAGGAAGGTGCTAATCTGCTGCTGCCGTTATTGTGGCAAGGAGGCGACATCCAGAATCAAAGAATACGCAGACAGAGTCTTTATTCTGCTGCATGCTATTTTAAAAATGGTTGCACAAGTTTTATTAAAGGCCACTTTTTCTTTAGTTCTTCGCCTTATATCTTGCCACCTTCTTTTAATGTGCCCCCCTCCACTCGCCCACAAGCAGGCCAAGCCTTTGTGCCAAACTTTGTATTTTATTGATTACTTATCTTATTGAACGTGAAATCATCCTTCGTAAATTACATTTAATTAAAACCCGTGCTTATTAATCACAAAACACAGGTTAAACATCATGACCAAATCCGCTCCGACCCGGTGTGTCAGTGATCAGCGCAGAGACTGCAGCTTCGCCTGAATTATGCTTCTGCGTTAAATCGACGGCGGGTCTGTCTAATTTCGTCAAATTAAATTTGGAGATTCACCGTTCACATTTTTATGTGTATGCGTTGTATGAGAGAGAGATGGAGAGGGCGAGGGAGGGAGAGACGTGGCCTGTACGTCGTTGTTTTTTGTTTTTTTGCAGTTTGGGTGCACAATACACTTGTGTGCGTGTGTGTATTAAAAAGAGATTTTGCAGTATGTTGTGTAATTGAAACTGGTTTGCTGTGATCGTTGATGGCAAACTCATATTAAGCATTTACATCGCTGGTTATTATGTGCCCCCCAATTAGATCTGTTCTGCCGCCGACTCTGTTTTAACCTCATCTGCCGTTCTTTTTGTCTTATAACTGCATTTATTCTATCGCAGATTTTCTCCGATATTGCGTTTCTTTTGGTAATGTTTAAATGTCTTTGCTGTAGTTCATGAATGTGTTTATTTGCCTCTTCCACTAATATTTGTAACTCCACCGCGTCAAATTTCATTTTGCGCTTGCGACTATATCCTGCTTTCCATCCAGACTCCATGGCGCAAAGTTTGCGCTCGCAAACCGTAAGATGCGCAACACCTCATTTAAATACTGCAGTTTGCACCTGTTATCAATTGCGCACGCAATCTTAGTTGATCACCCGCAAAACACACAACAACAGCACGCGCAAACTTTTTCAGTGCACACGCAATTTAGTACTCTTTATTTAGGATCTTAGTAAATCGGGCCCTTGGTGTTTAAACCTATAATGTTGAATGCAAAAACACTTTTTATTCATAGTTGTCCCGTGAATATGCTATATTCTTACATGTAAAACTCACTTTAAAACACAGATACGTGGACAGAGTTGGTTTACATTATGAACAATAAAAGCTAATCCTACCATGCTGCTGACACTAGCCACCATTAAGTTGTTCAAATGACAAGTGACAAAAAAATCAGAATTGTAATGTTCGGTGGGTGGTGTTTTTTAATTTTTTTTAATGTACACAAATTGATATCAGTAGTTGTTTTACCAAAGATCTGCCTTGCTCTAGCAGTCCACTATCAAGACCCAGAATATCAGACCTGGATAATGAAAATTCAGCAGAGACCTGGCACAGCAGCAGCTCCAGATCCTTCCACCCTGGACAGGTGGGTCAGGAAAGGTCAGAGTGGGTGTGGTCTCCTTAAAATATGATCTGTGATAGGTGTGCTTTCACTTCTCTTGTTTCTGCTTCAAAAGTGGCAGAAGTCCTGATCCAAGAAAGCACACCTAAGCTTCAAGAGCATCTTTTGTTAAGATCAGGAAACGGCTTCTTCTTTGTTGTTGTTGTTTTTTTTGCCCTTGACTGTTGAATTTGCGCATGAGACTGGTGAAATTAACAAAACACTTAACACAGTTTGTGAGAGAGAATCTTTTGGTCTTTTGCTCATACTTTATGAATAAAATGTGTTTTCACAGATGCCTTCAAACACTCCCACACTAACCCTGTCTATGTGATGTTGAGTAAGCCCTCCTGCTGTCTCATTTTGGAATCCCATTTCAAGTCCAAAGGCTTTTCCAGGACAGGAAGTCCTTCACATGTATCGTATATGGAAGAAAATGTTTGACCCACACACTTATCTGACTTGTTCCATGCAGATATGTGATTTGGGCATGTATGACAAACACGGGACAACTATGCACCAAGAACTGAAGGTCAGCTTCAAAAGGAGACAAAACAAGATATAGAGTTCTGCTCTTGGGCTTTTCAAGCATGGTATAAAATATGTGAGCAACATTACACACTGGGATTTGCTGGAAGTCTGATCATGGTTTGACCTGTCTGCATTATGTGCTTCTGAATAAATCTCTGCATCTCTTTCCCCATCCATCTTTATTCTCCCACACAAAACGCACTGCTAATCTGAAACAACTGAATGTAGAAATTAGGGCTGGACGATAAATCGCATTTGCGATAATGTTGCGATATCATTATGTATTTTGTAAATCACAGCGAAGGTTGTCCAGTGACGCAAGAGTGAGCAAAGTGCTCAACTGCATCAACTTTAATTTTTAATCTGTTGCACGATGGCATCTGGCTCGAGGGAGCAGTCAGAAGAGTCTAGAAGAGCAACAGCACATCCACACTGTCAGAAAGAAGAAAAAAGATGCTGCGCAGCGTCAGGTGTACAGTGCCTAGGTTGCTGTGCAAACTGTGCTACTTCACAGAGTAAAATGACAGACTTGTTCCAGCAACTTTAGAAAAAACACCACAGAGTGATGTATTTCAGTTTTATGGCTAGAAATGTTGAGCGCTAGCACACCAAAGAAGTCTCAAAACCAAAAACAGGGATCATATTATGCCCAAAATCACGGGGAAATTATTCGAGCAATAACCGAGTCCTTTGCTAAAGATATGGTGCCAGAGGTGACCAAGCCTGGGTTCATTGATAAACCGTGCAGCATGAGTTAAATTATTCCTGGACTGAGCCTTGGCACATAAGCATGAGTTAAATTATTCCTGGACTGAGCCTTGGCACATAAGCTGCTGCTGCATCAAGAGACGCGCATCGTATGAAACAAACTTTTCTCATGACTCTCGGTTTTGAATGATTAAAACATTATTTTCAACAATTAAGCCAATGAACCTCCCTGATGGTTATTTTTTGCCATGGGATGTTTGATATTAAGACCTATCAGATTATCAGACCCTCAGGTTCCAGAGCGGGATGCTGATTTACCTTCTTTTTTTTTTTCATGTTATTCAGAGACGTCGTCACTCCTCATTCTCATTTCTCCAATCAGGAGTAAGAGAATGGTAATTTAAGTGACGTTCAGGAGTGTAAACAAGTAACATCACATCTGTAGTACATTTCTTTGAGTCTTGTGGTGAGTTTAACGGTCCTGCTTTGATATGAAGCAGGACCGATCTCTGCTAATTGCCACATAGGGGGAAAATCTCAATTGGATTATTTTCCACAATTGTACAGCCTTAGTAGAAATATATATATATATATATATATATATATATATATATATATATATATATATATATATATATATATATATATATTTCAAATTAAATCATTTTCAGTTTTTTTTTTGTTTTGACTGAGGATACATTTCCTGCTTACCAAACATGAGCACTGTTCCATGCTCATAATGCTGTCAGGATTTTGTATATCCTCAAATTCTCTGCATGGTTGGTTTGTTGTAGGTGGCGCCGTTGGAATTCCATCATGGGGAAAATTCTGGTTGGCTATTTTAAATGTCTACAGCTGGGAGGGAATGAACACTTTACTACCAGAGATGTGGTAAGTATGACAGCACCCTGGGGAGAGAGGGGGGGGCAGTCTTATGTCACAGAGCTACATGGAATCTGCTCTACACAAATTCAGGGTGACTGGTTTTTTTTTGTCATTTGTTTCAGGCTGTTTCCCTCCTGGATGCCGGCCCACCCATCTACCTTATGGTGTCACTGTCGCCAGGTCTACCTTCCCATGAGCTACTGTTACGCTGTCAGACTGACTGCAGAGGAGGACTCGCTGGTTCTCAGCCTCAGACAGGTGCACAAACCATCATGGACCATAAGAGGGCACCATGTTCCTTGCCATACAGCCAGAGCATGCAACATTTGATATCTATTTTTTCTACTTCCCATTTGAACTTTATTTTTATTTCCGGAGACGTAATGAAGATATGATATCATATAATGACTCAGTTAGTAATTTATATTACGAGATACTGAAGAAGGTGAAACTTATCTGCCTGTTTTTGGTGTCCTGTTGAATGATGGGGCCTTTTCGCAGGAGACCAACTGGAATGTATTACCATGAATGTGATAAATTAAGAGCATTCAGTATGATAATTCACTTTCTACTTATTCCTGTATCACCTTTATATCTTTACTTACTATTGGTGACATTCATTATTCGTATCAAACACTGTATGGAAGGGTTTGTTCAGTTTCTCCATGTTTTGTCTAACTTAATACTTAATACTTAAATATTGATACTTTCTGACACTTAAGATTATTCTCTCACTTCTGGGTTGCAG
This sequence comes from Cololabis saira, assembly GCF_033807715.1. Lineage (NCBI taxonomy): Eukaryota > Metazoa > Chordata > Actinopteri > Beloniformes > Belonidae > Cololabis > Cololabis saira. Next base: position 26,917,038 of record NC_084592.1, on the reverse strand, counting down.
CGTAACTGCATCTTTGAAAAGGGATGGAAATTTCCTTTACTGTTATCTTCCTTTGGATCGCAGAAACTATGCTGGTAGTGAAGTCAAATCAAAGTTTTATTTTTTTTGTATATCCAAAACAGAGACACACAAACAGACACATAAGCGTCGCACGACTTATATCGTTCATATAATGAAAAGGGCGAAGTTCAGACCTTATACACTCAAAGCAGAACATTTTGTTAATAACATATTTACTTCGTGCTACTCTTTGGCTGTTTTGATGCGTGTTTAGTACACACACACACACACACACACACACACACACACACACACACACACACACACACACACACACAGCTATTTGAAGTTGACTGACTCCTTGCTTGTCTTCCAAAGGAGCTGTATGTCCAGGACTATGCAACCATTAACTGGCCTGCTCAGAGGAACAATGTGGCAGCATGTGACATGTACACACCCCACAGCACACTGCTCACAATCGCTTACAGTAAGTTTTAAATGCACACTGCATATTATGGGAATAAAATATATCTCTGAGTCCTTTAACTGGAAAACATGCAACATGATGAGTACAATAATAAAACCTTTTTTTTTCTTTCTGTTATGACTCTTCTATTTTAAAGGGAACATCATGCTGCATGTGCTTTACCTCAGACTTGGGTGGTGTCACTAATTGTAACACTGATTTCAAAATAGGCACACCCCAGAGAAAAGTGGGGTGTAGAGGAGTTTAGTGTCTGACTCCACTTCTAAAACCAGCTGCAGTGCACAGAGCTGTAAAGGCATGGTTGGAAAGGGAGCTGTTTGTGCACAGGGTTTCTGTGGTATTTTCAGCAAAACATGACAGGTTTTCCAGTAAAGTGGACCTATATGGGTGGGGGACACACCTTTTTTGTGATTGAGTTAATTTCTTTAGGTGTTTGAAGTCACTACAAACTCCAAAACTCTGAGATAAAACAATCGTAATACTTTGATTAGGTTTATCTGGCACCATTCAGATTTGCAGGGTGCTTGTCGTTAGCTGTAATTGGTTGTTTTACTTAATAAGATGTTTTTGTCATCCCGCAAATCACTCCTTTTAACGCAGAGTCTGTATCTGTCGCCCCTGCAGTGGTGTTGAACGTCTATGAAGCTCACCACAGCGCCACACTGAGGGGAAAAGCTGTGAAAGAGCTGTACGAGCACATCCAGGCTGATGACCGATTCACCAAATGTATCAGCATTGGACCGGTAATAAATGCTCATACTTCCAAAATTGATATGAACCATTATGCGATTACACACTGAAACAGAAAAAAACGAATAAAACATGGAGTTTTAGATAAGAAACAAACAATAAAGATGGTGTCTCATGAAATGCAACCCAACTTTGCTTATTTCAATATATATATATATATATATATATATATATATATATATATATATATATATATATATATCCATATCATTGTTTTTAACCGTCTTTGAAGATAACACGATTGTAAATGTAGCGTTTTGGCCGTTCGCCTCAGATTTCCAAGACTATCAACATGTTGGTTCGTTGGTATGTGGATGGCCCCGCCTCTCCAGCTTTTCAGGAGCATGTGTCCAGAATCCCAGACTACCTCTGGTCAGTCAGCCCGCCTCCTGGTAACAACTCAGGACATTAATCATTGTCTAAAGATACATCAGAAAGTCTAAATTGATTGATGATTGTTGCGCATAAAGCAAGAACAAGGAGATTTGAAAAATATCTTAAATTGAAAAAGTAACTGTAAACCCTTCTGTGTTCCAGGTTAGGGTTGGATGGCATGAAAATGCAGGTGAGAATTTGATCTCGACCTAAAATATCCTCCTTAGGAAAAGGTGGAGGAACTCTGAGAACTAATTGAGAAGAATCTGTGATTAGAAACATTGTTTTTTTTTTTTTGTAAACAATAAAGCAAACCATTAAAAGCCAATTAGATGCCAGAAATGTGACTATGCCTTAAATTAATCTTTCAATCTTTTTTTTTTCTTTGCCTCTGATACAAGATTTCTCTGAATTTTTCCTATCTCCCAGGGAACAAATGGATCCCAGCTGTGGGACACGAGCTTTGCTGTTCAGGCTTTACTTGAGGTAATATAAAAATATATATATATATATATATATATATATATATATATATATATATATATATATATATATATATATATATATATATATATATATATATATATATAAAAATGTCCTAACAGGCTCATGTTTGTTTTGATTTCAGAGATTAGGTACATTTTTACGAATTATGATAAATAAATCTATATTTAGGCCTGAATAACCTGAACACCATGAAACCTAATACGGGGCCCCCAGGAATCCCACATATAATATATTTGTCACTGGATGTAGAATTATCACAAGAATAAAAAAAAAATAAAAAATTTTGTTGTTTTTAGATGCACCGAGCCACAAACTCCTAACCACACCTGAAACCTTTCAAGATCAGATTTATGAAAAGTAGCTCTTAAGTCTGATGAAAATGAAGCAGAAATGTCACTGTTGTTGCTTCTTATTACAATGCTCTTGTGTTGTGGGCGTCTTTCAGGCAGGGGCCCAGAATGACTCCAGACTGGCCGAGTGTCTTCGTAATGCCTATCACTTTCTGACCATCACACAGGTACTGCAAACAAGCGTCTCACCCACGCTGCTTCCAAAACCTCTCTTCCACTCTGCTGAAACAACTTTCATAATCCTAATATTCGATTAACTGCACCTCTGAAGGTTGAGTTGTGCCAAAGATCAAAACCCTGTCAGTTTTTGAAACAAGGGATTTTCTGCCATCTGACCAGTCTTGCTGCTTATCCAGATACCCGAGAATCCTCCTGAATATCAGAAATACTACAGGCAGATGAACAAGGTACGGCCCCTATCACATAGCGTCACCGTTTTATTTATCATACTTGTTAACTAAAATGCTGATGCCTTCCATCAACATGTAACCTTTGTTAGGGAGGCTTCCCCTTCAGTACCCGCGACTGTGGATGGATCGTGGCTGACTGCACAGCCGAGGGCCTGAAGTCAGTGATGCTGCTGGAGGAGCTCTGTCCCTCCATCAAGGAGCCCGTCAGCTCGGAGCGACTGCATGATGCCGTCAACGTGGTGAGTCTGCAAGGACCAACGCTGAAGACTCCTCACTTTATGATGTTTCTCACCCCCATAAACTGTAGTGTTTGTTTAGTTTGTGCGTTGCTTGATTGCACTGCTAGTTTTAGTATTTCTGTTTAACCAGTACAAAATATTAAACCTTGTATTGTAAAAAAATTCCCGTATTTTTTTTTGGATACTACTGTGTAAATAATATCTAACAATTTAATCTTAGGTTATAATCTTGCTCAATGGTGGAATTGTGCTGTTTTAATGTCCTCATATGGTGTCTGTTTAGCTGCTGAGCATGAGAAATGCAGACGGTGGATTTGCTACCTATGAAACAAAGAGAGGAGGGAAACTCTTGGAGCTGCTGAACCCATCCGAGGTGTTCGGTAAGTCATAACACCCATAATTATAGACAATACCCACTGTGTTATTTGATTTGTTTTTTTCAAATTGCTACAACGGGAGTGACATAAGAAGTCACCTTACTTATTTTATGTATTCTTTTTTTCTTTTCATTCATTTCAGACTCCTCTTCTGTAGCTCAATGTATTTATTTAAAGATTATCATGCTCTTAGTGAGCCTCCAATGATACTCCCACTAAATGCTCATGACACTTGCTCCACTCAGGCTTTCACTTGTGGATTTTGTTTTCCACATAGCCCCAGTATTCATGGCAATATGATGACCTGTCCACCATCAGCTGGCTGTGAAAGAGAGGACGCAGTATGTAATGTTTATGATTGTCAATGTGCTTTCTCTTTGTTCGTAAAAGGTGACATCATGATAGATTATACGTATGTGGAGTGTACCTCAGCAGTAATGCAGGCTCTGAAACACTTCCAGAAGGCCTTCCCCGATCACCGTGAGGAGGAGATAGGGTAAACGGCACAGGTCTGCTTCCAGCCTTGTTGAACAAGCCATTTCACCATTTACATTTAGGAAATTGTTTCTTCTTTAGTTCAACTCTGAGAGAAGGTCTGGAGTACTGCAGGAGGGTGCAGAGGGCTGATGGATCCTGGGAGGGGTGAGTCAAGGCTTGTGTTCAGTTCTTAATGCCTAACTGACGGATCATTCTCAGACCTTTTCATCCTTGTGCTCAGGTCCTGGGGAGTGTGTTTCACATATGGAACATGGTTCGGCCTTGAAGCGTTTGCTTGCATGGGTCGTATGTATGAGAACGAGTAAGTCAAACAAAAGTCACGTTCAAAAATGCAACGAGAACAGTCTGTGCTCCCAAGCTTAATGTTTATATCAGACCTTGTGTGACCTCCGCGCTGGAATGAAAAGGCTGCATTCTTTCTTACCAGGGGTGTGTGTGAAGAGGTGCAGAAAGCTTGTCAGTTCCTGCTGGACCGGCAAATGTCGGATGGAGGGTGGGGGGAGGACTTTGAGTCCTGCGAGCAGCGGCGCTACGTCCAGAGCTGCACCGCTCAGATCCACAACACCTGCTGGGCTTTGTTAGGGCTCATGGCCGCCAGGTAAAGTGTCGCTCATCTTTGTTTTGAATTTTTTTTTTTTTTTGTTTGTTTGTTTTGTGGCTCTAGTGGCCTTTATTTGACCGTGTGGAGACAGGAAAGGTGGCTAAACAGCTCCCCACTCATCCTGGTTTTTGTTGAAATACATTTAAATATATAAGCCAATATAGCTGCTGGCAAATAATGTTGAACCGGCATTCTTGGAATATTTTTATTTAGCTGTTTTGTTTTGCCTTGAAAATAATACAAACACCATGCAACTTTAGTAGAAAGAAAAAAACAGTTAAATAAAACTGAGCTATTTAGAAGGACCAAGTTCTGGGTGAAAAGCATGCTGACATCTTGTAGTTTTCATAAAACAAACATGCACAAGTCTCAGTATGCAAATTAGCCTGCAGGAATAAGAGAGTTTTTGCAGAGTTTAATCCGCTGTTATAACTGGCTGACCAACAGGAAATGTGCAAGACAGCTGTTTAGTGGAAAGTGTCATGAGCAAGTGAGTCATTAAACATTAACTATACTGCAAATGCACACATCCACATTCATATTTCAAACTCTTTTCTTATTCAGTCAAAATTCAGTTTAATTTCCTTTATCAGGATGATAAAGAGCGGAGCAGGAGTGTTTAAAAAAGATAACTAAATGGCATGACCTGCAAAACAGTCAGAATCTCAATCTGACTCAATTTTATGGTGGAAATTGTGAAAACAGTCCGTGACGAGTCCGTGACCACAAACCTTATACGTCACCTGATATGCCAGCTGCTACACAAGCAAGTTGAATCCTGTTGAAAAACTGTCCATTACAACAATTGTATTGCATTTTAAAAGTTTGTCTTTCACTAAAATGTTCAGTCATTCAACAGAGTCCAAACTAAATGAGTTGAATTAACTTCTTTTAACCGTGCCGACTAAATGACCCACTTTGCAGGTCTGTGATTTAGTCTTCCCATCTATCCTGAAGTGCATTTCACTTTTACTCTCCTGTGTAAAAACAGACATCCTGACAAACAAGCCATTGAGAGAGGAGTTCAGTTGTTGATTGACAAGCAGCTGCCCAGTGGAGACTGGCCACAGGTGACCCTGCAAATATACTCGGATAATATACAATATCTCTCACTCTGCCATGAATGCAGATAATTACATAATGGATTAATGCTATAAGAAGTATACTATATGAGCATGAACTGTGTTTTTTCTTTTTTCCCCCCAGGAGAACATTGCTGGTGTGTTCAACAAGAGCTGTGCCATCAGTTACACCTCCTACAGAAATGTCTTCCCAATCTGGACCCTCGGCCGGTTCTCACGGCTTTACCCCACTAGTCTGCTGGCTGGGAAAGTGAAGCTATGACGGAACAGTATCAGTTTATACTCCAGGATGGGAAAATGAGACACACAGGCAGCCACTCAGACAGTAAAGGGACAGAATTGTTTGGGTTTAAAAAATAAAAAGAAACAATGTGAATCTTGAACACTTCAGATGTTTCCAAAGTTGAATCCATCAAACAATTTAAGAGATTTCCAAATGTCTTAAACAGCCTTTTTAACATTCCAGTATGACTTGATTCTGCTTTTGAATATTCTGTTTTATCAAGTGTGAAGCCACAATGATGCCCATACAACCACATATCTTATATTTGCACTTAGTATCCATATCATGTAAGTATTTGTTCTGTTGTGCTGATCTTAATGACTCTTCAGTAAATGTACTCCTGGCTCGCCTCATGTGGTTTTGTTCTATAAACATCAAATGCCTTGGATGTCACTGTGGCTATCTGACGTGATTCTAGTCAACAAGCATTGTTAACTGTATTGATCAGGCCAGTTTCTAATTGTAAATACGACACAGAACGATGCTGCTGGAACAGGACAAATATTTCGAAACCCTCTGGTCCACTGATGTCATGTTTTAGCTTGCACGTTTCTGAGGAAGTTCTTACACTTGCACACTGCAGCCCCCATTTGTGTTGACTCTCCTGTTTGCTTCAGCTGTCCTTCATGCAGCAATCTCCGAAGTAGTGGAAGTAGAAAGAATTCAAACCTGCAACCTTTAAACTGCAAGTCAGCTTCTGTAATTTGAAGCAGAGTAACAGAAGTTACAGAAGTTACAGAAGTTGAAGCCTACTGTATATCATCTCTGATTTGATGCAAAAAAGGTTTATTACAAAGACTTGGAATGAGATACTCAACATTGCAAAAACTTACTGCATGTTGAATTGTGTACAATATATATAAAAATGCTTTCTTGATTGAACCGACATTGTTTGTTTTTGTGTTTTTTCCCCTATGTAAAATGAACCAAGCATCAAGTTTGTTTACCCTTTGACCACTAGCGTTGCTGGTGACACACCCACATTTCCAAGATGAATTCAGGGTGTGGATAAGTTGAGATGGTGGTGATGAAATCCTAAATGCGTCAGTAGAAGAGGCTATCCTTGGCCAATATCTTGACACATCTTGAATGTCCTTCCCGGCAACATACTTATGAGTCAATAATGAAATCATTCATTCAAAAGAAAAGATGATCATACTGTACGTGTGGCATATTTGTGTAGCTGCAATTTTTGCATTGAACCGCAGAAACGCACCCAGAATCTTTTCAGTCACAACCGTGACGAGATCTTGCTGTTAGTGATGAATAGGGTATCTGAGAGAACTGGTTAGGCCTGTCTTCTGACATCTACTCTTTGTTCAGAGGCTGATTAAAATGCTGATAAGAAACCTGGTTGTGGTTAACCTCAGCGTGATGGCTGATTGATTATCCTGTGCTTTAAAAAAAACATTTCTTGGCTTGTATTCAGATGCACGGTGACGTTTAGGCACAATGAGATGTTGTTCATGTTTAAGCATTAATTAAGTAAAAATCAAATGTATTGATTTGCTTCAAGCCTCTCGCCATGTCTTTGGCTCTTTCTGTATGGCTGGATGTGCTGCCATGTTGCACAACTCATTTTGGACCATAATGAATCAGACTTTCCAGTGTCAACGTCTGTAAACGTTAAACACTTGCAAACATTTATTCTCATCAAATATATGAGGACTGGAGTGTTACATCCGACTCTAAATCTGAGACTTAGCTAACCCTAACCCTTGACATGCCAATCCTTAGTCTTTTGCAGAAAATTCAGCTTTTAACAAACTAGATTTCCTGAGAGTCATGACGTGAGATTAAATAACTGCTTTCACTTAGCTTAATTTATGTGGCACTTTTCAAACACAAGTGCAGCCCATGGATTTACAGAACAAAAGGGAAAAAAAGTGTGATGTGAAAGATTAATAACATAAAGCGTTAAGGAAATTTGCAGTAACAGATTGTAATAAAAGCAATTAGTATGAATATCAACAGTTAAAAAACCTATAAAAAAGAAAAGGAAGCATATTAAAACAAATGTTGAACAAAAATAATGCTTTTACAAAGCTATTTCAAAATAGGTGTGTTTTATAGGTAGAGAGGTTGTCAACAATTCATGGCATCTGGTTCATCAAGAAAGAAGTCTGGAAACTTAAACCTCTGCTTCCGTTCTAGACCTGGAAAATCAGTAATCAAGACAATCCTGACAGGGGGCTAACATGGCATTCTTGGAGGTGCCTGTCAGCTTTTTGGATCAAATAAAACTATAAAAAATTAAAAAAAATGTAATTTAATTTAATACAATTTGGCTGCCCAGCTAAGATGCCACTGCATTAGTCCTTCCTACAGTGGGGAGAACAAGTATTTGATACACTGCCGATTTTGCAGGTTTTCCCACTTGCAAAGCATGTAGAAGTCTGTAATTTTTATCATAGGTACTCTTCAACTGTGAGTGACAGAATCTAAAAAAAAAAAAATCCAGAAAATCACATTGTATGATTTTTAAGTAATTAATTTGCATTTTATTGCATGACATAAGTATTTGATCACATGTCAACCAGTAAGACTTCCGGCTCTCACAGACCTGTTAGTTCTTCTTTAACAAGCCCTCCTGTTCTCCACTCATTACCTGTATTAACTGCACCTGTTTGAACTCGTTACCTGTATAAAAGACACCTGTCCACACACTCAATCAAACAAACTCCAACCTCTCCACAATGGCCAAGACCAGAGAGCTGTGTAAGGACATCAGGGATACAATTGTGGACCTGCACACGGCTGGGATGGGCTACAGGACAATAGGCAAGCAGCTTGGTGAGAAGGCAACAACTGTTGGCGCAATTATTAGAAAATGGAAGAAGTTCAAGATGACGGTCAATCTCCCTTGGTCTGGGGCTCCATGCAAAATCTCACCTGGTGGGGCATCAATGATCATGATGAAGGTGAGGGATCAGCCCAGAACTACACGGCTGGACCTGGTCAATGACCTGAAGAGAGCTGGGACCACAGTCTCAAAGAAAACCATTAGTAACACACTACGCCGTCATGGATTAAAATCCTGCAGCGCACGCAAGGTCCCCCTGCTCAAGCCAGTGCATGTCAAGGCCCGTCTGAAGTTTGCCAATGACCATCTGGATGATCCAGAGGAGGAATGGGAGAAGGTCATGTGGTCTGATGAGACTGAAATAGAGCTTTTTGGTCTAAACTCCATTCGCTGTGTTTGGAGGAAGAAGAAGGATGAGTACAACCCCAAGAACACCATCCCAACCGTGAAGCATGGAGGTGGAAACATCATTCTTTGGGGATGCTTTTCTGCAAAGGGGACAGGACGACTGCACCGTATTGAGGGGAGGATGGATGGGGCCATGTATCGCGAGATCTTGGCCAACAACCTCCTTCCCTCAGTAAGAGCATTGAAGATGGGTCGTGGCTGGGTCTTCCAGCATGACAACGACCCGAAACACACAGCCAGGGCAACTAAGGAGTGGCTCCGTAAGAAGCATTTCATGGTCCTGAAGTGGCCTAGCCAGTCTCCAAACCTGAACCCAATAGAAAATCTTTGGAGGGAGCTGAAAGTCCGTATTGCCCAGCGACAGCCCCAAAACCTGAAGGATTTGGAGAAGATCTGTATGGAGGAGTGGGCCAAAATCCCTGCTGCAGTGTGTGCAAAACTGGTCAAGAACTACAGGAAATGTCTGATCTCTGTAATTGCAAACAAAGGTTTCTGTACCAAATATTAAGTTCTGTTTTTCTGATGTATCAAATACTTATGTCATGCAATAAAATGCAAATTAATTACTTAAAAATCATACAATGTGATTTTCTGGATTTTTTTTTTAGATTCCATCACTCACAGTTGAAGAGTACCTATGATAAAAATTACAGACTTCTACATGCTTTGCAAGTGGGAAAACCTGCAAAATCAGCAGTGTATCAAATACTTGTTCTCCCCACTGTATGTGTAACAGTGGCACTGACTTGTTTTTCAGTGTGACTTCAGGACAGGAGGATGATGAATGTGATGCCATCAAAATAGGGAGCCGAGTGCTGCAGAGTAATCAAACAAGACCAAAACTCTTCATACAAACCTTTATTATGATTTATTATTAAACCTTATTTTGCAAAGTACTCGGCTCTTTAAAGATGACTAAACATTTGAATTTGATTTTGCTCCTCCAAGTCTTGACTTGAGGCTGGATTTATGAACCTTCAGTGGCAGGTAAATCTAATAATTCAATGCTAAGTAGTGTTCTGGAAAGTAAATAAACCTGAACTTTGTTATACAAAGCATGACTGCAAGCACGTTGCAGCCCAAAAAAACTTTAAAACAGGTTTGTGATATGATAGCATCACACGGGTGGACTGAAGGTGAGGAAATTGTGTCAACAAAGAGTCTTGTCAGACATGCCGTGGAAAAGACAAAAAAAATGAACATTTACGCATTAAACGTTAAGCTTATTTGATGTATTAGTTTAAAATGTATATTAATTGAGTGATTCATTTCAAAAGTAATATGAAACACAAGTTTACTAGATCTGTTAAAACTTTTTGTACAGTGTAAGTATCACACACACTCCCACTTAACGCTCTCCATGGTAGCAGGGGGACTGAGCACGTAAAGAGGACTGACGAAGGTTGAGGTGTGGCTTCACATAAAAAGAGCAGAGCTGAGTGTCAGATTTGTTGATCCGCTCACCTTAACAGTAAGTTCATATCCGCAGACCTCTGAAGACGATCTGCTCTCCTGCAACTTAGAAAAACCAGAGAGCATAATGGTCTATACGTGCTGTGATGTTGATAGCTGTCACAGTTTACTGTAATTTTAAGGTCTGTAGTTTAAATATATTGTAAATATTTGCATCCAATTAAGTTTTTTTCTTCTCCTTTGTGTGTGAACAGGTACTTTGGTACTTCAAGGATATCTACGCATGGATTCTTCAGTTTGAAGGTTTGAAGTTTTGAAATGGAAAGACACGGGCGCGGTAAATACCATCTTCTTATCCAAGTGCTCAGACACTATGAAACACTTGTCATTTATATTTACTTTTTTGTATAATTCATTCCAGGGGGACACTGTCATCAAGGAGGCCATGGACATGGACATGGACATGGTCATGGACATGGACATGGGCATGGGCATGGCCATGGCCATGGCCATGAACATGGGCATGGACATGGACATGAACATGGTGGTTGCCAAGGACATGGGCATGGTGGTTGCCAAGGACATGGGCAAGGTGGTTGCCAAGGACATGGCCATGGACATGGCCATGGACATGGACATGGACATGGACATGGACATGGCCATGGGCAAGGTGGCTGCGCTGGACATGGAAAAGGACCTAAATGTTGTCGCAGACGCAGGCGCAAGCGTGGTCATAAGCATCGCAAATGTCACAAAAAGGGGAAGGAATCTCACGGGGTAAGTTTCAGTTTCAGCAGCCAGAACAAAGCAGATTCTTTCTTAGATGCAGGAGGAGAATAGAATGCACTACACATTGTGTGTTAGTGCAGTCTCAAATTTTGGTTTGTAAGGCAGCTAAATTATTATGCTTTTTCAGCTATTTCAAATTCATAAACCAATGTATGCATATCATGACATTGGGAGCTAATGCTACTAATTTTAACAGTGAATGTATATTTTTGCACACACAAATATCTGTAAGTAAAAAAAAAAAAAAAAATCAGTTTGATATATGTATCCACGTGATATCTAAAACAACTGTCTCTGATTTCTGTTTTACTTGCAGTCTTCCAGCAGCTCCTGCAGCAGCAGCAGCAGCAGCAGCAGCGACTCTGACTAAATGGACGATTTCTGGAAACTTTCCAACTTTCAATCGCTCTTTAGTTTTGCAGCATTAAGTTTGGCTATACTCATAATTCATGATTACAATTTAACTGAAAGCAATTTACATTTTTGAAAGTTAAACAAGCTTTTAACTGGACATACATACAACATATAATGAGCTTGCACTGATTGTGTGGATTAAATGTTTTCTCCATGTTTGTTTTAAGTTCTGATGTAATTAATTTCAAAGTATAAAATAAAGATAGATAATTTACAACTTCATTATAATTCTTGTCTGTCTTCTTCTTAAGTCGGCCACTGATATAGTTTCAGGAGGCCCAAATGCATTTTTACTACCCCCAAATGACAACATAGTAATACTTGATGTATTATGACTTGTTCATATTGTATATAGACCTACTGTTATCGACAGATTTTTGGGCACTAGACGTTGATGACTCCATTCACTATAATTCATTTTAGAGTTTAAACCTTATGATATGATGATTTGAGTTTGATGGAGCACTTCCTTGCTTATCTAGTGCGTTAAGCGTTTTTACATTGGATCCCGCATATATTGCTGGATGATGAACGCGAGTTGAACGTGTGTTGGTAATGTTTTTTGTTGGGTCATTTTTGTTTTTGGCAATTTATTGTTATTTGTGACCTTGGGCCTGAAGGGGAGTTGAAGGGAGGGAGTGTAGGGATGGTAATCGAAAGCCGGTTTTCAAAGAGAACCAGTTCCCAGTAGTTCGATTCCGTGGAATTGTGAACCCATGATTCTGTTTATAGGTTCTGCCAACATCTGCCAACACACTTGCGTGATGATGCCGTGCACACACTTCGTATTTTGTCTCAAAATGTTTCCAACATGGCGTGAAGACAGAAACGCACTAAAGTTTGATTATATTTCACGAAAAATGATAATCCCAGGCCCCGGTGCAACCATAGACTATATATAACAATGGACAACACGTTCGGTCACGTGACCCATTGGTTTTCTGGAAACCAGTTTTGAAGCCTGTTTTCCTTCATACAGAGCACAGCCATATTGTTTCATTCTGTTCCGTTTGTATTCACACTAAACTATACAGAATGGACGGTTAAAGCAATATCCATGCTTACTTATAACTTTATTGTATGAACATTTCACAAACATATCTTACTGACCAGCATCACTTTGTATACAGTGTCCCACTCAAATGTGTTTCCTGGCCACCTTAAACTAGGAACAACAATCCTATTGTTACCATATCACTCAGCTGATCATTGTGATTGTATTTATGTCACAATGTTCATTTGAAAAGGTTCCTGTATTTCAGCTTAAGCCATCTTTGATTTAATTGAAGTTGAGTGCAAAATATTGGTGCATACTTGAAATTAAAGTGTTAATGTAACCAAAGTCATTTGTACTATATTTTTACTATATGTAACTGGATGAGAATCAAGAATCGATAAGGAACCAAATAAATTCTTAACAATTCACATCCCTAGATGGAAGGCGAGTCGCGAGGCATTATTCTCGTAACATAACGTCACCTGTGTGGGCGTGTAGATTGACGTATGTTTCTACATCAGCAAGATGAATACGCCCTTAGACAGGTGTAGTTTTCAAATGGAAGATGGGCGTTTTTTCGGGTGTTCTGGTTCTTGCAAACCCCCGGTTAGTCATTTTTTTTTCTCCCCCCCCCCCCTTGTCTGTATATATATATACCATGCTGGTATATATATATATATATATATATATATATATATATATATATATATATATATATATATATATATATATATATATATATACACATATATATGTATAATATTATGTAGCCATCCATCCATATAATAATTATAATAATTAAAGCTGCAAGCAGCGATAAACGGGCCCTCGCGCGTGCAATTTTCACCAATAAAAGTCAAGGACTCAAAGCCGAGTCCGATGACACGACCCATGACTCTTTATGTCAAACCATTCAAAAGTTATGGCAGAACATAGGAACTATCAAATATCGACCAATCAGAAGAAGGGGCGGGGCTAATTTGCACCAATTATGGTCAAGAACTCAAAACCAAGTCCGATGACACCACCCACAACTCTCTAAATCAAACCATTCAAAAGTTATGGCAGAAAATAGGAACTATAAAATATCGACCAATCAGAAGAAGAGGCGCGGCTAATTTGCACCAATTATGGCCAAGTACTCAAAACCGAGTCGGATGACACCACCCACATGTCTTTATCACAACCCGTTCAAAAGGTATGGCAAAGAATAGGGACTATCAAATATTGACCAATCAAAAGAAGGGGCGGGGGTAATTTGCACCAATTATGGTAAAGGACTCAAAACCGAGTCTGTATGTCAAAACATTCAAAAGTTATGCCAGAAAATAGGATCTATCAAATATCGACCATTCAGCATGTTGTACTATACATGTGTAGTGAATTTCGTTTTTCTATGTCAATCTGGGGAGACGAGCTCGATTGTATAATTGTATACATTTTCAAGGGGGCACTACAGAGCCATTTTGCCACGCCCGTTAATGCAAACCATTAAATATCAAATTTTTTCGCCAGGCCTGGCTTGCGTGCAAAATTTGGTGACTTTTGGGGCACGTTTAGGGCACAGTGCGAAGGCCCTAATAATTAAAGCTGCAAGCAGCAATGAACGGGCCCTTGCACCCTTGTGCACGTTCAGGCGTGCTGATGTGGAAGCGCTTGTATGACTTGCATGTAGATGTCTTCAGGCCTGGACATTTCTCTATATCAAACCATTCAAAAGTTATGGCAGAAAGTAGGAACTATCAGATATCGACCAATCAGATGAAGGGGGGGCGCGCTTTTTGGCGTCTATCATCGCCACAGTAATGCTTTTGACTGAGAAAAGTAATGCGCATCGTCGCAGGATCGAAACGCACATTTTGATGTACAACACACCTGGGTCCCCGTTACGGTTTGGGCGAAGAAGTGGCCTAAGAAATGGCATAAATTGCGCCAAAATAACACGATTAATTCAAAATGGCCGACTTCCTGTTCGGTTTCGGCCATGGCACCAAGAGACTTTTCTTTAAGTTGCGACATGATACAGGTGTGTGTGTACCGATTTTCGTGCATGTACGTCAAACCGTATTGTGGGGCTTGAGGCACGAAGTTTTCTAGGGGGCGCTGTTTAGCCATTAGGCCACGCCCATTAATGCAAACCTTTAAATATCACATTTTTTGCCAGGCCTGGCTTGCGTGCAAAATTTGGTGACTTTTGGGGCACGTTTAGGGGGGCAAAAAAGGCCCTCATTTCGTCGGAAGAAAAACGAGGAAAATCAAAATAAAAACGACGAGAACTCCTACAGATACATTAGGGCCTTCGCACTGTAAGTGCTCGGGCCCTAATAATAATAATAATAAATTAGTAATTTTTTTTGTCCTGCTGATGGAGGCCCAAAATTATGTGCGTCTTCCATCGCAGGACCCTTACATACCCACACTCGGTACTCGAGTTGAGGGGGGATGAGGGGGGATGGCATCCCTCCTATAATAAATATGGTCAAAATCATCCCCCCTGTAAAACTGCCGGCCACCCTTTCCATCCCTTATGTCATTTCATCAATGAATGTGGTTTTACGGCTATTTCAACATTTAGAGTCATCACCAGAAAAATAACACCAGAAAAATAACTTATTTGACATTTTTCACCTGTTTCAAGTAAATTTTCACTTGAAATAAGTACAAAAATCTGCCAGTGGGACAAGATTTAACTTCTCATTACAAGCAAAAAAATCTTGTTCCACTGGAAGATTTGCCAGTGCTATTATTTGTAATATATTATATTATTTGTAATCAGCACAAATGATCAGGGCCCATATAATAAAATCCACCATCCCCCCTGATTTTTTTTTGCAACCCGAGTACTGCCCACACTCACCAACAAAGACATGGACACTCATTCACTCACCATTTCCCCCTCCCCGGGGGGGTCCAGCACCGCCAGGTAGCCCCCCCGGGCAGCACGGAGAGCCCCGCCATGACCCAGGCACCGCGACCACCCAGGCCGACGAGGGAATGCGGGCGATGTAGGCCCCACTCCCGCCCCTTGTGTTGAGTGCATGTGGCTAATGCAATAAAAACAGGGAGGGGGAGGTCAGGGTATCATATTTGATAATGACCTCCCCTTCCAAATACGCTAAGTATCCTTGTTAAGTGTATCTCTATTAATTGTTGAGTGTGCGGTGTCTAAGATGTTAGCACCGGGGCACGTGTCCCCCCCGACCCCTCGGACCTACACGACTCACGTGGGGGGCGGCATAAGGGGGAGCGGAGGCCGAAGCCAGGAGGCGCCCACGCTCCCCTGCCGGCCATTCAGGTTGACGGGGGGCGGCCCACCGAGCCGGGCCAGGGCCCCACCGCACCTCCAGGAGCGCCCCCCGGACGCCGCCGGAGCCACCAGGCGGAGGGGGAAATGGCACAACATCCTTCCATTCACACTGACGACAGAAAACATAGACACCTGGGAATCTTTATCATATCAATGGACATCCTTTTATGGTCCTGGATATACGATGGTTTATGGCGTCCGAGACTGAGGTGCTTGCGGATAAAGGTGTTACCTGTGACATCCTGCTGCTGCTGCTACTCTCAACTGTTTCCTTATTTTATAGAATAATAATAAGTAAATCAATAAAATAAAAATAAAACGTCCCTGGTGGGTTGTACTCAAGTAACGTGATCAACAAACCCCTCCCACGACCCGCCACCCTGCGTCGGTCTTATCTCGGTATCATGCCCTGTATATGTATGCACGTGTACATGTACTTGAATGTGTTTATACGGCCATGTTACCAGGCCAGTGTAATACTTATGCCCTTTACAAGTCATTTCCTACGGGGTCACTTACTCTGCTTCTTTATAGCACTATATCTTTTTCAATATTTCTGTTTATAATTTTTTTCTTTAAGTTTATTGTAGGTGTATTTGTGTTGCCTTTGGCTGCTCTGCCCCTTTGGTTAAGATAAATGAATGAATACATAGAATAAGAAATAGGCCTAAAAATCCAGTTTTGCACCAGCCTAGTTCAAAGGAACAAGGTTAGCTGCTATAGAACTCCAACTTCAGCCACACCTGACACGTTTGCCTGGGTCAGATACCAGTGATGACATGTTGGCGGTCGGTCTGCTCCTGGTTTTCATACCTGAGCAGCAAGCCAACAAAAGCAATCCTAGATACAAACCAAGATTAGCCTTTAAAAACATAAATATAAAAGCTCTGGGCCTGAGGGTGAAATCCTCCCGTGACCCAAAAAAAGAAAAGAAAATAATATCAAGCTTTTTGTGACCCAGTCAGAAAGCACCAAAAGACTCATATAGTATATTTCTTACAGCATGAAAACGAAAAAATGATACAGAATATTTGCTTCAAATTTACATTATAATTAATATAATCCAGTTGTCATGCAACCTTTTCTAAACTGCTTAACTAAAATATCATGAGGACATAAAAAGATTATATCTGTCTTTTCAGCAATCTTCCAGTTGTCACAGGGACTGAATAAATGAAGATGTTTGGATGTGAAGAGAAATTAAACCAACTGCTTCCGGGAAACTCTCATCCACACATCTTCTGTTGTAAAAGTGTGATTTATCACCTACATTTTCAAAGCATGTTTTTTTTTTTTTTTTTTTTCATTTCTAAATGTCAGAAGCGACAAGTTCTTCAAAAAATCTGGAATTTTTTGGTCAGAAATCATACATATGTACGGAGCCCCTCTGGTGACATTTGAAGAAAATAAAATAATGCGTGGCCACGAGTTAATTAATGCGTGGCCACGAAATAATTAATGCGAGGCCACGAGTTAATTAATGCGTGGCCACGAGATAATTAATGCGTGGCCACGAGTTATTAATGCGTGGCCACGGATTATATTATCAAATAATGTTATTACTACACTCGCCATGACAATACTCTTGCTCTTTAATATAAATAGACTATATTTACCGTTATTAATGATGATTAACCATCCCACCAAGGAAGTTGCATCCACGAAGTAGGTTATAATGCCATCCACGAGTAAAATAATGCGTGGGCACGAGATACATAATGCGGGGCCACGCATTGATTATCTCGTGGCAACGAGTTATTAATGCGTGGGCACGAGATACATAATGCGTGGCCACGCATTGATTATCTCGTGGCAACGAGTTATTAATGCGTGGCCACGAGTTATTAATGCGTGGCCACGCATTATTTTATTTTTTTCAAATGTCACCAGAGGGGCTCCGTACATATGCTTTGTGGCATATTACAAATGATTTAAAACTCCTCAAGCAGAAAAAGCTTTACATACTGTATTGCATACCAGCATAAAATCTCCAGAGAATGGCTTTTCTCTAACCCAAGCTTTGGAAATATAACATTTATTTATCCAGGAATCAGTGTGTTTAGGGACTAATATGCATAAATATTTCAATTAAGCAATCAAATCGTTGATGATTATGACTGCATTAGATTATAATCATAATTCTTCCTGTAGAACCCATGTCTTTGAATGGAAAACCAACCAATACAATGAAAGCTTTATTTTATTTGACATCGTATGATTTTTCCTACTCTGCTTGTCTTAAGGTGTGTTGTTGGTCTATCTTTACGTACTGGGGAAGGTTGAATTGAAACCTTTGTGCAGCGATATTGTTTTTAGGTGCACACCCACACGTTCCTTGTAATGTATAATGAATCACTTGACAACATTTTTCTTTCAACACTCCTGCACATTTTTCATGTATGATACATTTAGCTTTGTGATAATACTACTTAGTATTTGGACGACCTGCAATAGAAAATGCATTTTTGGGCCAAATGTCAGTGTTGTTTTTTATGTTTTTTCCTTTTTTACATTGTGTGCTTTTTTTTCACAGGGAGTGTTGTTTGACTTGGGGCAGGGGGATATAAAACTCTGTTGGACAAAGTCGACTAGGGCGTTGTCCACTGTGCAAGCTGACTGTTAACGTAGCAATGAACCTAAGGCTTCATATTATCAAAACTTTTAAGCCAAAATAATGTCTGTAATTTAATTTTTTTAAAGGAAAGGCAAAACAAAATGTATGAGTCTTTGCAACATGACATTAGAAAAGCTGGTATCTGGGTAGCCAGACACACCACTGTTCATGATCCATGTTGAAATGTTAATTATTACAGTGCACACACATGTTGGTCAAAAAGCAAAACTGCTCAGATGGTAATAAAGGCACTGCCCTGATGGGATGAGGTGCAGCTGTGAACAAAAAGGAGCAGCAGATTACAGCTACGTTAGGAGATCTGCTCTTCAGAACACAGTAAGTTTACCTGTGTCCCTAAAAGAAATCTGTTTGTTTTGGGGATTTTATACCCCTGAAATACTTGTACGAATATGTGCAACGTTGCAGATTATCTTTAAAGTGCAATTTTTTTTCTTTCAGAGACTCTACTTTTATCTGACATTTCAAAATGTACGGACAAAACCAAGGTAAACAGCCTCTGTAATGTACACACAAATCCTTCCGTTCATTATATAGCCTATATGTATTTTGTTGTATGCAATGCTTAATTTCTGTCTTGTTATTTAGGAAATCAATACCCAGGTTACCCCAATAACCCTCAACAAATGCCAGCGGGCTACCCACAATATCCTCCTCCAATGTCAAACTGTCCTACTATGCCTGGACCTCCTGGACATGCACCTGGGCCTGGTTGTGGTCAGGGTCATGGACCATGCCATGACCATGGACATGGACATGATCACGGACATGGACATGGTCATGGACATGATCACGGACATGGACATGGACATGGACATGATCACGGACATGGACATGGTCATGGACATGGACATGATCACGGACATGGACAGGATCACGGACATGGACATGGCCACAAAGACAAGAAGAAGCATAAGAACAAGCACAAGCACGGCCACAAACACGGCCACTGTGACAAGAAAGGAAAAGACTGCCATGGGGTAAGACTTTTTTTTGGATTCACTTTCATTTATTCTTGTATTCAAAGTGCCTTGAATGCAAATAAGATCTGCTCTTACATTAACAAAAAAACTCTTGCATGTAACATGGTAAATATATAACCAAAACTGAAGAACGACTGCATTTGTTCCTCAAATTTTACCAACATACAAGTGAATAATAGCCTAATTAATACACTAAATATATGTAAATCACCTGTGTTTTCACATCATTTAAAGTAACTTTTTGGTGTGTTTTCTTCTGCTTTGTTTTAGTCCTCCAGCAGCTCCTCCAGCAGCTCCTCCAGCAGCAGCGACTCTGACTGAATAAAAAATTCTTGGATGTGAATCAAGAATGACAACTGGTAGCTAAAACTCTGCAACCTCCTACTGCATCGGATTACCACTTCACAGCAGTTGTGCTAAGAGCTACTTTTTTTTGCATCACAGCTTAAAAATACATTTAGAAAAAAAATGAAACTTGCTCAATAAATGCAATCTAGCTTCTTTCTTTTTTACACTGATTTAGTTCTTATGTATTTTCATGTACAAAAGGTATTACTGCCTTCATTATCTTGTTTTGTGAAAAATAATAAAAATGGATTTCTATACATCTTTAAAAAATGTATATAGTGTATCTTATTTCTCTGCACTGTTTACCCACCCCACCTTGTAGTACAACACACCTCACCACTGCTGCGTCTCTTATCTCCAGTTAATTGCTTAAGTAAGCAATAATTTATTAATGTACACTAGATCCACTTTGAGGGCAAGATTTTCTTATTTTATCTATTTCTTTTTTTTTTTTTTTACCACGTTCTTTACGGAAGCATTGATTAACTTCACTACACTTGCAATATATATATATATATATATATATATATATATATATATATATATATATATATATATATATATATATATATATATATATATATTACCAAGTCTAATTCTAATAATAACATTATCATGATATATTGTTTTATAGTGTATTATTATATTATGTTATGAGATCTCATGGGATGTTATATTATAGTATTATTATATTGGTATATATTATAGTATGGTGATATCGTTTTGTTATATGTTATAATATTATAATCTTACTTTATATTATATTGTACTATATTATATCACTCTATATGACAATTATCTATTTGTTTATTTTTTCAAATTAATATTCATAATTTATTTATTTACGTTCATTATATTATTCACACACACACACACACACACACACACACACACACACACACACACACACACACACACACACACACACACACACACACACACACACACACCTAGATACATATCATTGTAACTTGATGTTGTCTTTTGTTGTTGTTTGTACTGTATGTCCCCTGTCTGTATCTTGTATTTGTATTATATCCACTTGGTGTAATAAAAAAAACTTCAAAAACTTCACTACACTTGTCACTTGTAGAAGTACAAAAAATAAACACACAAACACACACACACATATATATATATATATATATATATATATATATATATATATATATATATATATATATATATATATATATATATATATATATATATGTGTGTGTTTGTGGTCAGCACTGTTGCCTCACAGCAAGAAGGTCCCCGGTTCGACTCCCAGCAGGGTCTTTCTGTGTGGAGTTTGCATGTTCTCCCCGTGCTTGCGTGGGTTTCTTCTGGGTACTCCAGATTTACGGTTTCCTCCACCTTTTTGGTGATTCAAAATTGCCAGTGGGTGTGAGTGCAAGTGTGTCTGGTTGTTTGTCTGTATATGTGGACTGGCGACCTGTCCAGGGTGTAATCCCTGCCTCTCGCCTGAAAATAGCTGGGATAGGATCCAGCAGACCCCCATGACCCTGCAAATGACCATGACCCCTGCAAAGGATAAAGCGGGTATAGATAATGGATGGATGGATATATATATATATATATATATATATATATATATATATATATATATATATATATATATATATATATATATATATATATTTTTTTTTTTTTTTTTTTTTTTTTTTTTTTTTGGAGATGCTAGTCACTTGTACTGTCAAGAACATATTTTTGTTTTTCTTTTAACCTATCATTGGCTTAGCCATATGAAGAAACACCTTGCACCTTCTCAATTAGTATTTTCCTGGACTAATGCTTCTTGTTGAAAGTGCTGATGGAGATGGGCAGTATTCCTCATGAGTCAGTAGATGGCAATGTGGTCTCCATGTGGCGTTTCCAGTCTATAAACGGTCTTCCTCGGCGGTGTAAACGCATGTGTAAACGCCCCCCGGGCCTCCCACATCCACCAATCAGGCCGGCCCGCTCCTCCTCCAGGAAGCAGTGCTGCTTTACACTTCTACACTTTCTACTGAGGCAGGCGTACAAACGAGAAAAAAGCAGAACTGCAACGAAATTAAACTGAAAATAACAATGTCCTCAATGGTTTTTACGTCTGCTTACAGGTATGTGGTAGTCGACGAGGATTGTAATGTAACTTGTGTGCCGTTATGTTGATTTTCTCTTACAATGATATGACAGGCAGGACTTATGACCCTTTTTTCGGATACATTTTTATAATAAAAAAAGTTTATGATTAACTTGGGTGAGTTATCATATGACAGTTATATAACATGACCTTTAAATTGACGTAAATAAATTGCAGACGCTTTAATGTATTTGTAGAAAACATTGTGGTCGTAACAGTAACTTTTTTTCTTTTTTCTCTCAAATAACTTTTATTTTTACAAAAAGGCCAAAACAAATATGGGATCATCAACCTCCAAACATGTAGTCCTGTAGAAACAGGGGCTAACATAATTCTGGTACACAGATTTAAAAAATAAAACAAACCCCGCCCCCCTAAAAACCAAAACAAAACCCCCAAAAAGGAAATGCCAAGTATATCTAAATGTAGCCTTAGTAATTTCCCATCTGATTAACTAAATAGTGTCTGATTTAATGTCTGAAAGAGTAATTCTCTATTATTTGTTTAAAAGTACTTAAAACAATTTTTTTAAACTGAAATATTGAACTGAAGAATCCAACAAACTAATCCCTAATTTAACTGACTTTTTTAGATGCATTGTATCCAGATTGTGTTTTTAACACTTGTTGCTACTATTTCATTGCTACCTCCAGACTAAAGTCCCTTTGCAGATTGCAACGAATCCAAGGTCACATGGTGAGAAAATGCACCAACATGCTTTACTGTAACTGTAACATGCTTTCAGTAAATACTGTGGTGTTTTTTTGTTTTGTTTTGTTAAAGATTATATCACTTTCTGTATTTTCTAAGTCATTTCAGCTACCTTTTGGGTGTTTGTTGTTTCTGTAATGTATCAGATGTCAAGTCGTGCTGAACCAGACGTTCTTCTGGAGAAGGTGGGCCGGGCCGGTGTGATCACCATGAACAGACCCAAAGTCCTCAACGCCCTCAACATGAACATGATCCGTCAAATCTACCCTCAACTCAAGGTGATATACGTTGAAAGCCACGTTAATTTGTTCTTCATATGGAACAGATTCAAAGCTTTGATGTTCTCGGGAGCCAGATAGATTAATACCAAAATGTGTTTCGATTTACTGTTGGAATATTTAGTTTTGAATTTCTGAGTGAAAAATAAAACTCATTCAGTTTAAATTACAAACATTCAGTATTAGCATCAATTTATTTATTTTTGGAGTAATTTTTGGAGCATCTTTTTCTGTTTTTATGTGTGTGTTTCAGAAATGGGAAACAGACAATGAGACTGACCTTGTGATTATTAAAGGAACAGGTGGAAAGGCTTTTTGTGCTGGTGGGGACATCAGAGGTGAGCAGCGGTGGAGTCTGTGGAGCATCCACCCGCTTGATTGTGGCACAAATGTCACTTCATCACTGTTCTGGTGTTTTTTGTTGTTTTTTTCCCCCAGCGGTAACAGAAGCAGGGAAGGCTGGCGACTCTCTTGCGCAGGACTTTTTTCATGACGAATATATTCTGAACAACGCTATAGGTATGCTTTACGATTCTGCTGCCTGATTTGTTATTTTGTTATTTGATTGTTTTATAAACTTTTAAACAACATTTTTACTTTGCCAGTTTGCATATTTAAAATGTCTCTTGTATTTTTATATTCTTGTATTTTTACACATCCTGTTTCACATTTCAAGGAAAATGCAGGAAGCCTTATATTGCCATCATTGACGGGATAACTATGGGAGGGGTAAGTGTCATGTTGTGTCTTGTATAATGAGGTTTTAGTTTGATATTTTTCATTTTTAAATACGAAAAACACATTTCTATGTTTGGAGTATGATAATAAACTATACCAGTAGGTGTCAGGGAAGGGCCATGGTCCCTTGTTACCTGCCACCAGCGGCAAAGTAGCTTTTGATTGGATGGAACATAAAGTACATATAGCATTGTTTCTGCAATGGGTTTTAACCTTCAAATCGCTGATATTGTTAGAAATAAAATTGATACATTTGCTCCACTATGAGAAAAATGTAGTTCAACCATCAGTGCTTATTTATCTGGATTGTTCTGCAGTACCAAAGTTATGTAACGTGTTTTGTGTAACCAACAGCACTTTTTGTCGGAATGTGTAAACATGAGATTGAAGCAGAAGAGTCCATTTTTGAATGAAGGATGGTGTCATAGGTCAAATTCAAGACTGGAGTAAGAAGCACTATTATTCTTGGCTAATTGTCTATTAAGTTTTTATTGTTTTTTTATTCGAAATTTAGTTTGCAGTTGCTGTTTAATCTCATATCCAGCACAAATGCTGCATGCACAGTTTAAAAAAAGAATTTGGGACATATGAAAAGATGAAAAACTTAGCTGGCACTGACCAACAGGGCCAGGTCACATTCAAATCACCATGTTCTATGATGTGACCTTTTACTGTTATTTTACTCTGGAAGTGTTCCAAGTATCTTCAGGCTCATTACTCATCATATTTCTCTTTGTCCGCACGCATGTTTATGACTCGTGGTGGGAATGTTAATCTGCCTGACCATGAAGCCATGGGGTCTCGCAGGTAGAGGTTGGCTGTTCATTGTTAGGATTTACTCTTGGGATTAAGGATTTTAGGATTATTTCAAAGCCTGGGTAAGGGTTTTGGTGAGGTATTTGTTTGTCATGATTAAGGTGTGGGGCTAGAAAATCCATCATATCAATGAGTAAATCCTAACAGAGTAGCAAAACCAGGTCAGGTGTGTGACTATGTTATTGCAGCACAAAGATGCACTGTGCGCTGCCAAAATTAACCCGCACCCAGTGAGTGTGTTGCTGGCAGGAGCTCAGTGCGCCAAGGTACACCTGATAGGTCTTTTTTTGCTCTTCAAATTGGCATCATCTTTTTCGGTGCTCAAATGTTTGTGGTTTTTTTCTCGCATGTGTCTGACTGCTGCTCTTCAGATGTTTTGTCTATGTGCTGCTGCTTTGGTTGTGACATGCAGCCTTCGATATTCCTTTACTGCAATGCAGTGACCCACACTACGAAGAGGGACTAATGGGTTAGCATGGTATGTGGTGTCTAAAACCAGAGGCTTCAGTGTCACAAATCTTTTTTTTTTGGTCCTACCTTTGTTGCCATGGTAATGTATGTTTCATTCATAACTTGCTCTGGTAGAAGCTATGATCACTATGATCATCAGGGGAATATGTTATTAATTTGCAGCTGTTTAGCGTACATTAACCATGTCAGTGAGCAATGCTGTGCAGTTATAGCAGCGTAAACTTTAACCTACATGCAGTCAGCAAGTGATGCAGAAAATACATTAGAAAATACTGTTTGTTTGCTCTTGATCTGCCACCAAGTATGTTTGGCACAGTTCTAAATAGAAGAAAAGATTTAAAAGAAATCTGGTCTGTTGATATTTATCATAGCAAATGTACAAATTTATCATAAATCTATTTATAGTTGTTTTTCCTTTCGAGATTAGATTAAAAAGCCGCTGACTTCCATGACTTCCACGTATCCATCATAATAGGACAGCAAATACGCTTCTTTTGGATTGTTTTATTTAATCAACTTCAATCTTTAACCCACAACATTTTCTCCACACTCAAATCACAGGCAACCAAGAGTGGATTTAGTGGGGAAAAAAATAGAGGTGAATTCAGTGTTTGTTTCTCAGCACAATCACAACAAGTATATGGTGTGCTGAAATGTTCCTCTTAAAAATCAAGAACTTGAATATATATAAAAGGTAAAAAATAAATATAAAGACAAGAAGACAGACAAAGAACTGTATACTGGACTGTAGGAGAGGATGAGGTAAAGTGGTGGATGCAGAAATGGAGCGTTTTTAACAGGGATAGTGCAACAAAAAATACTAAGTGCTCCCTTGTTTGAATAAATTGTTGACCCATCTCCAGGAGCAACAACTGGAAGTAGTTGTTTCCTGTCTGACTTGATTGGCCTTTGACATTGTCGTGGAGGAATCTCGGCTGTTTCTTCTTCATAGCGTTTCTTGAGTTCACTGAGGTTTTGGGACGTTTACTTATTCACGGTTGACTGTCCCGCAACATCATTTCAGGCAGTTTAAAGACTCCACTTTGTTTAAGCTTGTCCAATACCTTGATTATTTAATTTTTTCAGCCAGTGTGATTATATATCTGCTGGTGTACTTCAGATCATTGTCATGTTGCATAGTTTGATACAATCTTTAGATGTCAGACAGCTGTCCTCACAGGATGAGGTGTTTCTGCTGGAATGTTTTGTTTGACTGCACATACGTGCTGCTAGATTTATTTGTGACCCTTGCCAACAAACCGTACTTGTTAAAGCCAAACAACTCCACTTTGGTCTCATCTGTCCATAGGATATAGTTAAGAGCTCATGTGATTTGCCTGAATTCAGTTTGGAAAACCTTAGTCATGCTTCCAGGATCTTTTATGACAGAATAAGCTTTCTCCCGGCAAGTCTTCCAAAAGAAACATCCTCGTTAAGACTTTTTCTGTCACTACAATCATGAACTTTATAATTTAACATGCTCAGTGGAGCCTATTGGGTATGAAAAGCAGGTCTTGGGTTTTATGTTTCTCTTGAGCATTTCATGGTCTTAGCTGACGCTACATTTCCTAGGATGTCTACACCTGGGAAGACAACTGTCTTGAATGCTTTCTGTGTGTGAATAATCTTGCGTGCGTGCGTGCGTGCGTGCGTGCGTGCGTGCGTGCGTGCGTGCGTGCGTGCGTGCGTGCGTGCGTACTTGTGTCTAATGTTGTCCCTCTGCTGATTGCATCTGAAAGTGCATATGGTTGCTGCCTCTCAACCAGCACGATGGAGCAAAGATGAACAGATAAAATGTCTTTTAAAGGGTTACTATTGAGTGAAATGAATATTGTGTAATTATCAAAGTTTTCATGGATCAATTGCTTGTCTGACTCATTTGCTGATTGTCTTTTAAAAAAGAAAAGAAAGATCAGCTAATTCTATAGGCTTTTAGGAAAAGACTAAGCCAAAAAATAATCATGTTTGCTCAATTTCCAGTGTTTACAGAGTTATCGTGATGATAATATGTACTTTATCCTTTCCAAAAGTGACATAAGCTGTAATTTATTTGTCAGAATAACAAAAGGCAGAATAATGTAACATCCTAGATGCCAAAAACACCTAAGTGCATGAATCTGGTTCATGTCACATGATTGTAAAAATGTATTCCTTCATCTGTCCATCAGAAAAACATTCAAAGCTGTAATATTTCTTAAGTTGCGCTGCTTTTTCTGTTTTTTTTTTTTTTTCCTATAGACCCTTGATCTTGTAAATAACAATTACTTGAAGTCCATGCTTTCTACTGCAAGAAAGTTAAAGTTGATAGAACCTATCCACAAGGGGAGTTTTGTTTAATGTGCATGCTCGATAGAAACAAGCCAGTTCTATATATGGAAAAGTTGAAGAAGCATTAGAGTACGTGTTCCCAGATGTGGTCTGAGCTCAGGACAGATCTCCCACGTAGAGTGGCTATTCTTGTGTTTGGTTATAACAAATCGCCAGGGAGTAAACGCCTGTCATCGGCAGCTCACACAAGCACCGTCACAAAGATGCCATCTCGTGCGCATCATTTATTGCTCCTCAAGTTTTAATACCTGGAATGACGGTCTGTGAATGTTTTTGTGTAAATGTGTGTCTGCTCTGCTTTATATCAAAGTAGACACAGTGTCTATGTCAGTTTGTGCTTAAAATGTCAAACATTTAGTCAGACAGCAGGCTCCTTGCAGTCAGAACACGCTGTAATCAAGAGTGTTTGTAACAGAGGGGCAGCAGAGCTGCCGCTGTGCCTTTGATGGATATTTGTGCAGAGTTGTGCGATTCCAATCTCTGTCCCCTGGTGAACAGTCCTTATTTAATAATGCCCTTGTCGCCTGAGGAGATTAGAACAGTGGGTGCCAAATTGGGCGTGAGACCAGGTTTTGATCTGTGCTATGTGGCTTTCCTCTTCCAGAGCCTGTGCAGCATTTGTTTGAAAAGGAAATACTTTTTGTGAGAATGATGTGGAAAGTCACAGAGCCATTGTGCATTTTCAAACAGATGTCACATTCTCTGGAAGTATGTATAAGAATATTATTTGTCACTTGGCCTCTTTACACCAGTTGTAAAATGTTCTGCATGAACCATGAATGCTTCCCACTCTTTTTCATATACCTCACATGGATTTCTGATGATGCAAAGCTACATCAGATAATGCCAGGGAGAACTGTTGAGAAATTCATCTCCACTGCAGCAACTCTTTAACAGCATGATCTGGAAACATGTTCTTATTTGGTGTTTAGTCTTATAACACAGCACTTAACAATATCCTACTACTTTTATGGGCAAACTCAGGGTTGTGAGGTTAAACAGCGCCTCATTCTGCATCAGAGTTTTCGTACCACATAAAGCCTGATCGTTTTTTAGTGGTTCTGTTATTTCCATAGATAAAGAGCGATGTTTAAAATTGAAAACTACAATGATTTGATGCTTTCGATGGTTCACCAAAGCCTTGGAGACGTAATATGCCTGAGTTCAGTAAACTGATTTCCTGAAAATGTGGAAGCTGTAATAGCAACAATGTGAAACCCTTTCGTAACAAACTGCACCCTGAAAATATGGGTCAGCCTGGTTTACTTTTACCTCAGTCACTTAATTTTTCCTTCTCAAACTTCAGCTCTCTGTCGAACTTTCTGCCTTCTCCATGACATTATTTCCACCTCTGGATTTTCTCTTTAACCACCTTGTGTTTTTTTTTATCTTATATTGAGCTTTGGATTTATTTTTATTGTTTTTTTTTTTGTCTTTTCTCCTCCTACAGGGTGTAGGTCTATCAGTTCACGGGCGTTTTCGAGTGGCCACTGAGAAGACGCTGTTTGCCATGCCTGAGACTGCCATCGGTAAGATTCTCCTGCTACTCTGGGTTATTAATAATCAATGACCTTGTTGTCATTAAAGTAAACTGTTAAACTGATCTGTGTGATGGAGTTGAAAAAGAGATTCTTTTTTCCATGCAATGGTCCCGGGAGCAGTTCACAGGTGTTGTTCTTTTGTTTGTTTTTTTCCCAGTAGTGAATGAAATGTTATAATTGTGAAAACACTTAAAAAAACAGTTGCAGTAATTTTTGCCTCATAGAATAGTACATCTGTTTATGTGACTTAAAAGACTGATATAAAACATCTGGTCTATCATAGAATCTGCTGCTAATTGGTAGATGTCACTGGAGATGACACTTCCATTTTTCCGTGTGATTCTATATTTACAACGCTTGTGCACCTTTTCCTGACATTTTTTATTTACATTTTTTTTCTATTGGAACTGGCTGAGATAAAGAATAGAATTAGGTCCAATTAGGGACAGACAACAAACCAACTTCATCTATGCTCATGAGAATATTTTATCTTTTAAAAGTAAAGATAAGTCTAGTTGAGAGGGACATGAAGCGTTCAGATGTCATGGGATGTTGTTGAAATGTTTTTTTTTTTAATATCACAAATAAAGCATTGAACCAATATGCCTGTTTTTAAGGCCAGGGATGTGGCTGTAAGACGAAATGCAACCCCAGGTTAGTTGGTGGGGGAGTGCAGATGGAAGACAAAGTACTGGGGGAAACATTCAAACTGAACTTCAAAGTCAAGGTGGTCATAGGTGCCACCGAGCTACCACTGGTTAGCTGGGTTTAGCTGGGTTTAGCTCAATGATCTGAGCAGCTCAGTGGGTTGAGTGGGCGCTGTTTACAGAGGGTATTACCTTGTGCAGGGAGTGCAGGTTCGACAGTAGAAGACCACAACTCATTCCAGGATTGCAGTGTTCTCCAATTGGAGATGTTAAGGGGCCCTGCCCTGCATGTTTTATGTTTCCGCACTAGAAAAATGCTTGATTTAAATGAATGTGTCATTAAAAGACTTTTGAAGACCTTGATGATGGTGCATGATGGTGATGCATTCATTTGAATCAGGTGTGTTGAAGGAGGAAATATCTAAAACATGCAGGGCAGCAGACCTCAAAGACTGGAATGGGCACCACTGAACTATTGTAGGAAAACCAGACCTTAAATTTGTGTAGTGCATGTTGACAAGCATTAATCAATCAGTCAATCAATCTTTATTTCTGTTGCGCTTTTCGCAGATAAATTCACAAAGTGCTTTACAATAAAATGTGGAGTGAACTAAAATGAAATCAGTTAAAGCACAGAGGCTTAGCTTAATGTTAAAAAATGACAACAACAAAAGAAATGAATACAAAAAACAATTAAAATGAAAGATGAGTTGCCCAGTCAACTAAAAGCTTGTTTGAGTAGAAATGTCCTCAGCTGTTTTTTAAATAAGTCAACACTATTGGCCAAAAGCAGAACAGGAGGTAGAGCGTTTCATAGTCGAGGGGCAATGGATTGGAAAGCGTGATCTCCTCTAGTTTTAACATGTGTTCTTGCAATCTGAGGACCGAAATGAACGAGCTGAGGATTAAGGGGTTAAAAGATCACAAATGTATTTTTAGGCTTGTTTGTGAAAAGCTCTAAAAGTGAGAGCTAAAATGTTAAAATCTATGCGTTGTTTGACTGGAAGCCAGTGCAGAGAGGATGATGTGATATGTTGCCATCTACTAGCGCTAGTTAAAAGCCTCGCTGCTAGATTTTGCACAATCCGCAGACGGTTTAAGGAGTGCTTGTTAAAACAAGTAAAAAGAGAGTTAGAATAATCAAAAAATAAATAAAATAAAAGAATGTAAAGTCAACTCCAAATCAGTGCGTGAAACAATTTTCTTTCGCTTTGAAATGTTCCTCAAATGATTCAAGCAATTTTTGGACAATTTTCTTGAATGTTTCTCCAGGGAGAGTGATGAGTGAACAACACCCCCAGGTTTCTGATGCTGGACTTGACTGACGAGCTCAGGGACCGAGGTGTTTTTTTTTTTTAGAGATTTTAAAGTTTTAAACTGAAGTTTGTGGCAGAATGTCCTGTAGACACTAACTGGAGCCTTTTCAGGTGTCATATACAGTGGGTACAGAAAGTATTCAGTCCCATTTAAATTTGTCCCTCTTTTCCCTCTTTGTTTCATTGTAGTCAAGATGGGGTGCTGAGTGTACATTAATGAGAAATAAAATGAACTTTTTTGATTTTAGCAAATGGCTGCAATGAAACAAAGAGGGGAAAATTTAAAGGGGTCTGAATACTTTCCGTACCCACTGTAAGCCTTATGTCCACAGAAGGAAGGAACACAATACCTAATATGAAAAATGGAAAGGGCTCGGTTATAATTCGTGGTTGCTTAGCTATAACTGACACAAGGGACTTGAGTCTGTGCAGGGCTCAGTTAATTCTCAGGACTGCAGTGAAACACACAGCCCAGTGTCACGTAGCTCAGCCTCAGTCATATGTCCTGAACAAGTCAATGACATAGAGCACAAAAACACCCCAGAATGGTTGTTTCAAACATTGGATGATTGTTAAATGGCCCTCCAGCAACCACGATCTCACTCCCATTGAACATGAGAAAAATCCATGAGTGGAAAAATATGAAAAATGCAGTTTTGGGAAGTCACCTTTCAAATCTGAGACAACTTCCTGAGCAGTTTACTTGTGAAGAGTAAGCCAGAATATGTCTTGGCAGATGCAGAAGTCTCATTATAAGTGAGAGAGACTGCTATTCAGTAGTGATTAGTGAGTCAAGGGGGGCTTTTTTTTTTTTGTTTTTGTAATAAAGATTCAGTTGAATCAGAAATCAAAAGTAATCTGTTTTGTGTTCACCATAGGTGGTTGTGACTTACTTATATCAGTTTCAAGTTGTTTCAGAGATAGTTGTGCATTCTGCTTTCCTTATGTTGTTTTTGAAGAGTTACTACCAAATGTATTCATGCTTCCAATTTCCCAGATAAAGTCTGCACATCTGTGCGGACTTTATCTGCAGCTGTAAATAACGAATACTGCAGGTCATTTGGAGACCAGTAGGCCTCAAAATGTTTAAATGTTTACCAATCAGTTTGTAGGGTTTGGAAACAGTCAATTGGTTCTTGTGAATTTCAAAAATTGATGAAAAACTGTAATCTCCTAATCTATGCAAACTGCTGTCACTAGATTGTTGACAGTACCTATGAACCTAAAGGTGCACATAATATTATGTGGAGTTAGTCTGATAATTAAAATACTTGTAAAAATACACAGGTTAACCCTTCAGAAAAGGTACAGAAGCTGGTGTCGTGATTACTGAATGGCAGTGTTTACATTTGATAAAAGTGTAAATTGTAAAGACATAAGCAGCCTTTAAAGATGAAAAGAAATTAGAGACGTATATGAATTCTAAAATCTACTTCATCTAAACAATCTCAAACAGATGTCTTACAGTATAAGAGCATGAATGACTCAACTTCTTGTTTCACCATGAACAATTCATTTCTGTTTTTTGTACCTGAGCCATTTCCTTGAGTGCATTTGACCATTGCTACGGCACTCATCTATGGTTAGCTCTGTAGCTAATTGACACTCATGGACAGATGGCCTTCTCCTGAGGAGCTGAGGAGATTAGTAACAAATCTCCAACAAACTACAGCCAACATTATTGCATAAACAAGCCTGTTTTTATGTAAATCCAAACAGCTTATTACAGTTGTGCTGCTGCATTTGAATGTTAGAGGGAGTTATATGCAGAGTACGATCATACTGTACTTATTTCTCATCGTTTGAAAGTGTGACCTGACAGAAAAATGTACACCCTGCGTTCTTAGTGACTGTAATTACTTCTTAGGGATAGACGATGGATTCAGATGTCTCTGATGTTCATTTGAAAGGGTTTGTCTTCTTTTAGGACATTAATGTACCTTGATGTCAGTAGGATTTCAAGCAGCAAATTGCTCAGTGGTCAGTATTTTCTGATATATACAAGTAAAAAAAAAAAACAATCCCAACTCCATTGATCATTGTGATATTCTTGCAGTGTATGCTGAATTTCACAGAAGGGTGTTGTTAAAACCTTTCAGCCGTGCGTGGCTCTGTGTGGACCCCGATAATTGCTGCTGCGTTGAAATTAGGTTACAAGTAGTTTACTTTCATGTTCAAGATCTTTCATGTTACACAGACTCATGAATACACACATGCAGATGAAACTGATGCATTCTGGGCCGTGACTTTAAAAGCAGTTTTCATCTGATGTGCCAGGGTGTGCAGTGGATTTAGATTTGGATGTTAGGAGCAGGGTGACGAGGAAGATTATGTTCTCAGGCGACAGGAAATGAGTGAAGCGGGGGGGTGGGGTTGGGGGAGAGGCAGAGGCAGAGCATCCTCTTGATGCGGGCTGGTAGTTGTGAGGGATTTTTTTCAAATGTCAGGCCAGAATGAGGAGCGGGAGGAAAATGGTCAGTAATTGAATTGTACTGGCTAAGAACTGATTGTTTGGGGTAGAAATGATGAGCAAAAATGTAAATCTTTTTAGGATGTGTCTGCAAGTTTTGATTTTTGCAACCATAGCCTCGTTTTCATTTACTCCATTTACATAATTATGTTGTTTTTCCCATTGTGTATTTCTGCTGAATGATCACGTTCAGTAACATTAGGGTGAGCCTAAATATTAATGCCACTTATTTACAGAAAAGAAAACAAACTCCAGTCCCGGTGGGGGGGGGGACTACTGTGCTATCCCTTGAATTGGATAGTTGGATAAAATTATATAAGATTATTGAGGATTTGGGTAACATTAACATTATTATTGATTATGGTATGACTGATGAAGTAATCCACTTCCAGTTATGCCTCCATCACCATGAATAAAGAAAACAGAACATTTTCATTATCTGGATGTCCACTCTGCAGTCAGATCACTGCACCATTTCCATAAGCATTCTCCTTCTTTTCAGTGGGGCACAGCTGCCTCGCAGACTGTGCATACTTATTTTAGCCCTGGTCCTGAGGTCAAATCCTCAGTCTCTCTTACGATATGTGTCTAGTTTACTACCGCCACAAACTGAAATCATGCCCTTGAATCCTGTAAAAGCAGTTTGATTTAATTATGCATGCTGCTTTACTTAATTGTTCTGTTTGACCTACATTTAAATGATGTACAAGATGGGAGTGGATTTGTATTTGCTCATCAACATAAGTCATTCATACAAGTTTGAAGTTCATTGTTGATGAGGTTAATTATGGTATGATGCCGTGAGCCTGATTGCAGAGGATGTGATCTGTACACGTTTGATGGGTGCAGGTGTGCTCTAAATACTGAATAACTATTATTCTAAAAGCTGTCACAACTTTATAAGAGTGCTACCAAATATAGATGTTTCCCACCAAGTGTATTCTCAGGCAGAAACAAGGATTTTCAACATTTTTCAGGCCACAGACCCGTTCTATTTTTAAACAACAAAAATGCAGCACACAGTGATGCATTTCTTTAAAGACATGGTTACAACCTTTCTGTTGCACTATATTGTGTTTTTTCCCCATTTGCAATTTGTTATTTAGTCCAAAAAGAAGACTCATCCTGCATTTTTGTGGGAATAGAGAGAATTCTGGACAGAGGTAAAGAGTTATTACTCTGCTCCAGCCATAGGAACAGCAGCTGAAGGCCGGATCTTTCCGTGGAGCACAGAAATGTACTTCAGAGACCTTCGGGCTTCTTGAGTTTAAAATGTATACGTAAGAATTTTTGTATTTATATATCCAGTAGAGTAAACACGGTAGGGGTAACCGTTGGAGATGATGATACGTCAAACCCAGGGTGTGACAGTCACACATGAGCACCCAGAGGTATCTAACCCACAAAGTAAACGTTTTAAAACCTGAATTGCGTCATTGCTTTCATTGCCTTTTAAAGAGTTGCTTATCATGAATTATTGCTTGTTCATTATTCCATTTTTGCTTTGTGCAAATTTTTAAGGAACAACAATTACCATTTAAAAAAAGAAAAGAAAAAGCAATTGGTGTACCTTATTCCTCTGGGCATCGGTCTCTTGGAAGATTTTAAGAAAACATATCAGTAATCCACATCATTGAACTGCATGTTCTTTCGTGTTCACGAATAAGAAATCTGCAATCTTGTGTTTGGTTTAATCCCACATAGATTGACCTGCTGCATAAAATACACACAATTGATCTATTTAAGTAAATTGGTCCTCAACAATTTCCTTCTGAGTAGCATTTCTAAAAAAATAGAGTGTCCAGACGTTTTCCCCTTTTTGAAAATGATGCCGATGGTTGTTCATAAAAACTTCTGTCGGTCCACTTTAAGGATTCGTGTGAAGCAGGACAAATGAACAGTGTTTTTTTTTTAACTATACAAGTAATTGTTTATCTACACTTTCATTTATCTCTGTCCAAACACTCAATAACCATATTTAATGCATAAGCATTAGCCCCTCCTGAGGCAGGATTAACAGATTAAATTCAGTCCCACTAGCTTTCTGAACAAGGGCCATAATCTGCCACATTTTATAGTATTACATTTTCAGATGATAATCAGGTCAACTCATCTAATCCCTCCCCACCTCCCCCTCTGGTGCCTCATGCCACAACAAAAGAGCTGTCAGAGAACCAAGTTGGACCGGTGAAAGCTCATTTCCTGTCGGGCATCAAGTGGAAACCAACCCATCCATCCATTTACCTGCTTATTCCTATTTAGGGTCACGGGGGTCTGCTGGAGTCTGTCCCAGCTGTCTTCACCAGGGGTTCAGGCCTGTGACGTTGCAAGTCGACTGCAGGGCCACACTGGAAACATTAGTGAAAATATAATATGAATACTGTAAGAATTAAAGCATCTAATTGTAATGAAATTCATCTCAAATGCTCAGAAGACGCATGTTCACCTCTTTATAATGTACCAGCAGCCATTTCTAGCCACACTACAATGACTGTACCAAATCAGAACACGTAAGTCACTTCTGGACAATGTGGACTGATATCATAGGGAGGTTCCACTTTGTTTCCTAGACAACATTTTAAATTATTTCAGAAAATTGTGACTTTTTCCACATGTCGCAGCTCTAAATTGGTCAAAGTCAGTCTCTGTGCGTCACTGACCCAGTGCTTTGCGTTTTGTGTTGCCAGGGCTCTTCCCGGATGTGGGAGGTGGCCATTTTCTGCCAAGACTCCGGGGGAAGTTGGGAATGTTTCTCGCCTTGACGGGCTTCCGACTCAAAGGACGTGATGTGCAGAGAGCTGGAGTTGCCACTCACTTTGTAGAATCTAAGAAGGTGATAGAGCTTGAACTTAGTAGATAAAATGACACCAACCTCTCAGAATCTAAACCAGTTAAAGACCTGTGTGTATTTCAAGGTTGTGTGAACCGCTGGCTACAGGACCAGAGCGTGGCCAGGTGTTGAGTCACTGGTGGCCTCGGTCTTGTTTACATGTGCCAACATACGTTGAGCGTTCCAAAGGCCAGGAATGTTTACCTTGGTGTTGCCTTAATCTCAAAGCAGTGGGTGGCAGGGTTTGCTCAAGATTGTAACCTTGTTTTTTCATCTTCAGGACAAATGAGGAGTCAAACAAATTTAACAGTAGAGCTACATCAGAAACAAACACCCTTCACCCCATTAGAAATGAGGAAACCGAATCTTACTTCCAGGTCTCTTGGAACAACATGTGAAATACAGGTTGTCCGGTGTTCGGTGTTCTGTTTGCTTGCTGAAGATAAAACTAGTAGAGGAGTAGGGGTTGCAGTTAATGTGCTTATTGGGCAAACCGTTGGATTCCCACACAGCACTGTCCTTGGTATTCTTTCACAAGCTGATGAAATTCTCCATTTACAGCAGCAGCTTCCTCTGTCAAGTCTTTCCACTATGAGAACCACTGAGAAAGCCCTTATCTGCTTGCACAAATAATGGAAATGCAGTCAGACTTGTTTAAACATAACAGTGTCTCCATCTCTAGATCCCAGACTTGGAGAAAGAGCTAGTGGACTTGAAGTCTCCCTCTGATGCAGATGTCTCCAGAGTTCTGGTCTCCTACCAAAACCAGGTCAGAAACCAGGGTTGCCTTTATACGTGCAAATATCACACCTATAACGATAAAGTGAAATCTCAACGTGGTTAAAACAATGATGTACCCTTCAGAGTTGTGGTTTCTCTTCTTTTTTTTTCTCCTACAGAGTAGTCTGGAGTCAGACAAGCCTTTTGTCTTGGACAAACACATTTCTGATATTGACAGGTAGGATTTTACCAAACTTAACAAAAATTAATTAAAAGATGAGCAGTTTTAGTTTTGGAGTTGTATCTGTCTGCTTGTGGCCCTCTGCTTCAACATGTTTTATTCTAGCTGGAAACGTCTGCCTTCAAAGACAAACTAGAATGTTCCTAAAAGTGATCGGTGTACGTGTTCGGGATTTAATGTTTGTATTAGCTTTTGACACCAGTGGAGCTTCTTGAGGATTTCTGTACACCAGCATTGAGATATACATACAAAGTACATGAAAGAGTTCTGAAGCCACATTTTACTTTCCCATCAGGCTCTTCAGCTCCAGCAGCGTGGAGGGAATCATGCAGAATCTGAAGGCAGATGGTTCAGAGTTTGCTAAGAAACAAGCTGAAGTACGTCCTTCATCTACATCTGAATCAGTCTTACTGTCTTTATTCAATTATATAAGTAGACTAAGGGCACGATTTACTAAGATCCTAAATAAAGAGTACTAAATTGCGTGTGCACTGAAAAAGTTTGCGCGTGCTGTTGCAGCGTGGTTTGCGGGTGATCAACTAAGATTGCGTGCGCAATTGATAACAGGTGCAAACAGCAGTATTTAAATGAGGTGTTGCGCGTCTTACGGTTTGCGAGCGCAAACTCTGCGCCATGGAGAGTCTGGATGGAATGCACAGTCACAAGTCACAAGCGCAAAATGAAATTTGACGAGTTGGAGTTAGAGATATTAGTGGAAGAGGCAAATAAACACATTAATGAACTACAGCAAAGAAATTTAAACATTACCAAAAGAAACGCAATATCGGAGAAAACCTGCGATAGAATAAATGCAGTTGGTAACACAAAAAACGGAAAAACGTCTGGTTTTTCATATTTCAATTTTAGGCACAGATCAAAAATACGAAATAGAAAAACGGGCCACAGGACCGAATTTGATTTTAATATTGAATTGGTCGGGTTTACGTGACCCGGCGGTGCTCGGCATGATCTGAGGAGAAAAAGACAATCAGACGCAGAGCTGGAGAGCGCTTTGATTCATCTATTTATGAGTTAAGTTTTTATTCAGATGTCCACAGTATATTGCAAATATTATATATTATATAGCAAACACTGACAGTAAATGTGTGACAGACGGGACCATCATATGGCCGAAAGAAGAGAAGAGAAGTGTTCAGAACAGCGCACAGAGCGCACACTAAAGGCTGATTTATGGTTCCGCGTCACACCAACGCAGAACCGACGGCGTAGGCTATGCGGCGACGCACACCGCACCGCGACCTTACGCCGTCGGCTACGCCATCGATTTAACGCAGAAGCATAATTCAGGCGAAGCTGCAGTCTGTCTGCGCTGATCCAGACACACCGGGTCGGAGCGGATTTGGTCATGATGTTTAACCTGTGTTTTGTGATTAATAAGCACAGGTTTTAATTAAATGTAATTTACGAAGGATGATTTCACGTTCAATAAGATAAATAATCAATAAAATACAAAGTTTTGGCACAAAGGCTTGGCCTGCTTGTGGGCGAGTGGAGGGGGGCACAATAAGAGAAGGTGGCAAGATATAAGGCGAAGAACTAAAGAAAAAGTGGCCTTTAATAAAACTTGTGCAACCATTTTTAAAATAGCATGCAGCAGAATAAAGACTCTCTCTCTGCGTATTCTTTGATTTTGGATGTCGCCTCCTTGCCACAATAACGGCAGCAGCAGATTAGCACCTTCCTTTCAAACGTATTAAATACAGACGCAATCACAATACGCGCAATTACTTTCAGGCTTGGTAAATCTCATTGCGCGTGGTAAATGGAGCAATTTGCATCTTCCCCTCCCTGTATTTAGGATTTCTGCCGGGTACGCCCCATATTGATTATTCATCAGGGCAAAAGTACTAACTGAATTGCGTGTGCAATTTTGCGCATTTCAGAGACGCAGTCGTCTTTGCCCGTCGTTAGTAGATCAGCTGGCACTTTGGTTTGCGGGTGCTGTCAAGTTTGCACACGTTTTAACACACGCAAACCTTTAGTAAATCGGGCCCTATGTGTAGACAAAATGTTTCATATTCATAACACAGCAATGGCATGTTGATTTCATCTTTGAATAAACAGTTTTCCTTATTATTTCTGTATGGGAATCTGACAAAGTTCGACGTAATAACATATTTAGGCTGTAGCGTTAGCAGTTAATGGACAGACACACGGTGTGACTGTGGGTTAGTTTGGCTTCTTGTCCAGATAGATTCCAGGAGATTATATTACTAAACAAATGCATAACAGCGTTGTTTAAGTTTACAACTCCTGGGTTTTACCGTCATGGATTAGCTGCAGCACCCTGTTGTTTTTGTAGAGCCTTTAAGCCAAATGACTTAGAGGAATTGTGATGAAGACTTCAAGGTCATATAGCCTACGTATGAATATTTTCGACTGTGCTTGTTAGCTTGATATCTTATTATTATTATTATTATTATTATTAAATGTCTTTTTTCACCATAAATGACTATGTTGCTATGAGAAAATTAACTCTGAACTCCAAGGACTCGTCTTATGTAGCGTTGTGGCCTCTCATCTGTCAAACAGCAGTCGCAGTAAAAACGTCATCAGCTAAAGTAAATATTATACTTTCTTTCAAGTTAATAACTACACAGGAACAGTGGTGCAAATAAATGCTCATGCGTATAAAACGTACTGTTTGACAGCCTGCAGTATATTGAACTGTAATACTTTCATCTGAAACCTTTTCTCTCTTGACTTTTCATAGGAATTGTTATCGCAATATCACAAGTTGTTGTGAGTGAACGGCGACTCACTTGATGTAGCGTCCAGCGTATCGTAGACGGTCGATAGTACTTTCACCGGGGCTATCTTCATCATTTTTAACAGGCAAAAAGTACATGAAACCACTATATCTGACAGACACTGAGTGATGGAGCCATTAATCTTATGTGTTTGATGTATGAATAGGGATATAGTTCACTGGAATGGTGTCTGGCTTTGGGAGTACATGTTAGTAATTATTAGTAACCTTGGCGGAGGGACTTAACAGGGTTAGTCTCAGACTCCCTGCTGAGGGGTTTCAAAGCTTTTAACAAACCACAGTGATGACATTTGTCAGCTCTATCTCAGTTATTACAAACTCTGTCTCAATGTTTCCATCCCATTTCACATCAAGATGCTTTCTCAGGATTTGCAAAATCCCCTTCACAAGAGAATCCGTATCTAAGATGTTTTCTGGACAAAATACAAATGTTGAGCTCAGTTACCATCTCACTGACAGTCCGCGTGCTCTTCTTCCTCGTCTTCACCGACTCATCGTGCTTTTAGTGCTTCGTTTAACTAATTGTTTGATTGTGTTGATTTGAAGCTGCCAGCTCTTTCCCAAACAGTTTCTCCGGCTTAACAGCAAACCCTCTGAAGTATCCGGTTGCCCATGTAGAGTAGTGAGACAATAACCTGCAAAACAAGTTGGATAATTATGAAACAGCACTCATACCCATGATTGTAAGATTTTTCTTCACCCACACTTTTTTTTCTTTCTTTTTATAAATCAGTGATGTGGAGTAACTACTCTGCTGTTACTGGCACCTCCAATGTATTGATAGGCTTTGTTTTTCAGCATCTTTTCAAACCATAACAACATGAAATTGAGCCGTTATTGTCTTTCTTTCCTTTGCCAAGTCATTAAATATTAATAAGAACCCACTTCCTCAGTTACTCTACACCGCTCTTCCTCAAAATCAATGTCTTCATTTGCACAATGCTCTGCTTTTCTCCCATTAGTTATGAAATTAAATCTATCATCAAGCAAACTAAGCAATTCGCTGCCATCCTCTAGCTTGAAAGATGAGCTGATTTGAAAAAAGTAGAGTGAAATTAAATTTAAGAAAAAAGAAATCTTTTGTTTCTCTTCCTCTAGATCTTGTCTAAAATGTCTCCCACGTCCCTGAAGATCACCTACAAGCAGCTGCAGGCAGGTGCGTCCCTGAGCCTGCAGGACGTGTTGGTGATGGAGTACCGACTCAGCCAGGCCTGCATGGTAACCACCAACAATTGGTGTTCATCAGCTACATTTGGATCACATTTTTCATGAAATTACCGAGGGTTACTTGTTAAAATCTTGTTCCATATTTTTTACCGACTCAAATTTGAAATGTAGTTCTCATTTCAACATGTAATTAGTAGTTGTGAACACTTGTAGGGTAGCTTGTTTAATTGATGCTGTATGTTGGAGTATAATGGAAAGGGGCATCATCTAGTTCTTTTTGTTGTTTCAGAGAGGCTGTGATTTCTACGAGGGCGTACGAGCTGGTAAGTTGTGATACAAGTGCTTTAAATGGATTTGACAGTGAGCTAGAAAACAGGGGGGGGTGGGGGGAGGAAAATGCAGCTAAGATACACTACCGATACATATGAACTGTTATTGTTATCAATGGATCAAAAAAAAAGATAAATAAATAAAGATAAATCCTGCCTGGATTTAAAGGATTATCACTTAGCCTTTCTCTCAACTCCCGCTGAAGGTTGCAATTTTTCTTTTTTCTTTGTCCGCTTCCAGTGCTGGTTGACAAAGACCAGAACCCCAAGTGGAACCCATCAAAACTGGAGGAGGTGTCTGACAAGAGTATAGACGAGTGTTTTTCCCCTCTGGGAGAGAAGGACCTGACTTTGTGATGTTTGTCAGCCAGCAGCTGTTTCCCACCTCCAAGTAGATTCCACGAGCCTTCTGTAAACAGCCGCTTCCTGTCCTCTCATGGGCAGCCATTTCTGAGGACTGTATTGCTGTGGTGAGGAGCAAGCCCGTTCGTTTTTGACTAACACATAAACCCAAATGGTTTTTGGTCAGTGCTGTTACCATGGAATATGGTAGAATATCATAGGATGCTCTAGAGAAAAAAAACATGATGGACTCTTCCTCTACATTGGTGGAAAATATGGGTCTAATTGATGATTTCACAGCTACAAATCAAAAATGATACTACAATTGTTTTCTACATGCGTTGTACTGTAATCACTGATGTAAATTCAAGGAGCCATCAGCAGCAGTCCCGCATTAACAGGAAGACTTGGGAGGGGAGATGATCTCACCATTGAGTGCTTTTTCACATTTTCTGTGGGTGTTATTGATGTGACACAGATCAGTATCATTCATGGTTTTACAATGTGGTTACTGCCTTCAACACAAATAGTGTTTGGCCTTCCTTAGTGTGATCTTTTTTTCCCTTTTCCATGTGGTTTGTGGAGTTTTGTTTTAGTTTTTTTCTCTTTAGATAAGGTGTTCTGTTTATTCGAGCAGCACTGAGAATAAAATCACAGTTTAGTTTTTTGTTCATACCTTGTTCTCATTCAAGTGGGGAAGTGTGTCCAAACGTTTGGTCTGTACTGTAAATGTATGTGTGTATATATATATATATATATATATATATATATATATATATGTATATATATTCTTTAATGGACTCTGTTTAACAAGACTAAATGTTGACTTCAGTGTTTTTCTGAGTGCTTTTGTTGAAGGCACCAAGCAGCTGCTCAGACATTAAAGCCTACTAACTAAATATATTTATTTCCAAGTGTTACTTATAGAAATTTCTACAATTATTATGAAATAGTTTTGTTTTTTTTTTCCCTTTTTTGATTGTTTTAACCTTTTTTTTTTCATGCAAAACTGAAGCCCTGGTTTCTTTGTAGACGCTTTACAGGTTCATTTGAGCAGCAGGTTCAGTCTGAGGCTCTGCTGCCAGAAACACTTGGGAACACAGTCCAACTCTGTCATTTAGCATTGCAGTTGCGCTGTAGAGGTTTACGACTTGGATCTCCAAACAAACACTAATCCAGCACTCGTTTTTCTAAATCCTTTTGTTTGCTCTTCGTGTCGCTGAACTCTTGACCTGCCGGAGATCCGCCCGCTTTGTTTGGCGGCCCCACCGCCGTGCGCGTACGTGTGCCCGCTCAGCAAGTTACTTTGGTAATGAAACGCTGCACTCATGGAAGGCATAACTCCGATTTATTGGCATCAGTTTAAGTTTACAGTCTTGCAAGTTGAATGAGCATCATATCACGGGAAAGTTTTAAAGGTTTATCAGTTTAAGTCATTTCAGGACAGACGATCACAGCTGCTTCCTGGAGATGTTTCCTCTTTTACTTGGCAACAAATACATCCTGGTAGAAGCAGGTGCCATCAGCTTTTAAAAACCTGTACGTGCTTCTCTTTCTAAACTCAGCTGATCCTCTTGGTGATCCTTTTGGGGTTGGTTGGAGGCCAGTGGTACCGCTTGAAATGGGCCACCACCCCATTTTAAAACGACTTCCTTGAGCAAATGTGGAGAAAAGGATGGGATGGTGGCTGTTGCAGTCCCAGATGTCACGATGTGATGCTTCTCTGCTGCAAAAGGAGCACGTGCTGTTTAAGTAACGCAAACACACTAATCAGATCATTTTGAGGTATATTTTTCCAAAAAGTAATTAAGGTGTTTGACAGGTCACTAGGAATGAAACAAATGGAATAAACTTTACAACAAACTCTACAACCATCTGCATAACAGGTGATCTGATGAGATGAATAAATCCCAGATAATAACATTATCTGGGATAATTGGGATTAACACAATCCTTATCTCCATCTCTGTCCACACATCTTCAGATGTACCTTAAACTGTATAAGCTTTTAAACTATGAATCACATTTCAAAAAGGAAGCATCACATGAGGAGACATTTCACTGAAGACGAGTGTTCACATGATCAAATCTTTTCTAAACTGTGTATATTTTCTGACTTTCTAAAGCAGGGTGCACAAATCTGGTTCTTGATGTTTTAAGTTGTTTAAGATGTTTCCCAGATTCAAAACACTCAGATTCAAATGACTGTCATCAACAGACCTGTGGAGACCTTGGTGACAAGCTACTGAAGATCCATTCAGGTGAATCAGATGTGTTGATGCAGAGAAAGGGGCAGAACACAGTTTGTCAAAAATTAAAATTTGCTCATTGGGGACAGACTTGAGATGCTGCTGCCTCAGACCATTATGACAATATATTTTCATTTGAACCCAAAAGAACAGATTGCAATCACCCAGTTTGAGTTTTTTTTTCCTTTTTTAATAACCATAAG
The DNA here is from genome assembly GCF_033807715.1 of Cololabis saira. Taxonomy (NCBI): domain Eukaryota; kingdom Metazoa; phylum Chordata; class Actinopteri; order Beloniformes; family Belonidae; genus Cololabis; species Cololabis saira. Next base: position 26,872,669 of record NC_084592.1, on the reverse strand, counting down.
ATAAACAAAACAAGTATAATAAAATCATGCAATAGTGGTTTTAAGCAGTGAGGCTGGCTTCACTTGGTGTATCTGTATCAGCTCAGTCGTTCTTTCACCATGTGTTTGGAAACGCCCCGAGAGATTCATCTGTCCACACAGGTCAGTGCACATCAGGCTTTACGTGTTACATGGGTTTGGGTGCACTTTCCAGCACGCCTTTCTGTTTATGGTTGTTTCTTCTGACAACCCTCTTTAATAGTCGCCTTATTCGCGATATCTCTTTCAGAGAGCACAGCAGTAGCATCTGTGTTAGCTTTTCCAAAAAATTCTAACTCGCATATTTATTTTATTGAAAATGGCCAAGTTTACGTCAACACAAACTCTTACCAGAGTCGTGGGGAGAAGGCAAGTGGTTTCAATACCCAAGTACATCGTTTGTATGGCTTATCAGCTGATCGTCACTGCTATTCAGTAATTTTCTTTTTTTTATTATTCTTTAACATTGTTATCACTATAAATAATTGTATGGCAGTTTAGGCATCCTCAAAAATGTTCTTAAAGGTTAAGTTGGCAGTGAGACTTTCATTTTGGCTTATCCCATTATACAGCCTGTGCACAAATAATTTGGCACGTATTTCTTCTGAGGCCCCGTCTGTATCGACACCATCCAAAGTCCAGGTCCAGAATTGCCTCCATCCTCCAGGAATACTGCATTCATTTAATTGGTGATCAAATGACTTCAAACTTAAGGGGTTTCAAGGTTTATCAAGGTCCCATTTGCCTCAATAGGACTGATATTCCCTAGTTAAAAGTTATAATGATGCAAAGACCAAACAAGAGTCAACAACATTTTCCAACTCCACTGATGAGATGAATTCCTTTGAAAAGTGTGTACGTTTTTCCTAATATCCTGCTTTATTTGGGGTTAAGGGAACAGTGAGCCAAGTCTTGTCAAAGTTCCCGCACTGTTCCTTGTGTATAGACACATTTTCACCCAAAGACAGGATTCACATCATTTATGCACAAAATTTCGATGACGGGGCGAGATGATGGCAGTGAAACACAGAGCTGAGTTGATGTCCATGGAGGCTCTGCAACAAGATCTCCAGAGAAGCCGTTAAGAGTTTTTTGTCAGACGAGGAATCCAACAGATGGGTTTGTTTCTGAAGTGGTGATACCAAGTACGATTTTAAAGCTACAAATTTTTTAGCATATGAGAAGATTTACCGGTATTAATAACTTTCCCTGTAAGAGGAGAAAAACCTGGCCTGGGGTCAAACAACAGAGGAAGGATAGACTTTCGCTGACGAGGGACATCATGATTCTGGCCAATATCAGAAAGGATTTCCTTTTTTTGTTTTTATTTGCATTATGGATCGAGTCACTGAGATCTAGCACCTTCTGAGAGGGCACAAACATGGACCAGGATGATGATGATATCCGACTGAAGACGCTCTGCTTGGCTGATACTGATAATCACAGAGACGTAGATGGAATCAGAGCGCTTAGGACAGTTTGGAGGAGGGTTTTAGGCTCAATCCAAGTATAATCCAATCCAAAAGTAGGTCAAAACTGAATTAGTGACAGCTCATTGTCATTCCTGCGCAGGGCAGACAGACACTTGAGTGATTCATTCTGAATGACACTGCTGGCTTTTGTCTCACACATGTAGACCCTCAGGTGTTGATGTCCAACAGTCTCCAGCTTTGCCCCATGACATTCTGGTTCGTATGTCATGGCACGTCACATTCAATGTAGGGGATGTCGCTATAGCGACTGTCCACCTCCACCCACTGCTGCACGGCCCGGGCCACGATCTCCTCTGAGAGCCTCTGGGCGTAATCCAGGAGCACCGGGTTGACCTGAGGGGAGTTCTCCACCGAGTCCATCTCCGAGTGGACCAAGTAGGCGTTCTCACCCCTCGGCCCCTTGCCTTTGCCATCTGTCTTCTCGGCTGAGTTGGCATTTTGGGAAGCAAGCTCGCTTTTTTTGGATTTGACACACCCCATACTCTGAAGGGTGTAGCATTGATTCACTTGAAGGTGTGATTTGTATGTTGACGCGATGAGTCTGGTCAGATTTTCAGAGTACGCATCAACATTTTCATTTGAACTCTAGTTATCACGACTTGAGCAACTGTCTTCCACTTCCACTCTCATCCATGTCTGCAGGCCAACATGTGTGATAATCCTTGAGTATTACACACTGGAGCGCAATGATTTAGAGGATGCTGAGGGGCCACGGGTTAAGAAGTCCATCCCAGTCCGGCTCCTTTGGCGAGAAGAACTCATCCCTTCCTCAACTGCAGAGAGACGGAGAGAAAGTGAAATAAGGAACAGGAACGATTTCAGTCATATTTATTTTTCTTCTTCAGAGAACACGGAGAGAATTTTAACAATTTTTTTACACTGTGGCTGCATTGACTGTGGCCCGAGGTCAAGGCCCCCGAGGCTCACCTCACACTCGGAAGGTCATTTTAAAATATACTCAGCTCCTCCTCCCTTCCACTTCTGCCCCAAAGTGTTTTATGACTCAGTCCCTCGCCTTATTTTGTCTGACATGACACAGGGGCGTGTGCCTTGAGCTTGAGCGGACTGATGTCGCTGCCTTGTAAGCCTGTCTGCGTCTCCCATCTGTTCCACTAACCGAGCAGCCTGATTCACTGTGACGGCTCCTTTCCTCAGACGGAGGGCGTTTGGTGCACAGCAAACATGTGGTTCATTCAGAAAGCATAGTGCTGTGGTGCACACAACATGCAGGCCATTAATGATTTATGCAGAGAGGGGAGTCTCCCTGATAGTAAAACAACATTTGGAGAGACAGACTGAAAACACAAGAGTCTGGACCCTGACACAAAATCCTCTGCCACAGCTGGCACTGTGATAATAAGCTTAAATGGCTGCAAACGTGTGTAAATGTTAGATTGTGTCAAATAGTGGAAGCAGCAGCAGCAAGATGAGGTCAGACACATTGCTTTTTGGATTTAAACCTGCAGGCTGACTTCTGTAAACAACAGTGCTGGGAGGATATGAGCAAATATGACACACAAAAAAAGAAAATAGAGGAAAGCACCAGAAGAAAATGTGAAACAGTAGAGGTGTACATACTTTTGAGAGAGTAAGGAATTGTTGTCCATTTTCTCTTCATTCCAGAAAAAATAAGAAAGATCCGGCCGTAAAAAAGGAAAGAAAGAAATATATCACCCAAGGTCGTTTCAGCAAACAATAATGTGTATGTAGCTCCGGCCCAGCGCTGCCCTCAGCTCTTCATACGGAATCCGAGCAATCTCAACTTAATAAACATGCTGCACGTAGCACAACAAAATCATCCTCCAAGTTGCTGCTGCGGTTTGTTGGTTTTGTTATTCAGGATGAGGTGCTCAGTAGGATTTGGGGATGTATCTGAGGGGAACCCTGCGGCAGACGGGGGTCTCGGTTGATTTTTAAGTCGGATAACGCCTAGTGGAGCCTCGCTGTAGGAAATCATAGGTCTGGTCTGGACTGACTTCAGAGCAGTGACTCCCCACGACGACTCCAGGCGCGCAGAGCTGCAGTCTGGAGGAGGAGAGAGCGGCTTCAGGGCGCAGCGCACCGACCGGCTAAAGCCTGATTTATGGTACTGCGTTAAATCGACGCAGAGACGGTGCGCGTCGCCGCGTAGACCCTACGGCGTAGGGTCTGCGTTAGTGTAACGCGGAACCATAAATCAGCCTTAAGACTCGACGGCACTGCCATCTTCCGGCCATTTCTGGAAACGCGGAAAAAATCTGCCAGTGGAACAAGATTGTTTTGCTGATAAGATCAATCTTGTTCCACTGGCAGATTTTTCTACTTATTTCAAGTGAAAATTTACTTGAAACAGGTGAAAATTGTCAAATAACAAGTTATTTTTCTGGTGATGACTCTTGTTTTAAGTGTAATGGGATTTTACTGTTTATTATTATTTTCGATTTCGGTTTCGGCCACAAATTTTCATTTTGGTGCATCACTACTAAATACTACTGCATTGTTCCAAAATTATTAATTCTGTCTCAAATTATTCTAGGGGGGGACAGCTTTACTAATGGGGGGGACTTGTCCCCCCTGTCCCCCCCGGGATTTTCACCCCTGTCTATAGCTATATATCTATATACAGTTGGAGCAAAAAGGAATTTAGTCAGCCACCAATTGTGCCACCAAAAGTTATCCCAGTTAAAAAGATGAGGTCTGTATTTTTCATCATAGGTACACTTCAACTATGAGAGACACAATGGAGGGGAAAGAATCCAGGAAATCACATTGTAGGATTTTTACAGAATTAATTAGTACATTCCTCTGTAAAATAAGTATTTGCTCACAAACAAGTAAGATTTCTAGCTTTCACAGACCTGTAACTTCTTCTTTAAGAGGCTCCTCTGTCCTCCACTCGTTACCTGTATTAACAGCACCTGTTTTAACTCGTTATCAGTATTAAAGACACCTGTCCACAACCTCAAACAGTCACACTCCAAACTCCACTATGGCCCAGACCAAAGAGCTGTGAAAGGACGTGAGAAACTAAATTGTAGACCTGCACCAGGCTGGGAAGACTGAATCTGCAATAGGTAAGCAGCTCGGTGTGAAGAAATCAACTGTGGGTCAATTATTAGAAAATGGAAGACATACCAGACACTGATAATCTCCCTGGATCTGGGGCTCCACGCAAGATCTCTTCCCGTGGGGTAAAAATGATCACAAGAACGGTGAGTAAAAGTCCCAGAACCACACGGGGGACCTAGTGAATGACCTGCAGAGAGCTGGGACCAGAGTAACAAAGGAACCATCAGTAACACACTACGCCGCCAGGGACTCAGATCCTGCAGAGCCAGACGTTCTCCCGGCTTACGCCAGTACATGTCCAGGCCCGTCTGAAGTTTGCTAGAGAGCATTTGGATGATGCAGAAGAGGATTGGGAGAATGTTATATGGTCGGATGAAACCAAAATAGAATTTTTGGTAGAAACACAACTTGTGGTGTTTGGAGGAGAAAGAAAGCTGAGTTGCATCCAAAGAACACCAAACCTACTGTGAAGCATGGGGGTGGAAACATCATGCGTTGGGGATGTTTTTTTGCAAAGGGACCAGGACGACTGATCCGTGTAAGGGAAAGAATGAATGGGGCCCTGTATCGTGAGATTTTAAGCCAAAACCTCCTTCCATCAGCAAGAGCATTGAAGATGAAACGTGGCTGGGTCTTCCAGCAGGACAATGATCCCAAACACACCGCCCGGGCAACGAAGGACTGGCTTCGTAAGAAACATTTGGAGGGAGTTGAAAGTCTGTGTTGTCTAGCAACAGCCCCAAAACATCACTGCTCTAGAGGAGATCTGCATGGAGGAATGGGTCAAAAAACCAGCAACAGTGTGAAAATCTTGTGAAGACTTGCAGAAAACGTTTGATCTCTGTCATTGACAACAAAGGGTATATAACAAAGTATTGAGATTAACTTTTGTTATTGACCAAATACTTGTTTTCCTCTATATTTTGCAAATACATTCTTTAAAAATGAGACTGTGATTTTCTGGATTTTTTTTTTTCTCATTCTGTCTCATAGTTAAGACATTCCTGTAATAAAAATGACAGGCCTCTCTTATCTTTTTAAGTGTGAGAACTTTCACAACTGGTGCCTGACTAAATACTATTTTGCCCCAATATATGCAATGTACTATCTTAAGAAAGCATCAAGAAAGAAAGCTTGATATTCCTGTGGCTAAAGTTGCAAATTACAGAAGTTCAGGGTTGTGGACAAGAGTCTGTTGACAAACAGAAAAAATGATATGTGTGGAAACCAAAGAACCAAGAACAACTTCCAAAGAGATTCACGATGAACTCCAAGGTAAAAGAACATCAGCAGATGGGACAGAACTGGAACATTTTGCTAATTTACATCACTCTGTTAACATATACAAAGAAATGAAGCATTCAAAGAAAATAAGACTAAGTAGTGTCAAACATTGGGAGAAGAAACCCGTTAAAAAGGAGAAAGCTGGAGCAGTTTGGTCATGAGCAGTGGGCCTAAAATACCTGTCTAGCAGGTCCAGAAGTCTCAGTCAGTACGTTTACATGCAGCAAAGAGTCACAGAGTCACATCAATCACTTATTTGTAAAGACTGCCTCGAAAGGTTGTGCGATAAAATATGACGTTGTGGGTACCAACTAATTTGTCCAGTTCAGCTTCATCATATACATATATTTGTGTGGGTTTGTGTGATATATGAGGACATATTAATGTTGGGTTACTGATGTATGATTTCCACAAGATGGCGGTGTTTTATCATTTACTATAGGAGGATAAAGTCATAGATGTTTGACCGAGAAAGCAATTTTTAGTCTGTGGAAGTAATTTTACACACAAGGAAACTGTATTTCCTATATTTGTTTTGTTTGTGTGTCAATATTGTGTTGTTTTTTTGTGTGTTTGCCCCATGGGGCAGACTTGTTACATAAACTAACTTCCACTCCCTGGTATTTATTTACATATCAATGAAGTTACTATACACCAAGAATCATCAGGTTTATTTGCAAGGTGCATAAGGTCTTTGTGGTTGATGTCGGGAAGACTGCGATGGTGGTTATTATGCAATCATGATAAAACATGAATTTATCCATCCGTGTACACGCTCAGCACATATTCTCAGTCTGCATGCCTTCAAGGTTTGACAGTGAAAAACGTTTTAATGTCAATTTTTCTCGTTTTTTTCTTGTCAATTTATGTGATTTGTTAATCTACCTAGTTTTGTTTCTGTTCCAGCTTGCAACATATTCCAGAAATAGTTGGGAAGTACATTTTTACTAAATTTTAATGTTCCTATTACTTATTACAGACATATTCTGAGGTTATCATACCATTCCTGCAAAATAAAACAAATACTCAGCTTAGATTATTATCCTTGTCCTTTTCCTCTACAATCCTATATATTCCTTAAGTCATTTAAAGATATGCATTATAGAGTTAAAATAAATGAACATGCAAATAATGAATGAAAGTATATGTAAGAATTACTATTTTCTTTTCAATTTGTATTTTCTGTATTGTCCCAACTTCTCTGGGTTGTGGATGGAGGCATGTTTTCCCTTAGTAAATGCTCAACTGAAGATTTTATGTAGGTTTATGGTATACCTGTACTTATACATAGTAATCAGAATGCAAAAATTAAAAAAGGAACTAAAAAACATGATCTAATTTTGGATTGTTCTGTTTCTCCAATTAACAAATGCTGCAATAAACTCTGCAGCTACATGAGCTGTCCTGACTCAGTTAATGTTCAGCCTGCAGCAGTGCATGAATTCATATGTGGGTTTGTGTGATATATGAGGACATATTAATGTTGGGTTACTGATGTATGATTTCCACAAGATAGCGCTGTTTTATCATCTACTTTAGAAGGATAAAGTCATAGATGTTTGACCGAGAAAGCAATTTTTAGTTTGTGGAAGTAATTTTATACGCAAGGAAACTGTGTTTCCTATATTTGTTTTGTTTGTGTGTCGATATTCTGTTGTTTTTTTGTGTGTGTGTGGGGCAAACTTGTTACATAAACTAACTTCCACTCCCTGGTATTTATTTACATATCAATGAAGATACTATACACCAAGAATCATCAGGTTCATTTGCAAGGCGCATAAGGTCTTTGTGGTTGATGTCGGGAAGACTGCGATGGTGGTTATTATGCAATCATGATAAAACGCGAATTTATCCATCCGTGTACACGCTCAGCACATATTCTCAAGTCTGCATGCCTTCAAGGTTTGACAGCGAAAAAAAAGTTTTAATGTCAGTCGATTAAAATTCATCGTTGCCTGTCCAGCCAATCATAGTCGTAGACGACACAAAAGAGGCTAAAGTTGGAGTATAAAAAGGTGCGCGCTAATGAAGTATGATGCCTGTCAGAGTGCCTCATTTGTCCAACACGCAGTCCAGGCGCGCATCAGGTCCTGCACTTTACCAAGGGATTATTATTATCGTTTTTCTTCTGAAAACAAAACACACAACACAAACGAACCGTTCCACCTGCTTGGGAGACAATGCATCTGTCTCAGATCGTACTGTATCTGGGCTTGCTGACAGCGTTGGGAGCAGTAGTTGTGAGTGAGCAGGATACACAGCCCTCCGCCGCCAGCAGCCCCGCAGACACAGAGCACTGCGCTACCTGCGACGTGCGGCAGCAGATCAAAACCATGCGGCTGAACGCGATCAAATCACAGATCCTCAGCAAGCTGAGGATGAAGGAAGCTCCCAACATCAGCCGGGACGTGGTGCAGCAGCTCCTGCCCAAAGCGCCGCCGCTGCAGCAGCTGCTCGACCAGTACGACGTGCTGGGGGACGACAATAGGGACGTGGTCTTGGAAGAGGACGACGAGCACGCAACCACGGAGACGATCATGATTATGGCCACTGAACGTAAGTTTATACTTTTGGTTTTGGATTTTCAAGCCTAAATTATGGTTCCGCGTTAAATCGACGCAGAGCCCTACGCCGTATTCTACGCTAAGGTTCTGCGTTGCTGTAACGCGGTACCATAAATCAACGTTTTCAAAATGCCTTTACGCACTGTGCGTAAAAACGCACAAGGTGGATAAAAACGCACATGAGAATCTTGACGTTTGTTGTCGAGTTTTCTGGGTTTGAACGTAAGTATGTGAATATAATTATTCAGATTAAAAACGGATAGACAACGCGTGTTTTCATAGGTCTAATTCATGCAATAACCATATGTGCAATATCTATGCAATATCTGTCCGTCTACCTCACACTCATTCTACCTGCTTTTTTTGCACAGTTTTTTTCCTTCGCACTACTTTTATTACCATCGCAATATACTGTCTATATCTTGTGATTATATTTATTTTTTACTCTTTTACCCTCTTCCATGCATGTGCGTGTTAAGTGTACTGCTGCTAACATGTGAGTTTCCCCATTGAGGGAGTAATAAAGGATTATTTTATATCTTATCTTATCTTAATTACCCAAATGATGCAGCCAGTGTATTATTATTATTATTATTATTATTATTATTATTATTGCTGTTGGTGTTTTTCATTTTTAAATGACAAATCTTCTACAGTGCACATAAAGACTATTTTCTCTTTGTTTTCCTTATGCAGCCGACTCGGCCGTGCAGGTGGACGGAGAGCCAAAGTGCTGCTTCTTCTCCTTCACCCAGAAGCTCCAGGCCACCCGCATAGTGCGGGCGCAGCTGTGGGTGCATCTGCGCCCCGCGGACGAGGCCACCACCGTGTTCCTGCAGATCTCCCGCCTGATGCCGGCCACGGACGGGAGCACGTCCGTGCGGATCCGCTCCCTGAAGATCGACGTGAACGCCGGAGTCAGCTCGTGGCAAAGTATAGACGTTAAACAAGTGGTGACGGTGTGGCTGCGGCAGCCGGAGACCAACTGGGGCATCGTGATCAAGGCCCCCGACTCGAGTAGGAACGACTTAGCCGTGACCTCCACAGAGCCGGGAGAAGAGGGCCTGGTGAGTTGGAACATTTATTTAACTTGTTTGGGGTTTTTTAAGCTTGAATTATGGTATAATAAATTTATAATAAATAATTTCCATAACCAGTATTACAACTGAATAAAAACTACCTATTGCACAGCACCAGAGTTAAGTTTTTAGACTTGCAGAGGTTTTAATGTGTAGAGAGGCTTTGCAGAATCAGCAGGAGTTAAACATTCCAGAAAGAAGGAATCAAGATATAAAAGAAAAAAAGAAAGCTCTTAATCAACACAGACTCCATCTAGGCGCACACCTGCATTTGGACAAATGCCCAGCCCACATTAACCTTAAATCTTATTGCTTGATTACATAAAAGTTCACCCATTCCAAATTCCTTTAAGTATTCTGTGTGACTGTGCAAATCAGAGTAATTGCCTGCACACACACACACACACACACACACACACACACACACACACACACACACACACACACACACACACACACACACACACACACACACACACACACACACACACACACACACACACACACTGCTGCTATCAATGACAAACACACAGCTCACAGCTCGAATGCTGGCACCAGGCTCCGGGGCAATTAGAAAACTTGGAAAGCTGAAGTTAACCAAGCATCAGATGATTTCATTTTACTATAACTCCAAGTTTCATAATATTATCACGCCGTGTTTGAAAACCACCTGCTAAAGGGCACTGGATTAAAGAAATTAAAAGATGAATGTTAACAAGCGCAACCTTTTGTAAATTGACTGTTTTCAAAGTGCTCACACCCACTCTGTCATTTCAGCAACCGTTCATCGAGGTGAAGATCTCCGAGGGCCCCAGGCGCGCCAGGAGAGACTCGGGTCTGGACTGTGACGAGAACTCTCCAGAGTCCCGGTGCTGCCGCTATCCATTCACTGTGGACTTTGAGAACATTGGCTGGGACTGGATTATTGCCCCAAAGCGCTACAAGGCCAATTACTGTTCTGGAGAGTGTGAGTACATGCACCTGCAGAAGTACCCACACACCCACCTGGTGAACAAGGCCAACCCCAGGGGGAGCGTGGGCCCCTGCTGTACCCCCACAAAGATGTCGTCCATCAACATGCTCTACTTTAACCGCAAAGAGCAAATCATCTACGGCAAGATCCCCTCCATGGTGGTGGACCGTTGTGGATGCTCTTGAGTTGAGACTCTACTGCGAGAGCAGGGAGGTCGGAGGGGCTGGTGTGACGGGCCCCCTCCCCTGCCCACTTTAGACTCTCTGATCCAACCAATCCACCACTTCCAGCGCTTTTCTGCAGACCATGGTGCAATACAACCAGAGTAGAGGCCACAAACAGCTCGATCTTCCTGCAGGGCAGTGCTTTCACAACTGGCATAGTTCTTACTTTTCTTTTTTCTCCAGTGAAATCTTAGCCATGAGGGCTTGAAGCCAGATGCAGGAAAACAAAAACACACAAGGACACACAAAGACACACATACAGACATGCACACTTTGGAGTGAATGTAGACTGAAATGATCAAAGTTATCCAAAAAAAGTATTTTTCTTCTCTTTTTCACTGCCTTTGTAGACAAACATGCTGCCCGTTTATACTGGTACACCATTTATACCACTACACTCCAGTCATACCCAAGATACAAGCTATTACACTTTTTACTATGCTTTGCTACGTTTTTTGATAATCATATTTTGAGTTATGTTTTCAGAGAGAAACCAGGAATCCTCAAGGACATTTTGAAAGGGCTTGAAAGATAAAGTTTTAGACTGTTTAGAGTGACATTTCACCCTGGCAGAATGAATGTTGTAGGATACACTGCAAAACAGTCCCTCTAGAAATCTAGAAATAAGCCTAATATTCCAAAATCTAGTCAAAATGGTAATATTTTAAGCAAAATGATCCCTGCCAATTGGGTAAGAACATTTTTCTTGACTAGAATTGTTAGAAATAGCAAAATAGTCTTCTAATCTTCTTGAAACAAGGCGCTTTTACTTTCTTAGATATTAATTTTTTGCAGTGGGAACAGAAATCTTTAACTCTTTTCTCCCAGGGTGAAGTCCCGCTTAATATTTTGACAGGTCATCATGTACTCTGCCATACAGAAACTGACCGAGAAACATTCAAGGTCACTTTGTAATCTTCACAATCTTACAAAAAAACAAAACAAAAAAAACAAAAACAAAAAAAAAAAGATATAACAGAGCCTGACCTGCCCGACACACTTGAATTATTCTGATTGTAAATTCAGCTTACTGGACAGAAGGACTTGAACTGAAGGCACGATGAATGCAGCCTACAAAGGAAAATGTGTTTAAGATGGAGAAAATGAAATCGTGTGAATTTTGAGATCTTGCTTAAAACTCTGTCTAACAAACAACGCAGTTTGCACTATGGCACACCAATAGAAAGAATTGGTTGCTACAAAAGTTGTAAAAACTGATTTTGATATGTTTGCTAATTTGTATTATATACATACTGTATGCAATTGTTTCCATAAGGAGTTGTCTTTCTAAGCCACTGATGGTTAAATATATAAAACCACAATGTAGCAGGATAAAAGATGTAATACAGCAATTCTATATACTTGTTTAACAAATAAAGTCTCTAGCTTGTTTGTTGAGTTCTGTTTCTTTGAGTAGCACATATTCAGCTGGCAATGTGGTTAATTTTCTACTATTCTAAGCTTTAAGGTCTTAGCACTTGAATTTACACCAGTTATAATTCGCAATCGTCATTTTTCAGTTGAACATTGTACAAAATTGACTTTTGCTGTGAACTGCAACAAGAAAATCCCAACCAAAATACTGGATTTCACTAAAGTTTACAGAAAGAATAAAACTGGATCTGCCATTATCCCTTAACTTAATTCAGAGAGATTTACTATCATTCCCCTGGCTCACAGATCATACCCAGTCTTGATGCTGCAGTATGAACCTCAACACTGCAGTCTCATTTCACACTTCAGCAGCTGAGAATCTTTACGTCTTCAACACATGGCGTAAACTGATAAGTAGCAGAGGCAACGTGTGGGTGTGTGCCCTGTGTGCAGTGGCATGTGTGCAGAAAATCATGGAAGCACTCTCCGTCTACCTGACTACACCTGCGCGGTTCCATCACCATAGGCTTGTTGCATCACGAGTGTAATTCAGCCCAATTTCCCTGACTTTGCTTTTTTCCATGGACGGGAACGTTGAAAGTATTGCAGTCTAATGAGAGGATGTGAACTGTGGTGCGCTCTGACAGCATGACCTATTGGACTGACGGCCTCATTGAGGCCTGACTTCCGCCCAGTAGAGGGCGAATTGAGCGCTGCCCATGAGAGCCACTTCCTTTCCTGCTGAGAGCTGGAAAAGCGCCACAGAGATCAGTCACAGCGCAGAGCAGACCATGGGTAGAGTGGATCTGCAGAGCCTCTTTTCCTCGGAGGAGGGGGGTTGCAGATTTTGCACTTCTCAGTTTGTTGGTGGCAGAGGAAAGAAAAGTTAATGAAAGGTCTGAAAATTAAAAAAAAAAAAAAATAAATAAATCTGGACTAAGACTAAAGTTTAAAATTAAATGATGCATTCAATATCTGCCTCATTGATTACAGCAGATTTAACCGACCAGAACTGAAGCATCTTACAACCTTTGCTTTTCACCCATGTACTATCTGCATAATGATACTACAACTGTTTCTATATGCAGTTTAAAGTGGCAAAACAAACTATGAGTACTTCAGCAGTCTGTCAGAATATGTTCAGATGTTTTAAAATGTAACCACTTAAGAATACAATAACAGCATTACTTCTGGATCGCACGTAAATATGATGCTTAAACTTTCAAAATGATCTAGCTGCAATATTTCAATTTTGTAGCACTAAACTCCAGATCAGAAAAAGTTTGGGATGATATTAAAATTTCATTTTATTAAAAAAAAATTGAATGGAGTGATGCTTCTATTTACTTTCTTTGCAGACACTATAAATCTGAGATAAGTAATGTTTTTTCTTGTCAACTTATAATGTGATTTGTTAATCTACCTAGTTTTGTGTCTCTTCCAGCTTGCAACACATTCCAGAAATAGTTGGGAAGTACATTTTTACTAAATTTTAATGTTCCTATAACTTATTACAGACATATTCAGAGGTTATCATACCATTCCTGCAAAATAAAACAAATACTCAGACAGCTTAGATTAGTATCCTTGTCCGTTTCCTCTACAATCCTATATATTCCTTAAGTCATTTAAAGATATGCATTATAGAGTTAAAATAAATGAACATGCAAATAATGAATGAAAGTATATGTAAGAATCACTATTTTCTTTTCAATTTGTATTTTCTGTATTGTCCCAACTTCTCTGGGTTGTGGATGGAGGCATGTTTTCTCTTAGTAAATGCTCAACTGAAGATTTTATGTAGGTTTATGGTATACTTGTACATATACATAGTAATCAGAATGCAAAAAATAAAAGGAAGTAAAAAACTAATAATAGTAATTTTGGATTGTTCTGTTTCTCCAATTAACAAATGCTGCAATAAACTCTGCAGCTACATGAGCTGTCCTGACTGAGTTAATGTTCAGCCTGCAGCAGTGCATCTTTCTTCCCTCCGCTCTGACCTGCAGTAGCTACTTGTTTCGAGCAGACAGCAGCTGCTGTCCTGCAGTAAGTGCTGCCGTGTGTTGCTAGTGACATAAACTGGGAAACGTTTTGACTGAGCATAGTTACATCTGTGTGGAGTTGGACCCTGGAGTACTGTAACCGCCAGCGACATTCCACCTCTGACAGGTGAGGAAGTGAGAGTGAGAGAACGGGAAGAAGGATGTTAGGGGGCAAGGGAGTAGTCCAAGGCAGCTGGAGACCCCGTTATTGGACTAGATTCCTGTTGTGTAAAGCTAATAGAAATTTGAAGGACAGGGCATGTATTCCTCTTCAAGTCCTCAATGAGAGATGATTGTTAACAATGAATTACATACCTGGTTTATTACAATTCATAATAATGTAAAAGAAGGCTTAAACTTTTGAGTACTGAAAGGATATATTATTACTATGATAATTGTAATAATTTTTACCACTTGATCTTAATGAGATCTGGCAATAGCTCTGTTTTTTTTTAAATATATTTCTGAATTGTGGTTATAAAGGCATAAAAATAATAATAAAATAGCTCAACATTTTTATCGTTATCGTATCCAACTTAATATTTTACAGGTCTACTATCTTCACAGCCTGGTTTTCTGCAAATGTGTTGCTGTGCAAACTATTGTCACAAAGAAAAAAGCATTATGTTGGCTTTGTTTAAATAAAATAAAGGATATAGTTGGTAATTATTTATATATTCCATCACTCATGAAGAAGCAAGAAGCAAGAAGCTATTTTCTGTTCTACGGTTTCAGTCAGTCCTTGATAAATTTACTATGGTGAACATCTATAAAAGCATGCTTTGTTGCAATTTAATTGTCTAGTCTATTTAGGTGCGTGTTAACACCATGCAAAAAGGGAAAGATCTAATGAATGATCTTAGAGAAGCAGCTGTTGCTGCATATCAATATTTAAACTGTTTTTTATTTATTTATTTGCACAACTGTCTACATATATGAGGTGGGTTAGTGTCAAAATTGGCAAAAATAACTTTTTTTTAAAATATGTATATTTTCTTCTGCATATGTGAGAGTGGGGATAGGGATAGGGACCGGGTTTCTTTATTTAATTGTAAGATTGTCAAGTTTACTACAGTTATCTAGTCAGAACAAATAGATTCTGTAGCTCAAAATTGTTGAGAGTTTCTCTCTTACTCTTGAACAAAAGCCATGAACAGGTGGGCGAGGACATTTGACGAGACAGTAATAATCAGTGTTACCCAGGTGTCCCCTAGGCCCATTTTAAATATTTTTCATTCTGCAATGTGAGACCTGTGAATGATTTTGTACTGAATACATTGTACATTTGCATTCTTTGTCATAGAGAAGATGTTATTACAGATATTTGTCCAGAAATTGGGACTGAAGAGACTGTCAAATCATTTTCTCATTTGGGTATCAGAGGGCTTGATCCTGTATCAGTATTGGATGTAAGTTTGTAGATTCTCAAGTTTTTGGGAGTTTGTGATCTCATAATTTCCTCAATAAATCTAGGGTGCTGCAATATATTATTAGTTGTGTTTATCTTTGATTTGATTTCAGATTTAATTGTTGATGTTTTTTTAAACAGTTTGTAATGTCGAAACAATTCTCCCTCAATACCATACCTCTGGAATAATGTATTAAAGTGATAAACTGGTTATTGATAAAATAAATAAATAAATTAAAGATTGGGGAAAATTTACATGGTTTTAAATAGGATTTTGATTGCTTTTCACCATGCTGTTAGAGTTAAGTTAATTGTAGGTAGTTCATCTTTATTGAAAGGGTAAGTCAGAAACAGAGGTATTTTCTAATTCTCCACAAGTTGTTGTTTTCTTTTTCAATCCATTTTACTAAATATTGCAGCAAATTTGAAAGTGGGGAGTTTCCAAGCCTCCAAATGATTTTTGCTTTTGCAGTGTTGAGAAAAACTTGAGTTTTTTGTTTTTCCAGTAGCAATGTGTTACTAAATATTTAACTGAGCTGAAACAGTTGTCTGTAGGAGCAGTTGGTAGTGCTGCTAAAATAGGTAATTCATTTGTGGAAGTGTTTTCATTTTAACCATAGCTATAACGCCCATATGTGAAAATGGAAGGTTTGTCCAGTAATCTAAACCTTGATCCGTCTTTTTAGTACAGGAATGACGAGTAAGGCAATTAATACTATAAAGATCTTGAAAAAAATATGAATAATATTGGAAGTCTCTTGCATAGATTTGTACTGAGCCTCTAGATATAGTAATACGTAATTTACACAAAGACTAATTTTATGTTGTGTTGTTTGAATTCCTTCAATTTTGGGGTTTTGTCATATTGCTGCTGAAAGTGATTCAAACAAAATAGCAAATGGTGAAGGAGACAGGGAGAATTCTTATCTGGTTCCCCAGTGAAGTGTGAAACTTCGTTACGTGATCCCACTGGTGGTTACTGCGGCACTGTGTACACTGCTTTATCCAGTGAATGAATCTCTTAAGAGTTATAAAACTGGTTCCAAAACATTGATGGTTTAACAATAATTCCCAGCCCGGGCTAACAACAAGATAAATACAACCTCAAAAAATAAAAAGTACACCTATAAAGCATGCATGACTTTGAGAGATGAAGTAGCAGCCAGGTGCTGCTGATCAAATGCATCTGACTAATAATCAGCGAGTGTGAACACCTACTGTATATAAAAGCAGGTTTTGGAACAGCGAGGTGTGTGTTAACACAACGATAAGAAAGAAAGAAATCATCAGTTATGTTAGAGAAGCAATTGTTGCCGCCCATCAATCTGGAGTTATAATGTCATGTCCAAGCAATTTGCTTTCAGGCTTTTTTATGGTGAAAAAAACTATTCATGAGTTGAAAACACTTAAAACAAGAGTGACTTTCCAGCAAGCAACTGTGTGATGCTTTGAAAAACTCTACAGGTATTGATTGGCATGGTACCGTAAACAATAAAGTAGCAGAATTACAAATCCAATATCAAAAAGTTGGGATGGTGTGGGAGATGTAAATTAAAAACAGAATACAATGACTTGCACTCACATTTTATTCATAACAGATCACCAAAAGACATCAAATGTTTGAACTGAGGAAATATATTTAAGTTAAAAAGCACAGTTCTGTGTAATTTACTACAGTGTAAATTACACCGAATAAAGGAGAGGCTCCTTTGTGATGCCGGAAATCCTGGATTTAGACCCGGCAGAATTTCCTTCCCTGCTTATCCGGATTTAGAGCTCAGCATCCCAGTTCAGCAACTGACCACTTCTACTATGTATCCATGCTTGGCAATGGTTGCATCATGACATTTTTGGCAATGTCTTGCTGAAAGATAATAGCTCATTCCTAAAAAAGACGGGAGCGTGTGTTATTCTAAAACTTGTATGTGCTTTTCAAAACTGATGTTTCCTTTCCAGATGTATACAAGCTGCCTGTTCCATAGGAACAAATGCCTTGCTCTGAGTGTTTAACCTTGAAATTCATTTCTTCATCATGTGGTCAGGTTGTGCGTCACAATGGATTAGTGGTTAGGACTAACAAAGAAAATATATGAATCCTTCTTTCAGCTACAGT
The DNA here is from genome assembly GCF_033807715.1 of Cololabis saira. Classification (NCBI taxonomy): domain Eukaryota; kingdom Metazoa; phylum Chordata; class Actinopteri; order Beloniformes; family Belonidae; genus Cololabis; species Cololabis saira. The sequence goes on along the minus strand of NC_084592.1, from coordinate 26,855,046 downwards.
ATAATTTAAGAAAATGTGGTATTTACTATTTAGGAATTGTATACATTCTAAGTTAAGTATCTCCATTTTCAAGGGGGTCAAAAGTATTTGGCCAATTTACTGAAAATAAATGACGAGGCCAGGTTGGGTCTATTCCTTCGCTATTTCAAGAAAAATGAAGCAGCAGAAGGTCCAGAGTTGATATCAGGTACTGAGTTGGTATTAAGTGTCTAACTGTCTAACATAAAAACAAAATGAAGTCCAAGGAGATCTAAATGCATGTGAACGTATCCTAAAAAAAAGAACATTTATCTATGACAGAAAGCAAAACCCTACACTTGACCAAATCAACAATTTTAAAAGATGAATGCTGCTTCTCTGTTTGGTTCTGATTCTGGGGACACAGAGCACACATCAACCAGAAGACCTGACAGGTCTGGTTGGTTGACATGGCAACACGTCTTTGATGTATTTTGGTCCTAAACCATTCAGTTATTTATAAACTAATAGAAGAATTTTAAAGTCTATTCTCTGAGGTTCAGGGAGTCAGTGTAAAGATCTCAGAACTGGAGTGATGTGATCCACTTTCTTATTTCTGGTGAGAACTCGGGCAGCAGCATTCAGACAAGATACATTTAAAGATGTAATGCTATACTTTCTGGTCATATTCAGCCTGTCACAGTGCAGATGGACAATGGAAATAAATATAATCCTTTATCTTAACATCTGGACTGTTTTATTTCAATCAATTGGGGTGCTGTATAAAAGCAAGATCATAACAACTCTATTAGGTATGCCAGGTGTGTTTGGACAATAACAAAGTGGCGCGTGTACGCATGTATACTAATCACCACCACTTTAAATCCTCCAAAACTTCCTACAAACCTCGATGTCATCTATCAGTGTGGACTGGAGGTGAAGAGAGTAATAGGACTTGCCAGGCGCATCGCAAAACATCTGCAACGTCTACCATCTGGAGAAGTGTTTCTGCTGACAGATTGCTGTGCTCTGGTAAAGTAATGGCAGACCAAGTTATTAAACCACAAATAAAGTGAAGTGAACATGTCCGCAAGACTTGAAGAAATCTTGACAAAAAAAACTTGATTGTGCCTTGTACATCAAAGCATTATCTTATCAACCTTCTAGTTACACTACTAAAACTACTACTACTCAGTACTCGAGTTGTAAAAAAAAATCAGGGGGGATGGTGGATTTTATCATATGGGGACAGATAATTTGTGTTGATTACAAATAATATAATATATTACAAATAATAGCACTGACCAAAACACCTACAGAAATACTGCAGGAATGACATAGCAGCAGTTAAATGCAGCTTTCTGTAAGCTTTAAATATCCACTGGGCTTACATCAAATACATCAAAACACAACAATAAAAAACAGTTTTCTGAACTTATCAATATGACTCTGTCCTTCACAGGATAAGTAAAATGGATCACTGTAAAAACTCACAATCTTAACAAGAATATTTGTCTTATTTCTAGTTAAAATGTCTCATTTTAGTAAAAAAAATCTCATTACACTTTAAACAAGACTTATCACTGGAAAAAACAACAATTTTCACCTGTTTCAAGTAGATTTTCACTTAAAATAAGTACAAAAATCTGCATGTGGAACAAGATTTTTTTGCTTGTAATGAGAAGATAAATCTTGTCCCACTGGCAGATTTTTCTACTTATTTCAAGTGAAAATTTACTTGAAACAGGTAAAAATAGTCAAATAAGTTATTTTTCTGGTGTAATTTTTCTGGTGATGACTCTAAATGTTGAAATATCAGTAAAACCACATTCATTGATGAAATGACATAAGGGATGGAAAGGGGGGATGGCAGTTTTACAGGGGGGATGATTTTGACTGTTTTTATTTCAGGGGGGATGCCATCCCCCCTCATCCCCCCTCAACTCGAGTACTGCTACTACTACTACTACTGTCATTTAGCAGATGCTTTTATCCATAGCGACTTACATCTCAGAGAATGCCACAAGCAAGAAATAACATAGGAGGGTCCAGCATGGATAAGTGCCCAGACTGCTGTGAGTCCAGTTGGACACAGGTGCTGCCATGCTAGTAGTAGAGGATTTTCTTAGTCAAACCTGTCCACAATTACACAGCTCTTATATAATGACAGGTGAAACCAAGATTACTTAGTGAAGGGCCCAAATTCCCTCCAAAATATACAAATAAAACAATATTTACAAACTAACGCCAGGTAAATTATTTAATACTACAAACAGTGTGACTAAATGAATTAAGTATAGGATTAAGATTTAGGGACAAGTCATTGAACAGGTACAGTCCTATACATATCTGGGGACAATCATTGACTCTACCTTAAAATTTAAAGAAAACTGCAAAGCTGTGAGCAGGAAGGGACACCAGTGGCTGTTCTTTTTGAGGAAGTTGTCCCGTTTCCACATAGATAGGACCATGATGACACTTTTTTACCATGCTTTTATTGAATCTGTTTTAGCTTTTTCACTTGCATCATGGTTTGGAAACCTGCCCCTAAAAGAAAGGAGCTCACTCAACCAAATTACTAAACGGTCAGGTCGGCTGATTGGGGAAACACAGCTGGGCCTGGAGTTGCTGTACGCTAAACAGTTGCAGCGGTTCCAGCTCCATTCCCAATGATGCCTCCCATCCCTTAGCAAGTGAGTTCCAGCTACTGCCATCAGGACGCAGATTTAAAGTCCCCAGAACTAGGACCACACGCTACAGGAACAGCTTCGTCCCTGCTGCTGTTTCTTTTTTAAACAAATCTTAACAATTTTTATCTATTACTGAGGTCTATCCTGCTTTTAACTTATTTATTTCGATTTATTAGAAACCCTGACCTTGGTATTAACTTTCTTTATTCATTCATTGTTCTTTGCCCTGTGCAACAAATACTTTTATCATGTCAGTGAGCATTGTGAGTACCTGCCATGTCTGTCTTGTGCTGTTGCGAACCTGTTCATTATTTTCACTGTTTTTGTCCTGTGTCAAATTAATGACAGTAAAGACTGTGTGTGAGATGCCTTCTACTGCAAAACAAATCTACCTACAGGTATTAATAAAGTTAACTTGAACTTGAACTTGAAGTAAATATCAGAAAAGCAAACAGACACCTAAACAAAACAAACTACGGTAGTCAAAATCCTCGTTCACTCCTCCCCTTCTCTACTCTAACGCCATGGTCTGTCCTAACCAGGTGATTATTAGGTGATTATTAGGCACCGCAGCGTGGGTTGCCCTCATGTACGCACTCCATGAAGTCACGCCCAGTAAAACCTCAGAGAGATTTCAGTACTTTTTTCCAAAACAATTTAACAAAACCAAAACTGACCATGAAAAATGATAAACAATGTGACAATATATGTTTTTCACCTTAGTGAGGGGGCTGTCGCATTGCCCCCTCACACCTCCCCCTCAAGCAGGCTCGCCAACAGCGCTGCGAGACAGAAAGTCAGCTAGTGTTGTGCTTGCCTGGCCGATAATGTATGGAGAACCAGTATGGCTGTAGGAACAGGAACTAGCGGGGGATTCGGCTGTTAGTATCCTTCATCTGCTCCAACCATTGCAATGCCTTATGGTCCATTTCCAAGTTAAGTAAGTTGAACTCCCTCCCGAGCAGATAATATTTGAAAGTGTCAACTTCACTGCCAGACACTCCAACTCCACTGCTGAGTACCTGGTCTCCCTGGTAAACAGTTTCCTGCTGATGTATACAACTGGTTTCTTGTCATCTCCATGCCCTTGCAGAAGAACTGCTCCTATCACTGGATGAATTTGGACGGTAAAGGGTAGGTTCAAGTTGGGGCTCTGTTGCAGTGATTCACAACATATGGCCTCCTTAAGATCCTGGAGGGAAGCAGTGGGTCAGACAAGTGAGTAGCCCTGAGAGAAGTTTGGGATAAACGGGAGATACCAGCCCACAAGAACTAGAAAGGATTTCACCTGCTTCCACGTGGTTGGCCTCTCTCTCATCGAACTGCCTCCACCTTGTCTGAAACATCAATATTGGATGCCTGTGATCTTTATTCCTAGTCCTTTAGTCAGGTGGTACCTGTAATCGAATTCCCTAGAAGGTTAAGGACATTTCTAGAAATCACTGTCTAAAAAGCTAAATTTGCTTAGGAATCCACAACTGCAAACGGAAGTTATACCATATAAAGGGGAACCAAGGTGATTTAAAATGGACTTAGACAATGCCAAGAACTGTCCAGTGGACGATTGTACTAAATTTGAAATTTCTTTGGGGAATGCATGGATACCGTGTCCTCCAGAGTAAAGAGGAGAAGGGCCATCCAGCTTCTCATCAGTGCTCAGTTCAAAAGACTGCATATCTGATGATATGGCTGTGGAGGGAATGGGCAGCTTGGACATCTGGATAGGAAACATTATTGCTGAGAACCATATATAGCTTTCAGAGCAGCATACGCTCATATCCAGACAATGTCTTTTTCAGGGGAGGCCTTGCATGTTTCCGCAAGACAACGATTAATCACATAATAATGCATCCTTTCCAAAAGTAAGGCTTTTGAACAGGTAGCCTGCTGCTGGACTGACCTGTCTTCAGTCCAGACCTTTTATGAACCGATAACAATTAGGGCATCATAAAATGTAAAATACAACATAGAAGACTTAGAACTGTTTGACATCCCTCTCTTAAAACTCCAACAACTGTCTCCGCAGCTCCCAGACATAAATGGGCTGTTAAAAGAAAAGGAGATGCTACATAGCGCTAAACAACTAATCTTTCCTAACTTTTTTTTTGTCTCTTTTTTTATTATTAGGGCCCGACCACTGACAGTGCGAAGGCCCTATTGCATCTGTAGGAATTTTTCTCGTTTTTTTTTCTCATTTTAATTTTTCCGACGAAATGAGGGCCTTTTTGCCCCCCTAAACGTGACCCAAAAGTCACCAAATTTTGCACGCAAGCCAGGCCTGATGAAAAATGTGATATTTAATGGTTTGCATTAATGGGCGTGGCCTAATGGCTCAACAGCGCCCCCTAGAAAACTTCGTGCCTCAAGCCCCACAATACGGTTTGACGTACATGCACGAAAATCGATACACACCTGTATTATGTTGTAACTTAAAGAAAAGTCTCTTGGCGCCGTTTTGGAAGTCGGCCATTTTGAATTATTATTATTATTCCGTCTGCTTTTTTCGTCCGTTAATGCGGCCCGAACCGCAATGTGCATCCATGCATGGCATCTTTGGATGCGTCTCCATCGTGCCTCGATGGGCATTACTTTTCTCAGTCAAAAGTGTTACCGTGGCAACGCTAGGTGCCAAAAAGCAAAAAAAAAGGTGAAAATTCGGACGCTCGGCTGAACTTTATCATAGAGACATCGTTCAAATTTACAAACACTCGGCCTGATTGGCACTAAAGGACAGTAAAACCTCATCATGCTACTTATTACGGTTTTTGCGATATTTAACTTTCAATTTAAAAAAAATTCCATTTTATTTTGGACGCTTGTTGCTAGGCAACGGTTTATCGTACAGACATCATTACAACATTGAAAACCCCGGGACGCATTGTACTACAACATATTTTAGTCTCATCATACTAGCTATTACGGTTTTTGAGATATTCAACTATACTCATTTTGATGCGAAAAATGTGATATTTAATGATTTGCATTAATGGGCGTGGCCTAATGGCTAGTGGCTAGTGGCTAGTGCCTCAAGCCCCACAATACGGTTTGACGTACATGCAAGAAAATCGGTACACACCTGTATCATGTCACAACTTAAAGAAAAGTATCTTGGCGCCATGGCCGAAACCGAACAGGAAGTCGACGAGGGCCCGTTCATTGCTGCTTGCAGCTTTAATTTGGTGTTTTCTTTGTTCTATGTGTCTCACAACTTTTTGGAATTGGGATTGTAAACATATGATGAAAATGTAAAATAATTTTAAAATGTTCTTTATTTTTAATCTGTCAAGGAAAGCGTAAATACACAATGAGAAAAACACATGAACATGGGTGGACATATCTGTAAGTTGCTCAGAACTATACAAAGTAAACAATAGAGAATCAACGTTGTTGCACTGTTTAATTATGTATGAAATGGTGTGAAAATAGGCAAACATAACCGCAGTGCTTTCAGACTGATTTTAACAGGAAAGGCAGTCATATTCGATATCCGCAAAAATCCAACATTTCAATCATGTAGTTTGGTTTGAAATCCCCCAGTGACACATTACAGTGAGAAAAAGATGTGATAATTTTATATTCCACTATACACGAAGGATTTTTATTCTCTACAATTAAGAGGCAAATGAACACACCAGACATCTGCACAAACGATCATCATGTATCCCTTAAAAAACGTTCCTGGTTAGAAAAAACAACTTTGGATACTTATGTGAAGAACATGAGCATCATTGAAAATGGTAAAAGGCATCCAAAAGGACGTTGATGATCACTTATGTTAGTTAGCTTCATAATTATATCCATAAATGGCTTTATAATCATTCATAAAAACCAGTGTAAAAAAAAAAAGAGACATGCCATTGCGTCATGTTAGTCTTTCTTTAAGCCACACTTTTTATAGTTTTCCAACTGAGGATCCCAATCAATGCAATGTTGCCATAAGAGTCTTGTGTCACTTATTGGTGAATATGAAATTTCAGTTTCTGAACAGTCCATGTTCCAGCGTGTCTGATTCTCCTAATCATGACTGATACATTGTCAATAGGAGACGTATCAGGATTACAGGAAGGACCGCCAAGGTATCTATAGTGTCCAATGACCATCTAATTCCGCTGAAACAATTTTATTTGATTAGAAAATGATATTTTAAAAGCATGTTGTTATCCCTTGAACAACCAGTAGAGGAGGATAATTTTAGGCTAGATTGACAGATTGTTTGCAAAAATCACTCTTGGGCATTCGGAAAGCAATGAAAAGCAATAAAATTTACCATTCCGGGACATGATAAGGGCCAGATGGCCAGCTGCTAAATGCTACCTGTCTTCACTTCTCAAGTGATTTATCCTCTGTGTCTGCTCTCCACTTGCTTTTTCACTTACGGATGAGGAATCACTATTCCTATCCTAAAACTGACAGCCACCTTTGGGAAGCCATTTTATGATTAATGATTGTACAGCTACTGGACATTTGGAGAGAGGACAAATTTGGTGTTCACTCCAGGTATGTTTACAAAATTCTTCCGCGTCAATGTTTGTTTGCTATGAATGGTTAAGCGACGAGCAAAAAAAAAAGTGATCTTAAGTTCCAAAGCAGCTAAGCATTGTTTCTCTGGGGACAGAAAGTTGACAGTGATGAAGAATAGATCTTCCTCTAAGGAGACCAAGAGAGGGCAGATTATGGAAACCTCCTGTCTCCCAATGACAGACCTGTGCTCTTAACACAGACGGATGTAGAGGAGTATCAGGTATGTGTCAAAGAGACCTGGAAACGTTTTGACATTTCAGAAATAGCATTTATGGTACATTTTTACAGATTACTACACACAATTAATTTTACAAGAAGCTCAGTTGAGCGACATTCAAGCAACAAGGCGTACTTTCCAGAATTAGGCCTTGGTGGATAATTCAAGGAGGCTGTCAGAATGCTGGCTGGATATTTATTGATATGGAAGAAAATGTAGCTCTCACAAATGTCTCAATATATTTATGCATGCTTCACTTGGAAGAAAAAGGTAGAAAACACTACATAAAATTTAGGGATGTAGTAAAAACAGATATTCCTTCGAAAGCAAATAATCCTTACACTGAGCATCTTGAATTATTTGTGAATTTCAGTTTTAAAGTTTAAATGTTTTTGCTTGTCCCTCCTGAAAGTTCCTCTTCATGTGTTATAATACAAGACTTGTGATGGCAATCAAAAATTAGAAACAGTATATTTCATGGCCCCATCTTAGATGCCTTTGAACCATGAAATGTGGTGTGACTGTCAATTCTTTGATAGTTGAGAACCTGCTGTTTTTTTTTTTTAAACACATCACATTAGTATGTGCCTCAAACTCATAAAAAGAACCAAGCGACCATTTGGTGTTTAGCAGAAAAGTGCACAGTCACAGCCAGGCACCAGCATCAATTATCAACTGTAGCAAAGATGCAGCAAAGCTTTTATAGTTACTCACGTATAAACCATGGTACGGTTAAAGGTTTTCATTAAGTCGCTCTGTGACTTGGTGATCAGTGCAGCATTTTGTAGACTCCTGTTTGTTCTTCAATTTCTGTTTAATTTCAGGGAAACAAAAATATCTTGTCAATGTTTTATTTGAATTTAAATGTCCGCACCTAATACAATGGCAGCAATGAACCCAATTACTTACATCTATGGTATTGTTGCAGCCTTTTTGCCTTTAATTGCAACTGTTTTTAATTATGACATGTTTAACAATTTGCTAGATGGGAGGCAGGGGGACATCCTGAACATCACAGGGCCACATATAGAGACTATACCATGCACAACCATGCACATTTGCACCTACAGGAAAATTGAGAATCATCAATTAACCTAATACGATGTTTTTGGACTGTGGGCGGAAGCCGGAGTACCCGGAGGGAACCCACGCAAGCACAGGGAGAACATGCAAACTCCTCACAGAAAGACTCCAACCTGCCCCCGGAGTCAAACCAGGAACCTTGTTGCTGTGAGGCAACAATGCTAACGACTAAAGGCTGAGTTAAGGTTTTGTGTCAAAACGACGGCGTGCCTACGGCGCAAGGTACGCGTCAACGCGTACCCTACGCCGTAGCCCACACCGTCACTGACGCGTACCTCCCAAAAATTGTAACTACGCGTCGAGGCGAGGCAGACCAAACGCAGACCGAGAGGGCAGTGATTGGTTCGCTTGGTAGCAACGCATTTCCGGTTTCCGGTTTGAAGCAGTCATGAACTTTCAGCGCTCTTTTCTTCGTGTGTGATTTTTTTTCTGTTTTGTTTTTTTGCACAATAGTTATCTCTTTCATTCACTGTGACCGGAAAAGTCGGATAAACCATTCAGGAAAAGATCACGGCCTAGCGGTCGCGGGGGGTACTGCACCGCAGTGAAATGGAGTGACGGAGAAGTCCGAAGGGTTCACGACGGCATCACGGTGACGGCGTAGGAACGGCGTCGATTTGACGCAGAACCATAATTCAGCCTTAAGCCATCGTGCTGCCCCATTATCTCAAACTAATTATAACAAATTTTATGTTGAAAAGTTTTTTCTGAAGTTACAACTGGGTCATCAGATGAAAATTTGTTTGAACAACAAGAAGTATAACACTCTCATAAAGAAGGGCCCTTTCAGCCTCAGGTATGGGGTGATGTGGAAACAAGCATGTTTTTATAAGCTTGTTAGCATTCTTATGGCCATGATATGACCCACAAACAGAGGAAAGCTTCTCACTTTAATTTACTTGAATCACAGCAGAAAACTACTGGGGGTGAAGATGACCACAGTGAATAAAAATGTAATGTATGCAAGACAAAACAAAATAAGGATCCTAAGCTTTACTGGAAGATGTGTTGTACAAGTTAAAATGTAAAAAAAAATTGTCTTTTTTCTTTTTGTTTTTTAATTTTATTTCTGTGTGGAATCACATGTCAACAATACATCTTTACAGTGCTCCAATTTGTTTTTTTTTCCATTCACAAAACATGTTATAACAGAACACATGAACATGGGGTGTTTTCTATTATAGTAACAGAAGAAAATAGATACTTAAACAAATCTTGTTTAAAAGAGGTAAAAGAAAAGAAAATTAAACAAAAGCAGGGCGTTTCAGGGAAATATACATTTTCCATTGCTCCCAGATGTCTTTGAATTTAGATTGCTGCAGCCTCATTGAGAAAGTAATTCTTTCCATAACAAATATATCATAAATTATATTACCGTATACCATTCATCTATAGATGGGATGTCTGGCTTAAGCCATTTCTTTGTTATTGCTTTTCTTGAAAATGGTCTTTTTTCATACTTCATGACATGATGAAAGTCCAGTCTCTGAATATAAACTAAGCCACAGACATCATCAGGCTACCATTAGAAGCAGGTAGTGATCTTTGAAACAGCCCAACCAGGGATTAAATTAGTCATCTTGTGTCTTGTACAGCTTCCTTTGTTGAAATGGACAATATGGGATTTCCATCGATTTCCAACTCTGGTCTAGGACCGGGCCAACAGTTTGAATGGAGATTTCCAAACCTCCCTCTACCAAGCTACCTTCTGTAGCTCTACTGGGTTTGGGGGGGCAGAGGGCAGGGCAATTAGGCATTCTCAAGCCAGCTCAAAGATTTAATCTCGCAGTGAGCCTGCTGTTATGGAAAATACAAAAGACCCCCCAATAAAACTAATCACAGTGGTTTAGAGATGTGTCGTTTACTTTACTGGACAGAATACTGAACATTTTGTGTTCTAAACTTTATTTTTAAAGTGCATTCATTTAAGCATTTTAAGCCTGGGATAGATTCAGTTATGGAAAAGTTAAACTTTTACTCATTTGGGATGTTGTCATTACCTCTCACACTGTAGGGAACTTCTGGAAGCGACAATATCGTGATGACATGTTTCTGGTATGTTGTTGTGAGGTGTGGGTTTGAGATTGTCACTCGTATTTCAAAATTCTCTATACCTTCGTTGAATCAGCTTACTACTGCAAGCAGGTCAGTTCAATACATCCACCCTTTTCTTCTGAAGCTATCCCTTGGTTGGTAAAGAACTGCATTACCAAACTGAACCCCTTCCAGGTTTGTCAGAATCGTCTTGGAGTTGATTGAAAGTCTCTTTATATAACCTCACTAAATTCCTTCCACAGCCTACAGTCCACTGTCCTGCTGGTACCTGCTGAGTCAACCAAGATCAATAGGACTCTATTCTTCAGCTTGATGGTCTTACTTACCTGGAGTGTCCAAGGTTTGTGATTCTGTGGGCACAGTTCTGGGCGGCCACCTTGATAATGGAGGTGTGCATGACATGACTCATTCTGACTTCATGGTCTCTGCTGAGATGAAAATTAGCTTTGTTAGAGGTGGGAGTTGGAGATATTTCTGATTGGCTCCTCTCCCAGACGTGTCCACCAAATACTCCTATGTTTGGCCCAACTGGGTCCAGCCACAGCCTTCACTATTATCTGATCTAACTTACCACCAGGTGGTAATAGGCTGAAAATTCAGTTGCTCTCATCACCCAAGTGTCCAAAACATTCCAAAACATACAGCTGCAAACGCAACAACACTATTAGGAAGTCAATTATTGAACTCTGGCCTTGGTTGGCCAAGTGGACACTCTTATGTTCAAAATGGACTTGGTCATGGACAAATCATGATGAGCATAGAAGTTCAATACCGGCACACAACTCTTGATTCAGACTGATGATACCGTACCCCTCACTTGCTTTCCTCTTTTTACCCATGTGAGTGTTGATCACCCCTATAGAAGCACCTTCTAGCACCCTTGCTGAGGACTCCAAGAAAGCTAGTTACTCTGAACTCCTGTGCATAAGCACAAACAACAGTGAGAGCCCATTCCCCTACCCAAAGGTGCTGAAAAGTTACCCACAAAAATTGATATTGTTCAAACATATCAAACCTCAATGTGAAAAAAATTGTCTTTGATATCTATACTGACTGAATAATGTGTCAGGAATTAAAGGAAGCCACCTTGTTTGATGGGAGTGAAAATGATCAATCTACAGATGGTGGAATTTTTTTCAGACACCCTGTAATACTAAAGTAAAAACAAAATGAAATTAAAGCTGCAAGCAGCGATGAACGGGCCCTCGCACTCACGGCCACCGCCCCCCATAAGCATATCAGAAACGACACCACCCACGACTTCCTATGTCAAACCATTCAAAAGTTATAGCAGAAAGAAGGGACAACCAATCAGAAGAAGGGGCGGGGCTAATTCAGGCCAATGAAGGAGAAGGACTCCATACAGAATCTGATGACACCACCCACGACTCTCTATGTCAAACCATTCAAAAGTTACAGCAGGAAATCGGGACAACCAATCAGAAGAAGGGGCGGGGCTAATTAAGGCCAAAGAAGCTCAAGGACTCATTACAGAGTCCTATGACACCACCCACGACTCGCTATGTCAAAACATTCAAATGTTATAGCAGGAAATAGGGACAACCAATCAGAAGAAGGGGCGGGGCTAATGTTCACCAATTATGGTCAAGGACTCAATACCGAGTCCCATGACACCACCCACGACTCTTTATGTCAAACCATTCAAAAGTTATGGCAGAGAAAAGTATTCTAGGGGGCGCTGTTGAGCCGTTAGGCCACGCCCATTAATGCAAACCATGAAATATCAAATTTATCGCCAAGCCTGGCTTGCATGCAAAATTTGGTGACTTTTGGAGAACTATCAAATATGGACCAATCAGATGAAGGGGACGCACGCTTTTTCACGTCTAGCGTCGCCACGGTAACACTTTTGAAAGAGAAAAGTAATGCGCGTAGTCGCAAGATGGAGACGCACATTTGGAGGTATAACACACCTGGGTGCACGTTACGGTTCGGGCCGTATTAATTGCCGAAGGAATGGCATAAATTGCGCCAAAATTACACAATTAATTCAAAATGGCTGACTTCCTGTTCGGTTTCGGCCATGGCTCCAAGAGACTTGGAGTTGTGCCATGATACAGGTGTGTACCGATTTTCGTGCATGTACGTCAAACCGTATTGTGGGGCTTGAGGCACAAAGTTTTCTGGGGGGCGCTGTTGAGCCATTTTGCCACACCCATTAATGCAAACCATGAAATATCAAATTTATCGCTAGGCTTGGCTTGCATGCCAAATTTGGTGCCTTTTGGGGAACCATCAAATATGGACCAATCAGATGAAGGGGGGCGCGCTTTTTGGCGTCTAGCGTCGCCACGGTAACACCTTTGAAAGAGAAAAGTAATGCGCGTAGTCGCAGGATGGAGACGCACATTTTGATGTATAACACACTTGGGGGCATGTTACGGTTCGGGCTGAATTAATTCTCGAAGGAATGGCATATATTGCTCCAAAATTTCACGATTAATTCAGAATGTTCAAAATGGCCGACTTCCTGTTCAGTTTCGGCCATGGCGCCAAGAAACTTTTCTTTAAGTTGCGACATGATACAGGTGTGTACCGATTTTCGTTCATGTACGTCAAAGCGTATTATGGGGCTTGAGGCGCAAAGTTTTTTCTGTCTGAACGAATCAGATGAAGGGTGGGCACGCTTTTTGGCGTCTAGCGTCGCCACGGTAACGCTTTTGAAAGAGAAAAGTAATGCGTGGTGTCGGAGGATGGAGACGCACATTTTGATGTATAACACACTTGGGGGCACGTTACGGTTGGGGCTGAATTAACTGCCGAAGGAATGGCATAAATTGCGCCAAAATTACACAATTAATTCAAAATGGCCGACTTCCTGTTCGGATTCGGGCATGACGCCAAGAGACTTTTCTTTAAGTTGCGCCATGATACAGGTGTGTACCGATTTTCGTGCATGTACGTCAAACCGTATTGTGGGGCTTTCAAGGGGGCGCTGTTGAGCCATTTTGCCACGCCCATGAATGCAAACCATTAAATATCCAATATCCGAAGAAGAAGAAGAAGAAGAAGAAGAAGAAGAAGAAGAAGAAGAAGAAGAAGAAGAAGAAGAAGAAGAAGAAGAAGAAGAAGAAGAAGAAGAAGAAGAAGAAGAAGAAGAAGAAGAAGAAGAAGAAGAAGAAGAAGAAGAAGAAGAAGAAGAAGAAGAAGAAGAATTCCTGCAAATACAATAGGGCCTTCGCACTGCAAGTGCTCGGGCCCTAATTAAAGCTATAATTATGGCAGAAAGTAGGAACTATCTAATCAGATGAAGGGGGGGCACGCTTTTTGGCATCTAGCGTCGCCACGGTAACGCTTTTGACTGAGAAAAGTACCCATCGTCGCAGGATCCAGACACACATTTTGATGTATAACACACCTGGGTGCACGTTACGGTTCGGGCGAAGAAGTGGCAGAAGAAATGGCATAAATTGCGCCAAAATTAAACCATTAATTCAAAATGGCCGACTTCCTGTTCGGTTTCGGCCATGGCCCCAAGAAACTTTTCTTTAAGTTGCGACATGATACAGGTGTGTTTTCGTGCATGTAGGTCAAACTGTATTGTGCGGCTTGAGGCACAAAGTTTTCTAGGGGGCGCTGTTGAGCCATTAGGCCACACCTATTCGTGCAAACCATTAAATATCAAATTTTTCGCCAGGCCTGGCTTGCGTGCAAAATTTTGTGACTTTTGGGGAACGTTTAGGGGGGCAAAAAGGCCCTCCTTTCGTCGGAAGAAAAATGAGAAAAACAAAAACATTTCCTACAGATACAATAGGGCCTTTGCACTGTCAGTGCTCGGGCCCTAATTATGTGGAAGGCTTGTCCATTTGCTGAAGTTTCATTGCAGCAACTCAAAATGGTATTCAGTAGTGTTTGTGGCCCTTGTGTGCTTGTATGCATAACTGACGATGTCAGGGCATGCTACTAATGAGATGACGGATGATGTGCTGGGGTATCTCCTCCCAGATCTGGACCAGGGCATCACTGAGGACAGCCTGAGGTGTAGCCTTGTGGCGCTGGATGGACTGAAACATATCTCTGAGGCCTTCGATTTAATTTAGGTCTCGCAAGCATGGAGGGAAGACAAGGTATCAATTCCTTCAACTTCCAGGAACTGCCTGCAAACTCTAACCACAAGGCCAGGCAAAGTCTGATACTTGCTCCATGGATTTCACCCTGATACCTAATGGCAATCAGGGTACTGTTATCAAGCCTGTCGAGATCTGTGTCCATCCATGGATATACCCATCCAGACCACCATTGCCCCACCACCAAGCTGGTCATACGGAATGATGTCACAGGCATCATAATGTTCTACTCAGCTTCTCCAGACCTTTTCAAATCTGTCACATGTGCTCAGCGTGAACCTCTTCTTATCTTTGAAAAGCACAGGGCACGAGTGGTGGGCCTGCCAATTCTGGTCTTGTATGGCAAATGTCATTCAAGCTCCACGGTGCCAAGCAGCGAGGACAGGGCCCACTAGAGAACGTCAGACTCTCAGGTCACCCTCATAAAGTCTATTTCTGATTGTTTCGTCACAGACAATAACACTAGTGGCATGTTGGAGGTCATTTTGTAGGGCTATGAAAGTGCTTGTTCCTTGTTACACGAAGGAGACACCAGTCCTGCTGCATGTCTCCTGGAATCTCCTCCCTGCTCTTGAGACTCAACAAACCCTCTGGAAATGGCACACAGAGCTGCACTGCCTTTGTGACTGCTGTAGGATTCAGGAATCGCCTTATGCTACCAGCAGTGACACTGACTTTATACAAATGCAAAACTAGTGGAAAAAAAGATGAGGAGGGAAAAATTTGACCCAACATGAATATATATTTTGTTCCATACTATCTGTAATAAACAAACAAAAAAATTAAATAAAACATGGCAATCTCTGATTTGTTTTTCTTTCTGGGGAGGGGATTTTCTATACTGTACTGAGTAAATTACTGTCAATTATGTTGTCAACCAAGGAGAATTAGTTTATCAGCAGTTTGTCATTGAAAAAGGTGTGATTTGACATTTTAATGCCTGAAAGTAAGTAGAATTGTTTTGACCGATTTGAGATCACGAAAACCTCAGATAGATATTTTGCGATTGCTCTAACGTGTTGACCTCTGAGATGTTTATACACGAAAATGATGGAGCTAATAAAAGCTTTAATAGGGTGATGAGTTGGTGCATGTGTAACAGAGGTGAGAGAACAGTAGAGCTTGTTAGCTTTTTATGTAGTCCACTGAAAAGAAATCAAAGAAGGAGAAGGCGTTTCCTGGCAGCACACGTGTGTGTGTGTGTGTGTGTGTGTGTGTGTGGGGGGGGATTAGTGAAAGCACTGCAAGCTCAATATTAGCAGTCATTATTTCAGAACCTGATCTGGTTCAGTGGATGCCATCCCTGTAAAAACGAGGACAGTGACTCCGGAACAGGTTAAAGTTGACGATGTAACCCACGTTGTAATATCTACAGGCGCACTGCAGCCAAGTACGTAAGATAAGAAGTCTGCTCAACCAGTTCCTCTACCAACTGCATGCCAATGGGAATGGAGAGTAAAACACTTTTTCTATACTGTTTCAGCCAGTTAAAAAGATCACTCAGTTCAGATTTAGTTCAGACAGTTGAAGACCTGTGTTGCTTATCCTCACTTGAACACTCAGTCGTGTAACAAAGCAGGGCAGAAATGGTAATAATTCCTGAAGCTTATTAGAGTGCCATAAGTGTCCTATGTGACCACAGCTCATAACAGATCCAAAAATAGAGTGGGAAAGGTGTTAAATATAGTTCACGTCAATTTATTTCAAATTTGATGACTCCGTTAAAGTATATGGTTACTTCTGGATTATGGGAGTGGTGTATAGTTGCCCTGGCTGCTGAATAAGACCTGAGCAGCAGTAGCTCTGCTCATTAAGGAGGTAATAGGAGAACAGAAAACTATTTTGATGACGCTGTATATGAAATTAATAAGTGAAACATTCTGCACACATTCCAAAACTGTCCTTTTTCCATTCCCCGGGTCAAATGAATCATCGACAAATGGTTAAATTTGACAGCAGGAAATAGAGAAATGAAAAACAAGACTAAAAAACATGGTTTAAAGACCGTCTGGTAAAATGAACTGCCGCTGACCTTCTAAAGAGTGTAGTCACATGGTTAAAAGACGATCATCGGTTAATCCTCCCCAATTACCATAATATGCCACTCGGGTGTTGAAGGCAGTGCGCGCAGTGTAGATTCTGCTGCTTCACACATTTCTGAGGAGCAACAGTGAGAAGTTTTAAACAAGAGTGCGTAAAGGAGAGAGAGGCAAAGACCTGAGCAGGTGGGGGTCAAAGGAAAGGATATGGGTCTTCACTGGCATCTATCCCCTTACCAGAAGCACTTTGGGGAGTTCTTGGTCCTGTAGCAATGCACCAGCCATCTGTGGGCTCTCTCAGCATTGGCCCCGTAAAACAAGACATGTGTCGTGGTTTGACCTTTCGCAGTACTAACTATAATATTATCATAAGTTGAGCTATGAAATTTCACATTTCCCCGAGGTGGGGATTCAGTATCTCTATGTAACGGTGATGAGGGTAAATGCTTGTAGGTGCATGTGTCTCAGTTGGGCAAACGTGGTCAAATCATTCTCAAGACGTGTCAGCAAGACCTTGTTAAGATACAGCAACCTACTGGTGTATTAGGTCAAGAAAGTTAAAAATAAGTTATATCAATCACAAAAAAAACATTAAATATGATCTGATTTTAAATCTGCCCGAAGTTATTTTTACATAGGAAGCCTCAAGTAAGTCTACTTAGTGATCATAAGGGTTGGCATAATAGACTAATGTCTCTAGGAAGCAGCACTGCTACAAATTAGCACACTGTCAGTGATTCGCTAAACTTTGCGGTTGAAATTACAGTACAAATCTGTGAAGCATTTAATGCAGCCAGGGATAATATACAACTATCTGTCAATACTCATGGCCAAGCAGCTGGCACTAATTGAGGGAAAAGAATTATGGGCATTGGCTGGCACAGTGTGCACCCTAGACTTTGGAGCTTGCCAATATCATTTCAAATGGTGCAGAAATCAAGTTAAGGAGTCAGATGTCACTCTGCAGTTTAAAGGGTGCTGTTAATCCAAGAAAATGTGAGGTGTGCAAGGAAACAGTCACAAGTGTTGTGAACAAGACAAGTTTTACCAGCTACGCAGGTTAATTCTAATATCAGTTAGGCAATTATTTTGGTATTTTTGCAAATTAGACTCTTAACTTTGTTGTATGGACCAGATCATTCCGGTGCACATTTTCCAGCCTTAAAAAAAGAAGAAAAGAACATGAGAATTTCTGCTTAAATGTAAACGACTATGGCTTCTACGGTGGTGCAAGCTGGCTGAACTACCCAACCTGTTTATGTCGGTCGGTTATGTTCATGTCGGTCCAGGGACATTTTGGCCCGTCCACTGCTGGGTGGGACCCAGGGGGGGCCCCAGGTGCCTGGGCTGTCTGGTCTCTGCTATTCAGGACTGGCTCTGTGGTGTGGACTTTCTGGGGCTTCTGTGGATCCGAGATGTTGGTGGCAGTAACCAATAATGATAATAACCGCCACTGTTTTGCTAGCATTACCATTAACCTCACTAATATTACTCTTATGGCTTTTTTGTGTATATGCATCTATCTATATGAATATGTGTGTGTATGTATGTGTGTATGTATGTATGTATGTATGTATGTATGTATGTATGTATGTATGTATGTATGTATGTATGTATATATATATATATATATATATATATATATATATATATATATTAGGGCTGTCAAAAGATGGATTTTTTTAATCGCGATTAATCGCATGTTAATCGCACATTTATTCACACATTTTTTGCTGTTCTAAATTACCTTACCGTATTTTTTTTGTTTTTAATACTGTTAACAACATGGGAAAGGGAAAATATGCTTGCTTTATGCCAATGTTTATTCAACTTTCTACAAAAAAAAGCTTTTGACCTGAATGTAACATTCCTTCATAAATACAAACACAACTTTACACTTGTAAAGACTAACTTAAGATTCCTTGTTTTTTTTTAAGCAGATCAATGTAAAATAATGAACCATATGCATCACAAACATTGTACAAGAAGTACATTGGTCAGTTACATTTTCCATCTAATTATGTCTAACCTCATATGGAAGAAAATAAAAGGCTCAAAAAATATCCCTGTGGCAGGGTGGAGGAGCAGCCACTCAGCCGATTGGGCACACCTGTGCCCAATCAACCTCTCCACCCTGCCTGGCTACATAAGAAGTGGCTGCACACCAGCAAGAGGTCTGCTGGTGCACGTGTGGCGGGGTGATTGAATAAAGGAGTTCCTGCACTAAACCCTGTGTCCTCTGTCCTGTCGGTCGGCCCCAGTGGCAACGAGCTTGCTACAATCCCCTTCTCCCAAGTGGGATCAAAATAGGGTGATACGAAAAATTAATTACAAACAAATAAAGTGCATATGTAACAGCAGCGTGTGTAACTGTCTGCTTTTGGCGAGGAGGGGGGCGCTCTCTGCATCGTTCGTGTTTTTGGCTTGCAAGTGGTATTTGAGACTCAACGTACTTCGATGGTACTTCATTTCAAATCGACAGAACATGCAAATAACTTTAGTCCTGTCCAGCGAACCATCTGGCATCTTTTTGAAAGTGAACTTGCTGTTCAAAAGTCCCTTTTCATTCTCCATTTTTCCTCGCGTTTCAAAAAAGTTCACGCAGTAGGCCAACCATACTTTTCCTCAAGCTACGGGTGCCGTCGACAGCCAGAAATCATATAATGCACTTTTTTTTTTTAATCCTGGTGCTAATCGTGCGTAAACAAAATTGACGGCGTTAAGAGGACGTTAACGGATAACTTTGACAGCCCTAATATACAGTATATATATATATATATATATATATATGTATATATATATATATATATATATATATATATATATATATTTATCTTAGTCCACTGGCAGAATTTGTTTTTCCGTTTTTTTTCTTCTTCTTCTGGGGATCAATAAACTATGTAGACTTTCAAGAGGGCTGGTGAACGATACTGTTAATCTGAATGACCGACTGCAGACTGAGGTGGCCAAGGCGAAGTTGGAATTTTTTTAATTTGGTAGTAATTTTGAAAGCCAAGATATATGTACATGAATCCAGAAGATGATTTCTTGATATATCGTGGATAATGGATGAACATTACCAGCTTATTTTCATGATCAAGACCTTCTGACTAGTCAAGGGTCTCTAACCGGCATCTTTCATCAACACTTAAATAACCCTTGCTTGTTCATGCTCTTTTGAAATCCCCAAATCTCTGTAATCACACAGGAATGATGACACCGTTTTCTTTTCTGTTTTATATTTGTATTATCTTTACAAAAATATGAACAAAATACCTCTTTAATGTCATGGTTGCAACACAGTTAAATATCATCCAAGACAACAATCAAGTTAACATATTGGGAATCTTAAATGATGATAGACGCTAAAAGAGCTGAATATACTGTTGATAGAAAGTTTTTTCATTCGTTACAAATCTAAAGACCTGAACAGAGATGTTGCTTCCTTGTCTGTGGAGGGAACATCCGTTAGGTGTTGGAGAAACGGTCGTCCGTGGATGCAGGTCCGGTTGGTCTCACCCAGCTGCTGCTTCATCCGCCGGAGAGTTTCCTCCACGTCTTCCCGAGATAAATTTGCAGGCAGCTGACGGGCCAGTCGAACTGCCTCTCCCTGTAGAGGTGAGGGGGAGAGTCACAAATCAAAGATTTATTGAAACAAACCAAAAGAATATAGTGGTGCCATGCACCACGCCACTCACTTGTAAGTAGTTTGTAACTTTAAGCGGCCGGCAGTCTTTAACAGTCGAGGCCTTCCTGTGAAGAACTGCTGTCAGGATCTCTCTGAGGTCCTCCACACCGAGAAAAGGCACACAGTTTGCCATCGCTGTCACTTCCAGATGTCTCTCGGCTGACATGAGGCCTGGCCAAAACAAGCAGAAAATAAGGATTAATACACTCCAGACACTACTACTATCTCCAGGAAAGAATAATAAATAAATACTGTGGTTTACGGCTGGATTGATGACCAAGTCAAACAAGCCAAGGGCCAAATGGAGTGTTAAATGACTAATAGAAGCCCCAGAAGACTGAAAGGAAGTTGTCTAGTAGGGTGGAAGAATGTCAGTTTCTCCATTCATGAGGAAATACTGCAGATCATGTACAATTTATATTTCTAAAGCATAACTTCTGATGGTAAAGCTGTAGAAAAACTGCAATACTCCTACGATAGTTGTGTTTCAATTGAAAGTGTTGATTGTTCAGATAATTTGATATATATTCTGTTAAAAAATAGTTATGTATGAAATTTTAGTACGTTTAATATTTAGATACTTGCTTTGCCTTCCATTTTAAACTGACACTATGATTCAAACCACGTTCATTGCACATTTTGCAAAAAGCACGCAATCCTGATGAAAAAAAAAAAGATATCCAGCAGATATTATGCAATCAAACTGACTTACATACACAGCTTCATGCACACCCACAGAGGCTGGCGGTGCCAAATGAAATTCTGAAAATGTCTTAAAGGGCAACTATTCCCATCACCTGCACACTGGGGTACAAACCTACTGTGAAAGGCCACGCTGTTGGGCAGAGAGCCAATGTCAACCCAGGTGAACCATTTCAGCAACAAAAACAACCAACATTCACAGTACACGTACACCCTGTGCAAGCAAACAGAAGTAATGTCAAAATAATGATGAACAGGCTGGGAGAAGTTCAGCTGAAGGAGGCCATAGCTTTTATTTGTATAATATGTTTAGAAAGTATTCCAATCTTCACTCTTGACTTACAGTTAAACCACAATGTTCACTATAACTGATCATTTAAAACAAAGAACTTTCTACTCAAATATGAGTTTGCTTACTATAATATTAAAACTATAACTGTACTCATAATATTGCATGAGTCATTGGGGTTTTATATTAGCTTCACTATACTTTATTAACAGTTTCCAGATTAGTGGACTAACATGTGGTGCGTTATTGGTAAAAAAACAAACAAACAAAAAAACATTTACTTAAGTGCAATTTCCCATCAAACTTGTGTAAAGAAATGTGTTTTGATGCTTAAACAGCAGGTTTGAGTAAGTTATCATAATCAGTTGGTCACTATTTAACAGGAAAATTGACAAATCTTTTAACTGCATAAAATTGTGAAGCCAAGAATCTGTTTTTATTTCATTCACAACCAATCTAATATGGGGTTAATTACATGCAACCCCCTTACAGGGACTGCAGCGGTTTATACTTCTGACAGGTGAATTTCTGCGTTTGAGACTGTGAAGGGCTAAAACACGTGTCTGAACATTGTTGAGTAACAAAATAAAGACTTGACATTTTACATAATTGACAGATGCACATTTAGTGGATGTAACTCATGTTGAACTGCCTCTTACAAAATAACACAGTCCAAAGTGTTGTTGGTCTTATACCTGGAGTGAGTTTGATTCTAAACCCATTAGCCACAAGTCTGGAATCAGAAAAGAAGGTCCCTCCATGCAGGTCAGGGTTTTGCTTCTCCATGTTGCACAAAGCCTTCGTATATTCAGCTCCCCCAAGACTTCTACAAAACAGAGGAAAAGGCATTTTTAACACATTATGTCAGTGTTGATGAGGTTGCATCATCATTATGTATGCAACAAAAACTGGATGAGGCTAGACTGATTTTGTTTAGTTTTTTTGAGAATTGAGTGATACATTACCCATCTGTTAACTGTACAGGGTTCTCCAGACTCACTGCTGGAAGTATATTATTCTCTAGAAGTCTCTTAAACAGCAAGGTCTCCTCCACTCGAAATGGGTTTAACAACATGAGCCTCTGACCACATAAAATGACCCAGGCGCTCTGAGAGGCCAGCCGGTTTACAAGACGGAGGCCCTGCGGCGCTGCGCTGCTCTGGGATGAGAGGCGCTGAAGCTGAAGGCGAAGAGCGGCTATACTGCACGGGAGGGGCTGCGAGGGCTTACTCGCAGGGTTTCTTAACTTCTTTTGGGGCTGTGCAGTGAAGAGCTCATCAAGCAGCTGCTGGTTGGACGCCGGGGCCTTGCGTTTCTGACCCTGTATTTGCCCCCTCAGGGTGCTCCCAGCGGGTTCCCCAGGGCCTTCTGCTGAGGCCAACTTGGTCCTCTCGCCATGGTGTTCCAGGTGTTTTTTTGCTTTTTCCTCGTACCTGCGGAATTACAAAATCTTAGCATGCACTGATTTGCATAACAAAGGGTCCATATTTGTGCAAATAAATAAAAAAGCATGAGGAACGTAGCAGCAACACACTGGAGACATTCTGAAGGTTTGCATATTCTACTCCTCAATGACCAGCATCCTTGAACATCCTTCTCTTTTATTGTGTTTTTGTTTGTTTCCATTTGTTTGGTCTAGGCACAGCAGTTCAGATTCTTATATAAAAATCAAAGTTCTTACATAAGAATACAATTTCAGTGTTTTAAAATATAAACTCTTATAAAATCAAAACAGTGTGTCACTTCACTGGGTTGGTGAAAAAGAGCCAACTCCTTGCTGCCTCCTATAAGACAGCAGCAGAGCAATGCAGGATTCTAGGCACGTCTTTTTCCATACCTTACATCAGGCCCTAAATACTGCTGATGCACATTTTCCAACCTTGTAATTACTTTAAATTGGCATGCAGCACATAATTGGGTTGAAATGCTTTCAGCACAGCATAATGGTTTTATTCCAGAGTTGCTCCACAGATAGAGATCAGCAACAAGCGCAGCATCTTATTCTTGTACTAGCATGTTCCTGTACATCTGGCCAATTTCAAAGTTATTGATGACGGCATGACAAGATTTATTTTGCCAAGAACATTTTTGAAGAAAAGTTTTGGTTTGCGCACTTCTCACCTGCTGAAATCCATTTTAATAAGCTCTCAGTGTACTTACAATTAGATCCAGAAGAATTCGGACAATAAGAGACATTTTTATGATTTTTCCTTTATACTACAATAGATTTGACACATAGCAATGAAGATGCTGACATAGGGTAGATTTCACAAAAATATAGCATTTAGGAATTTAGGCCATTTTTAGTGAAGAACAATTTTTCGAGGCTCAAGTCTCAACAATTGACTGAACTCCATTCCTCCTCTTTTGTTACTTCAGGAGGTTTAAAAGGTTTGAAGGTGATATCAGTTATTGAGCTGGTTTTTGGAAGTTGTTTAACTGGAGCTACTAAATGAAGTCTAAGCAAATCTCAATGCAAGTGAAGAAAAGCATCATTAGGTTGACAACAAAACCATAGATCTATGATACAGATAGCAAAAACCTTAGCTGGAGCAATAACAATAATCAGGTAATTCTTAAAAAAAAAAAAAAAAAAAAAGGAAAGCAAGCACTGGTGATCAAATTGTAACATCTAAAGTGGCTGATCACAAAATCCTTTCCTTGATGGAGAAAAACCACTTCACAACATCAACAAAAATCAAGAATACTCTGAAGCTGGTAGGTGGGTCCGGTTCAATTCAGTCTGTGGTGGAAACAGATATTATTTGACGGTCAATTCAGTAGCCCAATTGCAGCCAAAAAGACCCAGCTTTTCAGTTGCTGAAGGCAAAACTGAAGGCAGAAAGAGCCACAAATAAGCAGCAGCTGAAGGTGGCTGCGGTCTGGCAAACCATCCAAGAATGAAAAGACTACAGTTGTATCTAAAATTATATCAATATGTACATGTTCTTTTTGGCTCCTGAAATTGAAGGTACTTTGCTTAACATAGCTGTAAATCCTAAATGGTAAATGCCATATTTTTTGTGAAACCTCTCAAATTAAAGCTGAAAGG
This sequence comes from Cololabis saira, assembly GCF_033807715.1. Classification (NCBI taxonomy): domain Eukaryota; kingdom Metazoa; phylum Chordata; class Actinopteri; order Beloniformes; family Belonidae; genus Cololabis; species Cololabis saira. The sequence continues at coordinate 26,830,664 of NC_084592.1, read as the reverse complement.
CTAAAGATTAATCACATCTTGACTGTTTTATTTCGAATTCACTGCAGTGTTGCATAAAGGCAGGATCAGAAATACTAACTGCAGATCCACAACTTGAACTTGCCACCTCCATAATCACATGATCTTGTTTTACTAATAATAATTATTCCGACTCATTTTACCTTGATTCATCTAAATCCTTTATCTCCCGGAAAGCCTCCTCTAAACACAAATACTTCCTTCCACCTGTGTCTCATCTGTCTTTGCCTGTTCAACTGTTTTACTGATATTGCCTATGCAAGCGCAGTTTTCCAAAAGTGGGAAATTAATAGAATCTCATGGGATTAATACATGTTAAATAACATTTGTCACAACTGGGAGATTGATTCTCAGGACAGAGGACATTTCATAGCCACAGGTTGGAAATTAGAAACGCAGCTCATGTCAATAAAATTTCCAGCACAGGTTTATCACATGCAAATGACAGGTCAGAATTTCCCCCTCTCTGGTCCTCGCAAATAACAAGAGATGGAAACAACTACTCAGAAAAGGTAAAGGTCTGGAAACTCACTTCTTACGCTCTTCCTCCCCCAGATTTTTCCACCTCTCGTTAACAGAGATGCTGATATCCTGCAGGCTGGCATTGGGGCTCTCCCTAAGGACCTCAGCTCTGGCCTCTTTCTCAAACAGGGCAGCAGGAGTCAGCGGAGCCCTCATGGCACGATTGCAGATCATGTCGTAGGCTGTCAGGGCAGCTCGTTTCTCCGTTATTGCGTTGAACATCTTTTTGCCTGAGCCGCTCTGACTTTTTGCCTCGTCAGAATCAGAATGACTGTGCTTCGTGGGCTGGTGAATTATGATGGGCTGCAGAGGTTCTCCTGTTGTAGGGTCGGTCAGAACTGTCCCCCGACTCCAGTCCTCAGCTGATATCTGATCTTTACTGGCTTCTGAAGCTGATACTTCATTGTCTGCAAGATTCTCCGGAGATTTGCTCCCTGTACCGGTTTCTGTATCATGAGTGCACCTTTTATCCATTTCATCATCATACAGGGAAAAGTTCGAGTGGAGCTCAACTGGGATCTGGTTGACTATCCAGTCATCTGCTATAGACGATGAAGAGCTACAGTTCGAGGGCTGACGATCAAGTAAAGCATCAGTGCTTGCAGCTGATAGAGTTTTGTCAGCAGGTGAAATGCCATTAAAGCTGGTGAGACTGGTATGCCTGTCTTTGTTTCCCTCTTTTTCCACAGGTAAAACATCGGTCTGCAAAGGACCAGATGGTGATGGAATTGTGTCATGGCTCGGCGGCTTCTCAGCTGGGAGGTCAGCGGTAGGCCGAAACCCGTACAGAGAAACCAGCAATGCCTCTACTGCAGTCAACACAGCCTCCTAAATATCAAACAACAGATTCATGAAAAAATAAAAACCTGATGACTCATAAATATTACTAAATCACATCCTCAGTCTCACCAAATTCACAACATAATACAAATATTTTAAATTTTTTTCAGCTACCTTGTCATGAAGAAGAACCTGTGTCTTGTCCGGCGTTAGATTTACATCCACAGAACTGGGACTGTGAGACTGTGATTTTCAGCACAAGGGTGGGATATCGATTTCTGGCTGCGTCGTCCGAGTACTGAGCAGAGAAGTGTTGGCGCAACAGCTAATGATCAGTCACATGTTTGTCCCAGGATAAAGTTTGCAAGAGAAAAAACAAAACAAGAATGATGTCAAAACAAGAAAATCAATGACTGAATATACATTGTTGAATTAAATTATCCGGAATTACATCTTACCTTCATTATCTCCTTTTGATGGACTGGCCGGTTATTGACAAATATAAATGTTTTGTCAGGGGTAGATGAGCTTGTAGAGCAGAGGTCAGCTCCAGGCTTTGGAAAAAAGCCATCTAAAGTAATCTAAAAGATAATAATGACATTGATAAACCAAGACAAAGTATGCAGTAAACAAACATCAGACTAAGTCATATGTTGCATGGCTAATTGCGCTTTTATTGAAAATAAATTTGCCTTAAAAAAAAGTATTGTTAACCAACATTACATCATGTTTATTGCCATTAAATAAAAAGGCACACACCTGTCTATATAAAAAGGTCTCACGGTTGATGATGTAAGTCTTAGTAAAACCAAGGCTATGTGGTTAAAATAAATAAATGCTGTAGACCTATGAGGCAGTACTGTGCCAAGGCACAGGTCTGAGCAACGCTACAAGAGCATTCCTGTGGCATTTAACGTGGTCAAAAGCACAGCGGTCTCCATCATTGTGCAATGGAAGAAGTTTGGATCTACCAGCAGGCTTCCTGCTGCTGACCTGGCTGCAAAACTAGGTAATAAAAGGAGGGCGGCTCTTGGTTAGATGAGTAACCAACAAGCCGGTTTGACTATGAATGAGATCCAGTTTCTTTGTTTCGATGGAAGAAAAGACCATCGTCAGTGCACAACTCAGCTAAACAGTCTTTCCTGCCCTAAAAGATATTTTATTGCAGAAAAAATGCTATTCTTCTCCAAAACGCACATCACAGGGTGGAAATTTGAGATATTGAAAAAAAAAAAAGAAAGAAAAAGAATAAAACTATAAACTAAACTTTTAGTCCACAATTCCCAGGGTTACAGTGTTGATAGAGGAAACCAGAAACTAAGCATCACATCATTATTATCCACTCATGCAAAGTGATGGCAGCATCATTCTGATGGGATGTTTTTTCTGACACTGGTGTTTGAAGAAGGATAGATGAAAACTATAGAAAAATTCAGAGTTAGGCCCTTTCCTGGAAAGCCATGCACCACACGCAAGTCATAAAGGTTTATATTTCAACAAGACAACAAAACAGCAGCAGCTTCAGAAAATCTCTGGCCAAGAGTGACCTGAATCCAGTAAAGCATCAGTGGAAAATTCTGGAAATGGCTGTGCCAATGCTTGCAAACTGGTTAAGCGCAAACAACTCTGCCAAGAATAGGAGAAACTTAAAAATAATAATAATAATAATAATTTAACAGTATGCCAAGTTTGGACAATCACTCCCCTATAGACCTGAGGTTGTCATTGTAAAATCACCTTTGGCAGCAAAGTGCTCATTAAAAGGTCTCGATAATTATGCAGATGGAATATTTCATTTTTGATGAATTTATAGCTCAATGGTTTTGGCTATGTCATCCTGAGTGCTCTGTGTGGACTGGAGGAGGAAAAATAAATTGAATCCATTTTAAAATAATTGAGTCATAATATGTGGAAAACTTGAAAGGGTCAGAAAATCCTCTGCATAAAACATGCAATGTTGAAGGATAAGTAATTGGTATATGGCAGGAATACATTTGTTTAACCATTTCCCAATTAACATTTCTAATTGTTAAGATTTATTTTGTGAGAAAACCGCAATGAGAAAAAGACAGGCAGGCGATGTGACACTGCAGTCGTTACCTCGTAGATGTGTGTTTTACTCTGAGCATGCCCAGCATTATTCGATTAAAATCACCCATGACGACCGTTCAACTGGAGCCGTGCACCAAGGACTTCTCGTGAGCTAAAATTGATGACTCAACATGAATCCAAACAGCTGTACTTAAAACTTCATTATGATTGTGAGCTAGTAAGAAATTACAGAAAGCTATTAATGTTCTACAGATTAAAAGCAGTTAACAGCTATGCGTTTTTCCACATGGCCTAGGGCTCATTATGAGCAGCAACGCACAGCAATGAAGTTAATAAATAGGCCGCTGTTTCAGGTCAGGGCACACATGCTTCTCTCAATTTCTGCTCATTAGGGTCACTTTATGAGAGTACGAATGGCACCTCTGGCCCTGAAGGTCTCTGGCTATATGTAGTCAAGCTGCCAAAAAAAGAAAGAAAAAAAGTGTCAGATTTTGTTCCGCAAAGGGAGAGCGAGTGCAGCGCTCCAAGACTTGCTGAAATTGTCAACCTGGTTCTCTTGATCGCTGTGCTTTGTTCTTGGGGACTTGAAGGAGAAAAGTTCACTTTCATTACTACAGGGAGTAAGAGGAAAAGGTGAAAGGTTGTTCTCATAACTGGGCACCAAGTAGCAAAATAACAACAACAAAGGGAAAAATGAGAGAGAAACAGGGTGAAAAGGGCTGCTCTATATCTGTCGGACTAAATTAGTTGGGAGCCTGACAGCAGGTAGGAACCACATGACACCTACCGTGACCAAGCAGAAAGTTACAGCTTGACAGTAATTCAATTACCATCAGCACAGTAAAGCTTAGCTAACAAAAAAATCACTCACTCTTCATCAGGAAAGAACTCGGGAGAAAAGGGCAAAGAAATAGTTGGCCATCCACCAACTGACCACATTTGCTGGCTTAAGACCAGGCGTTCAAAATGAAGTTATGAGCTCACAGTCATGTATAACGTGCACGCTCACATTTACTCTGCAAGTTATCCATCTTCTCATAGTATTACATGCAGTAACTTATACACACATACATGTGATTTTCATATTATATATATATATATATATATATATATATAGTTAATTAAATCAAATTAATCCCCATTCATCACCATTTAAAATACTATTATGACTATTTTTTTCCTTTTACATTCAGATAATTTTAATGTCAATAAGTTTTCACAAGGACTAGGGGGAATCTGGAGAAGAAATGCCATAGTGGCCCGTTCCATAATCACACTATAGTATTAAGTACATTAAAAGGTGACTGCTCAACTGAGCAATTTTTTTATTTTTAACAAAGGTTATACTGGACTAAAAAAAAAAAAAAAAACCCTATAGGTAGAAGTAAAGAGTGTGACCTGTGCCATTCCTTGGATGTAACTTGATTGCTCTACAATAATGAAAATGTACCAGGGCTACAGAATATATTGAAAATTTGTAATCACTGCAATCAACTTGCATAATATCCTAAAATGCAAAAATCATCCAATTTCTACACATATTTGTATACATCACAAGTATACAAAGTCATATGCCAATTTTCATCTATAATTTCACATTTTCACCTAAAGCATTCAGTTGTGCCCTAATAAAATTACAGTTTTTATAGCATTTCTGCCAGTGAATCACCCTAAAAATTACATATTATAACTTTAATCCGATTTGTAAATCTGCAAATGTGTAAAAGTAAAGTGGGTAATGAACCTTTACACATTCTCAGCTTGCTTTTCTGTCTAGAAAAAAAAGAGAGAAAAGTTGGAACATCTTCCATCTCCACTAACCTCCAGCTGCTCCTGGCGCTGGTGACATGGGAGCAGGTTAGCAACAGTAGTGGAGCCCAGGGTGGCGAGGAGCACACTTCTGGTATCAGCAGCCCTGGCCTTCTGCCAAAGCACCACCTGGAAAAATAAAGAGTTCACCAAAGAACTCAGGATTCATCTCACTTTAAAGAATTAAGAATCAACTTAAGCCATAATCCTTAAATATTTAAAGTCATAATGGCTAAGATAGAAATAGCCCAAGTAATTTGAGTATAGTTTGTGTCAACTAGTAAATATACAGTATCTGGAGTGTTGAGTTCACTGTTGCAGGACATGTCCCCGATATTAGACACACAACACGTGTACCTACATAAGTCCAGTAAACAACTCCTGAAGACATTTTTAAACACTTTTAAACACAAGTCAGTTGAGTTGGAAACAAAAGGACAGGGAGAAAGTGTACATTGATTATGCGGAATAGTTTCACCACCCTTCTCTGACTGTTTCTGGGGTCACTTTTGCAGCGTGTTCAGCAATTTACTCCATCAGTCATTACAGTGGGCAGTCTGGCATATTCAGCGTGTTTTACTGTTTGCTGTGGAAGGAGAGTGTGAAAATGTCTAAGTGCAAAATTATCTTTATTAATGGACCAACACTAATGGATTTTAATGCACCTGTACAATACATATGATAAAGAATGCATAACTCAACTAATTACATGTAGCAAAAAAAAAACCCAAACAACTTGATCATTTGGATCCGTCAATATCTGGACAATACGACTGCTGTTACATTAGATGTCTATCAAAACCTATCAGAGCTACGGTTGTATGTCGAAGACAGCGCTGATTCTCAAGTTTGATTTCAGAGTATTCACATACAAACTGGATGTTTAGGAATTCTCGAATGGAAAATTTAACAGAGGAATGACTAAAAAGTTAATTTTTACCACTTCACTCAAATGTACTCTACAGGCAATGATGGCTTCACGTCTGGAATCTGCAACACCAAGGAGATAATCGGCTTCCTTGTTTGCGGTGCTTCAGTCAACCTTTTGTTGGCTTTCATTAGTATCTCCTTATGCCTTTAGTTCAGCAAGTGGAAAGCAGCTCGATCAGCTCCATCCCTCTGCTTTACCTTCAAAAACTCTGGAGTTGCTTTCACAAAGTGTTTTCAATCATTATTTATCAGTAGTGTGGAGCCCCATCAGCAGTGCTGCATTGGACTGCTGATGTTGTAGCTTCGGATCACAAGTAGTTACAAACCTACTTTTTATCCCATCCTGACGTTTGTTTGCAGACTAATGTCAGTTTTATCTGCGCAAAAAAAAAAGCTTGTTCCTTGCCTGATACAGCTTTCTAATATCTTTTTATCAAAGCCTACTCTAATCTTTCTATTTTTAAAGATTATAAATGCTTTTAACCTTCTGTGCTTGCTCTTATGAAGTCTTTTCTTTATGCCAGTTTCCTGGGGATCATTCTTCACATGGCTGGATGTGTTGTGGTCAGTCTCTAGCTTAGAGGTGCAGGTATGTTCATGTTGCAGCGCTCATCAGCGTGTTGCTCATTTTTCATTTTATAAATGTACCACCCTGTTGATTTCATGCACATTATACACATCTTTATGATACATATCCTTTACAGACCCAACTAGATTTAGATCATAAATAAATGATAAAAACTAATGCAGTTAAGTAATTATGCATTTTTTTAGTATGCATGTTGGCTATAGTTATGCTCAAAAGTTAGTAACCCTTTCTCTTAATTTAGAAAGGTTTGAAATATTTGGACATAAATACCTAAAAGTTGTTGATTCTTGAAGGATATTTACTTTTTCAAGCTTTGTTTTTTGCATTTTTCTTGGTCTCTTTTTTAAATTACCTTTTAATATGTAATGAATTATTCACCTGAGGCCACAGAGGATCAGATGCTTCGCTCCCTAGACTCTGTGCTTTAGGTTTTATATCCAACTCATTGTCCCATACACATCACTGTGTACTTTATGATTTGATTTCCTGGCCTTCATTAAGCCTAAGGAGGAAGCAGCATTGCTATGTTTTTATGTACAAAGCCATATTGGGTAAATTTCCTTCATATCTGTGTAATCTCCTATCACTCACCAACAGCTGTTATAATCTTCGTTCCACTAGATGGCTGCTCTACCAGGTACCACGGATTTGCACAGAGCTTGGTAGAGCAGCTTTCTCTATTTTGCACCCTGGTCGTGGAACAATCTTCAGAACACATTACAGCTTAATGATTCGGTCTCCCTGGGAGAGTTCAAAGCTCTGATAAAAAATTGTGTAACTGAAGAGTGCAATTGCTATTTCTGAACTGGATTTTGTTGTATGTGTCTGTTGTTCTTTGTCTGTTTTTAACGTGTTTTTTAAAATAATTTTTGTAACTCTGTAATGGTGTGCTATCTTGGCCAGGTCTCCCTTGAAAAATACATTTTAATCTCAAGGGACTTCCTGGTTAAATAAAGGATAAATAAAAATTTTTTTTTTTTCAATTGTCTTGATATATAAAGTCTTCAAATTAAAGAAGGGGTAACTGACTTTTTAACAGGACTATGTTTATCCAAACGTCTGTTGTCAAGTACTTCTTCCAACAAATAAGCAGCTATTTGTTTCCATTCGCTAATAACGGTTTAGTAATTTAGACTGCCCAGACTACATACTTTTACTAGAGACTGGAAAAGGGAGCAATAGAAAAGTTTACTCCCTATAATTTAGACTAAAATAACATTATTAGTGACACACAGAGCCATACCTGTTGCCATTTTTTTGTTTTAATTGTTTATGAGTCTGTCAGTCCTCACACGGTACATGAGGTTATCTCAGTGCTTCTGTATTGTATATCCATGACATTTACAGCATCAAAACTTTACCTCCCAAAGGTAGAGGGATTTCTTTTTCTTTGGAAACATGATTATCAGTCCGGAAGATACTGATGAGTCTTTGTTATGCAAGTTATCTAAAGCCCAACTCAATCTCAGTTCTTCTCGTCTCTGCCATTAGCTTCAGATCAGAATCAATTTAACATCACATTAATTGTACAAAAGAAATTTTGAAAAAGCATCACCTTTCATGTGTGAGGCTGGGCTTATAATAACTATTGTGTTGACACTGCACACACTGAATCTCTATTGAAATGATATAAAAATAGTCCAACGATGCAGTCGAAATACAGGTTTCTGTGAGCAAGTTAATGTCAGATGTTGGAGGGTATCAATCATATCAATACTATCAATACTGGTCCAAGTCTAAAGAATGTCAAATAAATATTACTTTGATAGATATATGTGTTTATTATATACATTTCTTCAAGCTTATTTGAAAAAAAAAAAAAGAAAAAGGAGGCTAATTTTAAATTTTGTTGGATCCAGACAGCAAATGCTCAGCAACCTTGCAGTGTTTTCTTCCATCCAACAGAGAAACTTCCCGTTATCAGCTTAGCCGCTCTGTCCTTCATTTGCCTCACAAAAGCTTTTAGTCGTTGTTTTCTAAAGTGCCTCTACAATGAATATTTTCCATCACCACAACAATTTCACAGTTCACTGACTCGCGTTAGCACTGACAACAAAAACAGCAGGAGACCCGGGACAATTTCCACTTTCCAAAAGGTCTTCGATTAATAATTCAGTGGACATCTCAATATTCATTTTCATGATAAGTTTTTATGAGATAAACGTGGGCTGGGTAATTGGGTGGAAAAGTGAGGCTGTGATTGCTTTATACTTTGGCCTTTTCCATTCTTGTTGCTGAATGCTTATTTTTCTGTTACTGATTGAATATCGGTGGATACAAGCCATCTTTTATTAATAATAACAACAACAATAATAATATAATAATAATAATAATAATAATAATAATAATAATAATAACAACAACAATAATAATAATAATATTATTATAAATATTATGAATTATAATTACTAACAGAAGCTAGAGATACTGTATAAGTGACTAGACTGATAATTTTTTTTTAATTTCTGATAACTTATAAACTTCAGAATCAATGATTTTTTTGTTTATAGTAAGAAAAGCCATACTTTTCCACTAATCTGACAGATCAGTGCTTTCCTACATGTCAAAGGATAAAGTATTAGTTACATTTTCTCCAATTTTTAACCCTATTTTTTTTAAATATACTTGTCATTTTTCCCCCTTTATTGTTTTAATTTGGCCTTGTTTTTGTGTGGTCTGACTAACCCAGTACAAGCATGCGTTGCTGCTTTGAACAGACTTTGCAGTTGCTGCACATATGACAACCATAAGATTTACAGACAAAAAGTGCAGGAGACTTTCAGGCAGTGATGCAGACACAACAGTCTGAAATATAATGAGGACATCTAGTGGTTGGAGTAAATGCTGCATCACACTAAGTACCATTAAATATGGTCTTAATGGTCTTATGGTCCTTTGCGCTTTTAATTGAAGTTTGAATATAATTGCTGAGATCCTAAATTGAAAAAATACTCCACTGTCTCAGACTGTCTCAGAGAAGGCGGGTATCCCAAGTTTGGAGCTGCACGTGTCTTCATATGCATAATAGCATCTTGACTTGTGCAAAGTGTTTTCACAATAAAGACATGGAGAACTACACAGTCTTAACCCTTAATCAAGTTCTACAAACAGCCTCCTTTAAAGCCAAGATGAGATTAGTATGATGTTGGTTCATAAATTACACAATTAGAAACCAGCATCTATTCAGTTTGGAAATCCTTATGCATACAACGCTTTGAAATAATGCACCTTTTCCACCGCTCGTGGTTAAATGTAAAACGTGACAAGAGTTACTGACCTTATTGTGAACTAGCATTAGCCTCAGCTCAGGTTTTAAAATGGCGTAAGCCATCAGCAGGTCCTGCATTTTCTTCAGTTCATCCTTGCACTTCTTTGTGGAGGAGTAGTACTGTCTTCTCACTGGAAGGTTCTTGAAAAGCTTCATCACACTCACTGATGTACCTGGAAAACACACATATTTTAAAATAATACATGTTTTCCTACAACAAGCTGAGCTGATCTGTTTAAGAACTTAAGGGCTAAAATACTATTTATTGATGGAGATGAACATTATCTCGGTTCTCTTACACATTCAACCATTCGGTCTGCAGTTAATATTACTTACTATATTCTACTTGTTTGAGCTGTGGAAGTGGGTACAAATTTCAATGTGTTAAGGACAGAATCTCTTTCTTTTTTCTCTTTAAAGAAACCTTTGTGACCTCAAGGTTATAGTGTAACAGCTCCGTTTTCAACCATACCTTTGCAGCTCTGTTCAAAACAATTTCAGAGAGGGGAGTCACACACAACTTCAATCAACTCTGTTCGTTTGGAGAGAGCCTCATTTGAAATAAGTGTTCAAGTTTTACGCCACCCACTTCCGAGGTAAGACAAATGCAGCATGATGTGAATTTGGGAAGAATTCAAGATATTTAATTTGTATAATTCTACTCTGATTTGAGTTTGTGATGTCAAAGTATCCTTCAGATTTGGACAGCTCATCAAAAGACATCATTTTGACTTATGCATTCCTAAACAAAGTGACAGGATAATGTGACACTTGAGACGCATAAATTAATCCCCTCAAAGCATTCCCTCCTTTTGTTGCAAAACATATTTGATTATAAGTCCCTTGCCTTGACCTAGGTGAGACGGCTTCTGTGAAACTATTTTCCCTGTGAGGTCCAGCATGTACTGGGTGCTGATGTCATCTTCCTCCGTCTTCGTGGTAACAGCCACCTGAGGAAAAAGACCAGAACATATGAGGTACAAATAAACTCAGCAGTTAGTCACATCCACATCCATATTCAATAACTAATCGTATCCATATTTGAAAATCAAAGACGTGTAATTTAAAAGACAATTATACATGTTCACATATGCAGTATTATGAGTGAGATTACTCTTTTCTCTTCCATATCGCGATAATGTGAAACATCTGTTCATAATTCCAATTTGCCTCTTTTGTCTTTTTGATGTGAGAATGATGTAATAACTCCAGCTGTTAAATGGTTCTCACCTCAGCCACAGCGCAGACGGAGCCCAGTGCCTCCCCCCTGAAGCCATATGTTTCCAGCTGCTCTAAATCTTCATGGCTACAGATCTTTGAGGTGAAATGTCTTACAGCCATCACAGGAGTATCTCCAGCTTTGATTCCATGGCCATTGTCGCGTACTTCTATACGATCCAAACCATAGTTATCCTTAAACGTGAAATTCAACACATACCGTTGACGCCCAGTGCAGGAAGTGAAATGCAAGTATGTACAGAGTTGTAAAAAACAAAACAAGCAGCAACAGCAACAACAATAACAACAGAAACATTAATGGTGTCTGCTGCACTTTTTCTTCAAAAGAATATTTCAAACAAAGTGCTATTTCATGCCACCTTCATTTAGATGTTCTACTGATTACTTTAGCCCGTCCATAAATGCCAAAGCTAAAAATGAAAAAAAGCTAAACATAAAAGAAAAAAACCACTAACTGACTTTGGTACAGATTTGGCACAGAATCCTCACTGTAACTCTGGCACAAGAAACAGAAAATAGTTAAATAAAAGCACTATACCAGTTTCACGTCAATGCTTGAAGCTCCAGCATCCAGGGAATTCTCAATAAGTTCTTTCACAACATTCACCACAGAAGTGATGACCTGGGAGCTGGACAGGAGTCGTGCAGTTTCTGGTGGGAGCTGCTTCATGACTCCAGATATCTGCTGGAAGGATAAAAAAAAAGGTAGTTTTAACTACGTTGTCATGGTGATTAGCACTGTTGCCTTACAGCAAGAAAGTTCCTGGTTCAACGCACAGCAAGAATCTCTGTGTGGAGTTTGCATGTGCTCCCCATGCTTGCATGGGTATGCCAGCTTCCGTCAATAGTCCAAACTGTACAAAGGAGCGAATGTTGTCTGTCTATATGAATGTATGAAAATATATTTATTTCGGCCAGGTCATTCAGAATTTAGACACCAACAGAAAGCATTGGTTCACATAATAAAGAGACCTAACCGAAAAGGAATAGGCTGAAGCTATTGCGTATTTACGCCTACCCTTCTCACATGATCAACTTATTCAGATCGCAACATACAAAACATCATACAAAAAAATCATATTGTTTACACAATCCTGAACATAATTCCGTAATAGTATCATCTACTGGATCCCTCATATTTTTTAAACACATTAAACTTAAACAAACGTTTGAATGCATGAATCGACTGGCACATATTCAATTTTTCATAATTTTTACACCCCTTACAGTAATACATTGATCTTTAATTTTATTCCTAGACTTTGGTTTTTCAATCATATGTTTCCCTCGAAGCTTATATCTACTTACCCTTATTTTAAACATGCTTACAATTTTACTAGGTAACAATCTGTTGAACATTTTGTACATTATCAATGCTATTTTGTATTCCACTAAATCCATAAGGGGATATAAATAATGCACATTCTAACTCTGCACTTTGGTAGAAAAGTAACATGATGGCATGGAGTGGATCACACACATGAGATCAGTGGCTCATCATCAGAGTATCATTCAGTCTTATGCCAAAGACTTCAGATCGATAGCTGGGTCACATCCCAGCTATCATCAAAAAGCAGAGGTGTCAAGTAACGAAGTACAAATACTTTGTTACCTTACTTAAGTAGAAATTTTGGTTATCTATACTTCACTGGAGTAATTCTTTTTCAGACGAATTTTTACTTTTACTCCTTACATTTTCAGCAATTATCTGTACTTTTTACTCCTTACATTTTAAAAACAGCCTCGTTACTCTATTTCATTTCGGCCTTTAAAAAAAAAAAACTATCCAGTTAAATTGCTCCATCCGGATAGAGTGAATTTGGTTGTGGTTGTTTCAGATGTTCTTGTCCAGTTTTGTTCTTACATCCGTTCCCTCAGATTCCTGCAACTAAACTTGGATGTACATTCCAATAAAGGTTAGGATAAATGATAACACGCCTCTGAAGTTTGACTTTTCGCACCATTACAATACTTATAGGCAACTAGTCATCATATCTCCTGCTCTCTAAAACACATGTTAATGCTCAATAGTACACATATATGGTTCTATAATATATTTGCATTATACTAAGATGCATTCATTTTCAATGGCTTTTGTCCTTAATGGCTTTTCCCCCTTACATTACTTTTACTTTTATACTTTAAGTAGTTTTGAAACCAGTACTTTTATACTTTTACTTGAGTAAAAAACTTGATTCTACCTGAGTAATGAATGTGAATACTTTTGACACCTCTGTCAAAAAGCAGGGACAAGAAATGTCAGAATACAACACTCCAAAAAGTGGAAGGTAATAAACAAATAAATGATAAAAAACTGAATGCAGTTGCTGTCGGTGGTAAAAAAAAAACAAAAACAAGACAAAAACCAACGAACTGACACATGAGTATTAGGAAGTTTGCATTATTGCAATTTATCCGACACCTGTCCCAGTCAAATACTATTTGACTGAAACATAGGATTACCTAACGATACTTTTCGTTTATCATCGTTAGCTAACTACTGTACAGTAGTCTTGGACTTCTTGGACCCGTTCGTTACCATTATTAATTATGTTTATGAGTACATTTACGTAGCAATACTTCAAACAGATATTGAACTAATATGTTAGATGTACCTGTTAGATGAATCTTTCACAACAACAACAGCACGAACCAGACGCCGGAAACAGTTGGATTCCCGCCCCCTGAACTACACGCTGATTGGTTGAAGCTGGCGCAGGGGCGGGGCTTATATAGAATAATATACCCTAAACTTGGACTGACAGGTAAACCTGTGCAGAAATTGTAGAAAACCCGGCTTTTTAAAATTGCCATGATAAACCCGAACACAATATCTGGCTGTATTCCGCCAAAATACATGTAATCCAAAGATGATCACAGCCACCTGCTTTGAGTGAAGGGGACGCCTGTGAGACCAAACTGAGGAAATAATTCCCTATGTCTTTTTTAATTGAACACAATTTATAAACATTCTGCTTGTGGAGGAAATACAATACGATATAAGAAAATAGAACATGTTTCGGGAGGTTTCATGAACAAGAGACGTACACACAAACAATAAGGTAAACATAAAAAATAATAATAACAAAAACAGTAAGGCATTTAAAGCAAATAGCATCGACATTTCAGAAAGACATTAAAATAAGAGATACTTTGATATATCAGCTAATAATTTTTTTTTTGCAGTTATTTGACTTAATTTTTTTTAAAGAGACAAAAAAACATTTGAAATCATTTATAAAACATTGGAAAGAGGGCTTCATTTTTCTCCCCTTACAACAGTGTATATGATATTTAGCCAGTAAAAAAAAAAGACATTAACCAAGAGAGAAACTGATTTGTCAATTGCGTCTATGTAAAAAAATTATACTTGAGATTTTTAATTTTGGGATGTCTTTCATTTTTAAAGACAGACAATTTCTAATTTCACGCCAAAAAGTTTGTGAGACAGGACACAATAGAAACATTATGATCAAGTGATTCCCCAGATTCATTATGAATGAATGAATGAATGAAGTTTATTCAATCATGACAACACAAAAACAACACAACACCAAAAAACATTGTGCACAGCATTGACATTTCACACAAAACCAATAATCATGTATTGAACAATGACTGAAAAGGCATAGGCAGAAGCAAACTTATAAAAGCCTATCCTAATGTACCAACTTTCTTTTTTTGGCTACCAACCTCCAGAAAACCAAAAAGACAATAGAAAAGCAAAGAAACAACAGAAAAGCAAAGAAACATTAACAGATAGTCAATCCCACTTATAAGCTTCAAAAATAGCTTTACAAACCATTTTCTTAAAAACCAAAAGAGAATGACATGTTTTTAAATGTATGTTGTCATCATTGCAGAATTTAACTTTAACACATCTCCTTTTCATACCCTTTTTAGCTTTTTGTACAGTACAATTGCAGACACCTCTAAGATTATACGGAGTCTCCTGAATTGAAAAAAAACCTCTGTATTGAGTCAGGGAGCATTTTTGATTTTGCTCTGAACATACAGGACTGTCTCAGAAAATTAGAATATTGTGATAAAGTTCTTTATTTTCTGTTGTGCAATTAAAAAAACAAAAATGTCATACATTCTGGATTCATTACAAATCAACTGAAATATTGCAAGCCTTTTATTATTTTAATGTTGCTGATTATGGTTTACAGTTTAAGATTAAGATTCCCAGAATATTCAAATTTTTTTAGATAGGATATTTGAGTTTTCTTAAGCTGTAAGCCATGATCAGCAATATTAAAATAATAAAAGACTTGCAATATTTCAGTTGATTTGTAATGAATCCAGAATGTATGACGTTTTTGTTTTTGTAATTGCATTACAGAAAATCACAATATTCTAATTTTCTGAGACAGTCCAGTAATTTGCATGATTTTATAATAAAACAAATCATAAAATTTAATAACATGAGAGTTTAGAAAAATTACAGAAAGCACAGGGGTCAACTTCAAATTTAAATATTTGTCTCAAAAATTCAACAGTTGGATACATTTTATTGATCAATTAAAAATGAGTTTCCTTGAATAATTGCATCGACATCAACGTCTTGAAAAAACCTCCCACTTCCGCCGGAGTCAGAGCGCACTGTGAACGCGAGATCAGCACAAGAGGATAAACCAATTCTCTCCGTAGTATCTACCTTGTATAAATACCTTCACTGCACGCTGCTACCTGTAAGTCTATAAGAGTGACTATGAAAGTTTAACTGTATACTTAACAATCATGCAAGTTACTTAATAATGTCTTTTCTGTGCTTTGACGCTGAGCAACTTGTTTTGGGGGTGGAGGTGGATCGGGCCCGGCTATGTGCTGGAAACCAAAAGAAAAGAAGATGCTTGCAGAGTACATGTGTGATTATGAAGGCACGGTGGATGTTTATGAAAGGGGGATGTGGGTTTGCATAAGGCCCCTCACATGTGCAATTGGTATGATTTTGTCAAGTGGTTTTAAAACTGTAATAACTGTGATGGGCTTGCTGCAGCCACGACATGGGTTTGCAGACAGACAATGACGTTGCCTTGTGCATCACACCGAAACTCGTTTGTTTATTAGAGTGGGCAAATTGTGTATTTTTCTTTTTTTTCTTTGCGAGTGTATGTTTTTTAATATGCTTGTCTGATATGTTTTAAGTCCGAGCTTTATGCTGCGTTCCATTTACCTCGGAAGTCGGAACTCGGACCTGGGAATGACGTCACAGCCGAGTTATCAGCGTTCCAGTTACAAAGTCGGAAAACAAGTTTGTAGTTCTCACGAAAAATGTGAAGTACACTATAGCAGCATATATATGCTGAACAATACTTGTATATGACTGATTTAGTGTGACCAAAACTAGAAAGAAGTGCTACGAATTATTACAGTCTCTCTTCTACTGTTTAAAACCGGGGCAGCCATATTGGAATGTAAACTCGGGGGTGGTGAAGACTCTCCCACTTTCCCAGTGGGAAATCCCACTTCGTGGGCGTTCCAGTTGAAAATTCCGACTAGGAACTGGGAAATTCCCACTTCCGAGGACAAATGGAACGCGGCATTAGATATACCCTGAAGCCTGATTTATGGTTCTGCATTACACCGACGCAGAGCCTACTCCATAGGCTCTGCGTCGGTGTAACGCGGCACCATAAATCAGCCTTGAGTCTGCACTAAGTATGATGTATTGTACACCCATATACTAATGTCTGTGAACAAGTAAAACCACCGTAAACAAACCCTTTGGCCTAATTCAGTTAACTTCAATAAGGTCAAGGGGCTGACCTAATAGGTTCAGGTGCTGTTGGAATAAAACACGGATAAGGGGTGATCAGGGGACTTCCTCCAAACAATTTAATTGAGAGAAGAAGAAGAAGAAAAAGACAACTTCAAGCTTATTTGTGAGGACTGTTTGTATCTCTATAAGTGACTGACACAAGTTAAGCCCTTGGTCTTTGCCATAATCCAGTCTGGCAGTTGAACGAAGGCCAGAAGACAAAGTTCAACAAGGTTGCACAAGGTGCTTTCTTGTCATATTTGGAATTTCCAGAGAAATTCTGCAGCAACAGTTATGCAATTAATAAAGCCACACTATATGTCAAATGAAATATAAGAGTAAGAGTAAAAATGCAGATATTATATCCATAGTATTATCAACGATTCCAGTGCTCTTAAAGGGAAAGTTCGGTTTTTTACAACCTGGACCTTATTTCTGGCATTTTTTATGGTTGTATACTCACCCAGAAAAGTTTGGTGTCATTTGGAGTCCTTCGGAAGATATTAGGGGGTCTTTTGCGAGCCGCTTCTCCATATAAGGGTAGTGAACGGGGCACAGCGGGACACAGACGATGCAGCGTCTAAATAACACATGATTGCCGCGAAACTCTTCATTTCTTTTATGAATCACTAGATCTGCTTCCAGGACCTGTTGTCTTCATCCGGGGCTGTCTGTGTAACAAATAAATCAGTTTGTAAACAAGACCTCTGAACTCATGACGTCATCTCTGTGCGCGCATCCCGGACAGGTTGAGTGAGCTCTTCAGCCGTATACTCTGGCTCAAAACGGTAAGGACGTCCATCACATTCAAAGTCGTCGTCCACAACCTCAGAATTTGACAAATATTCAGACATGTTTCAAATAACTATCAGTAAACTAACAGTAGTGAACTCCAGCTGTACACAGAGCTGTGTCTGGGATGCGCGCACAGAGATGACGTCATGAGTTCAGAGGTCTTGTTTACAAACTGATTTATTTGTTACACACAGCCCCGGATGTAGACAACAGGTCCTGGAAGCAGATCTAGTGATTCATAAAAGAAATTAACGAGTTTCGCAGCAATCATGTGTTATTTAGACGCTGCATCGTCTGTGTCCCGCTGTGCCCCGTTCACTACCGTTATATGGAGAAGCGGCTCGCAAAAAACCCCCTAATATCTTCCGAAGGACTCCAAATGACACCAAACTTGCCTGGGTGAGTATACGACCGTAAAAAATGCCAGAAATGAGGTCCAGGTTGTAAAAAACCGAACTTTCCCTTTTAAAAGCATTATGTGTGTAAAAACTTTTGTCCTTTGCTTGTCCTTTTTGTGTATAATGGATATTACAACAGTCATTGATCCAACAGTGTGAAGTCTTCGTATCCTTCTAGGCCTCCCATGATCTAACAAAACTCAAGATGTACTAAAATAAAACTGAGTAACATGAAAGAAAAGGTGGAGAAAGTCTAGGGAAAAACAAACAATAAATGTCAGTCAAAAGTGAAATGTTTTACTTTGTATATTTATCTTCTCTCCGCAGACCAGAATGAATGTGGGTGTGGCACACAGTGAGGTGAACCCAAACACTCGGGTGATGAACAGTCGAGGGATCTGGCTGACCTACGCGCTCGGTGTTGGAATCCTTCATATTGTGCTCCTGAGCATACCCTTCTTCAGTGTGCCTGTCGTGTGGACTCTAACAAACATCATACACAACTTTGTAAGTGTAATTTCCCCACCGTCCCCACTAGGAATGGACGATATTTTACCGTTCACGATAAACCGTCAAAAAAATTCCCCACGGTAAGAATTTGTATCTCACGGTAAAAACGATAAATTGAGGAAATGAGAAAGAAAGAAAGAAAGAAATGAGCCTGAAAGAAAGAAAGAAATGAGCCTGAAAGAAAGAAAGAAATGAGCCTGAAAGAAAGAAAGAAAGAAAGAAAGAAAGAAAGAAAGAAAGAAAGAAAGAAAGAAAGAAAGAAAGAAATGAGCCTGAAAGAAAGAAAAAGAAAGAAAGAAAGGAGCCAGAAAGAAAGAAAGAAAGAAAGAAATATTCCCGTTGATGACACTTTTTGTATTGGTATTTTTTTTATCGTTATTGGGATAAATGCCAGAAATTATCGTGATACATTTTTTTGTCCATACCGCCCATCCCTAGTCCGCGCTGTGGTCCAAGACAAACCAACTTAAAAGGCATTTTAGACGTAAGGTTTTTGGGATATTTTGAGTACTACAGATGGTTGTCAGCCCGTCGTGCATTAAATTCCACCACAGCTGTACTTATGTGGCCTTGATGAGGTTTGCTATTTTGGAGAGGGTGTCCTTGTGACAACCTTGATTTGTGAACTTTGTATAATTTCTCTACACCGTATAAGGCATGAACACAAAAGTGACCTTACATTGTTCTATGACTGGCTCGGATAAAGAAACAAAGTGGAGCATATGGGTGACATCATTGACTATGGCAAGCACAAAGCAATTTACTGGGGTTGTGTATCACAGCCAATACGGAAGGCTAATTACAGTAACAGCTAAGGTCAACAACTATAGCCTATTGTTTTCCACCACAATGCAGCAGCAGTGTGCTGATTATACCTTGGCTCTATGCAAGTGTTTTTAGTTGTATCAGTTTTCCTCTTGTAATGCAGGCTTTCCATCTATAGCTGAATGATTTGAAAAGGACCTGTTTTTTTCTGCTCTGGTCTTTAAGGACTTACTGCCCTGCATGTATTTGATGTTTCCCTGCTTCATCACTCCTGGCTCAAATTAAAAAGCGCATGACATACTTGTGCAGACCTTTTCTTGAACAAGTTGTCAGGAATCTATTCATTTAAATCAAATGTGTTGGAGCTGAAAAAGAAATAAAAATGTGCAGGGCAGTGGGTTTGAGGACCTGGACTGAAGAATGCTGATGAGAGGCATTGATGTCTTTTCCAACATGGTTTATCATGGGTCTATTTTAGAAAGCAGCCTTAGTGAAAACCCTGAGTATGTTAAACTGGCAATGAGGTTTACTATTTCAGATTTCAAGACAACTTGAACCCAAGAAAGATGGGTAACTAAAGCCTGTTTCAGAGATAACTCATACTTAGTCTATCACCATGGTAACCTATTCTGTGCACCTACCCTTGTCAGAAGCAGATTTTGTTCCATAAATCCAGAGTTCCTCTCTGTCTCCTCTCTTTCATTAAGCTGAAACTGTTTTACTTTTATTACACACTGTGGAGAAGTCTTTGAACAATTTTTTTATTGATTTGAAGATGCTGCATTGTATAGAATGAGTTGCTATGGAGAGCTAGGATTTTTTTTTCCAGCAGCAGTATTGCACCTACCGGTACATGAAAAATGAATTTTAGGTAGTGTGTGTGTGTGTGTGTGTGTGTGTGTGTGTGTGTGTGTGTGTGTGTGTGTGTGTGTGTGTGTGTGTGTGTGTGTGTGTGTGTGTGTGTGTGTGTGTGTGTGTGTGTGTGTGTGTGTGTGTGTGTGTGTGTGTGTGTGTGTGTGTGTGTGTGTGTGTGTGTGTGTGTGTGTGTGTGTGTGTGTGTGTGTGTGTGTGTGTGTGTGTGTGTGTGTGTGTGTAAGCGTAAGCAAGCATGCGCTACCAAATGTCACTCATGGTATATAACAGGTCATTGAATATTTGAATTACATTTTCACCCACTGTGAGGTTGTTGTTTTTTTTACCCCTTCACTGCTTCTTTTCCACAGAATGATGTGTTCTGATTCACTACATGATTGCAGTAAGAGCTCTAATTGTAGAAAAGAAAAGTAGGAAGAATTCTTCTATTTAGTTTACGTTGCCATGGTGAATCGCTGTATCAAAGCTCCATCGATGATGTGTTTTTACATCGCGGGTGCAGACACTTAACTCAGAGTTAACATACTCAGAGCTGGTTGAACTATTTACTCTAAACTGCTCATTTGAAACTGAAACTCTGGGTTCCTCAACCTAAGATTTTTTTCAACTCAGATTCAAGTTGTTATGATACAGAAATACTTGTGATACTGCTAGAACTTTCTGTATTTACTTACTCACACACCCTCTGATACCATGTAATCTTTAGAAATAGAATCTCAATTCTTATTTGTTGCTCTAAAATCAGCACAGAAAGTTGCCCAATGCTGCCTTGCAACTGGGTGTTTTGAGCACCACATGAAGAGGCAGTGGCATGATGTTGGTTAGAAAATGGATATCTAACATTAGTATTATGTTGGCAATTGGTCCTTATAAGATGGGGAAAACTGACATGTTCATTATGCAAAGCTGCTGTTTCCAGAGGTGGTACTAATTCAATTAGAGACGTTTCCAAAAGAAACCCACAACTAACAGAATGCTAGAAATGGATTGACCTAGTTGACCGACCCATGCCAGTTGTTTTTCACTGTGTAAATGATCTGGAGCCAAAGCACAGCCTTTCAGGTCGGAAAAATCCATCTCTGAAACCACTCTCACCAAAATGACAAAACGCCCAAATGTGTTCAAAATATAAATGGCTTTTTAAGTTTACATATTTGTGGTTGCACGTTCTAATTAATGGACTGCTTAATGTCATCTAAAAATCTTTAATTAGTAAATTTAAAATGAAAATTCTAATTTACAAAAATACTGTCATCGGATCAGTTCTTTGTATCGGTGAATACTCAAAGTTCAAGTATCAGAAAGTGGGAAAAAGAATGGTATCAGAACACCTCTGAGATGGAATCCATTCTGAAATGGGCCCCTGGTTTGATAGCGGGTCATAATTCTACCCAAGATTTTTGTGCTAATTTCTTCATAGTTCATTTATCAAGCTTTTGCTAAGTAGGACATACACCAGGCTGGAAGCATTTAGCTTCTTGGTACAAACAATGTCGTAGCAACCCATGCGATAGTTTTTAACACATCAAAGTGTAAAGTAAAGACGGACATTGGTGAAACACCCAGGGACTGAACATAATGTGAATTTACCTGAATAAAATGGTCAAAGATAAATATTCTGGCCTGTCAACATTGCTTTCTCTACATTGAGAACATGTCCGAAATTGTCACTATTTTGCAATGACTTGAATGTGTTTTGACATCCAGCTCAAAATGTTTTGAAGTTAAATGATGGTAATGTATGGGTTTTGTTTCATACATGCTTTAATTACTGCTCTGTGCTTTTTTGCAGGGAATGTATGTTTTTATGCATGCGGTAAAAGGTACACCTTTTGAGACCCCCGACCAAGGAAAAGCCAGGCTTCTTACTCACTGGGAACAACTTGATTACGGCGTGCAGTTCACCTCATCCCGAAAGTTCTTCACCATTTCTCCAATCATTCTGTATGTGGTAGTACTCAGTCCTGACATTAATGCTACGAAATCATGAAAACTGAAAATAATGCAATTGATGTACTGGCTAATGTTCAACTCGTTTTGTCTAGTTAGTTATTTTAGAGGGATCTTTTTTTTCCTTCCTTTTTCAATGAATTTCTAATAATTTTATTGTTTCACTTTTTTGCAGATACTTCCTTGCAAGTTTCTACACAAAGTACGACACAGCACACTTTGTCATCAATACTGCGTCACTTTTAAGCGTCCTGATCCCCAAGCTGCCACAGCTGCATGGAGTGAGAATTTTTGGCATCAACAAGTATTAAGCTAGCGTCAGAGCTGTGCCTCAGCAGTAGAAGCTCATTTCTGAGTAATCTGCACAGCTGAATTGTGTACCAAGTCTGTATAAGGGCGATTGTTTAGATATTCAGGTTTTCACACACACATACACACACACACACACAAAAGGCAGAAGTTTGATTGACGGAATGCCATATGCATTAATAAGTTATGTGAATATTTAATTTTTTTTTTCCTTTTGCCACATAGACCTGGGCTGGCCTAGGCATTGAGGCTTTCCGTTGAGCTTAACTTTTTTCATTTTTTTTTCCTTTTCTTGCCCTCTATTCACACACTGACACAAATTATAAGTATTGTAGTACAAGGGTGTTCCAATGTGTTTTTTCAACTATGTTTACTTTATAAAAGGTAGGAGCCCGTGGCTCAGTTTTTATTGGTACACTCTCATTTTGTAATTTCTGTGAAGAGTAGAATCACTTTTTGCATGATTTCCTTGACTTATGAATTATGTCCTTTATAATTCAATGAAGATGGAACATCCTTGTGTCGTTGTACAGTTTATGTGAATGTATGTCATTTGAGTAGTAATATGACGTTGTTGTGAGGCTGATTGTTTACTTATGGTGGAGTGGAAGGGTCTACAGTGTCTTTGTGATAAACTTAGTCGTGTAGCTGCCCTCTTTAGATGACGACTCTGCTATAATCAAGGCAGCTAGTCCTGCTTTGTTTGGCCATAGTCCATATAGTGATGACATTTGTTGTTCTTAATCTTATTAAAATGTTTTGTGTACTCCACTTGCTCTTTTTACAGCTTGTGATGGATTGAGTCTCTTCATATTGTCTATTCACAATTCCTGGATGCAAGTTGCTTAAATTTGCCCCCCCCCCCCCCCCCCAAACAGTGGATAGCTGTCATTTAGTCTGAAATACCACTGACAGATCAAGGGTTCGAGGGGAGAAAAAAAATCATTTTAAACGTGGCACGCGAGTTAAGAGTTGATACACTCCAGACATAATTTAAAAAAAATGACACCAATGACACCATCCTGTAGTTCTGAAAGTATTACACTTGCAGTCCTTTCAAAGAATTTATTATTGGATCTTAAATTTTCCCACAAAACAATGTAAGAATGGGAGCCCAAGTTGTCAACAAGAACTCTGAACTGTCCACATAAATGGACATCCATATAATAAAATAGTGCAGCAAGATGAACCATTTTTCTAAACTGCACACACTTAAAGCAAGAGATCCAACAATTTAAACTTTCCTGTCCTTCTGTAAAATACATTTATATCCTGGTACATATTTGATATTGAAACATGCACTTAGTATTTAATCCAACTAAATTACATTTTTGATGGGGGTATCCGCACTGTTAAGATCTTCACACTGCTTTCTCAAGACTCCTCTGTAAACCTCAAAACGATGGTTCAGATCTTTTTGGGAGTGAATTTTAAACTTGGTCCCTAATGCTCCGTCAGCTGAGGCACTTCCATAGAACACCCGGCCGATCCGGGAATGAACCAGCGCCATGGTGCACATAACGCAAGGTTCTCTGGTCACATAAAGGTCATACCCGGTGCATATGTACGGCCGAGTTCCTGCCTCTGAATCCGAGACTTTTTGAGATGGATTTGAGTCGGACAAAGAAAACCTACAATCACTGTAACTGTCAAAGCAATAACATCCACCGCCCTGGCTCCGAGCCACGAGGTCAATGCAGACCATAACTGCATGATGTAGAGGGTGGTGACCTCTACAGTCATGGCCAACCGCTACGATCCTCTCCTCCTCAGGATCAACGATGACGGCCCCGACGGCCTCCATGCCTAACTTCATTGCAGCTATTCCAGCAGTCAAAGCGGACGTCATGTACATGTGCATCGTTGCTTTTTGACGCGGGGTGAAGAGTTCTCCTCGCAGGGCAACTGTCACCTGTTTGTCCTCATGAAATGACGTGGCCCAATGTTGGCTCGCGAGTTCAAACTGTGGTCGGGTCAACGGGGGTCGTGCAGGAATCTTAACCACAAAAGGCTCACCTAATCCTTCCCATTTAGCTCCATCCGAGGACAGCAGAGAGTCGATGCTGACCAGTTTCACGTCCGGGGCCTCACTGACGAGGCACACGAGGACCTCTAAAGGGTGAGAGCTGCCCTTCTCCCTGCAGGCCCTCACCCTTTTGAGATGCGGAAGGCCATTCAAAGGGTAGAGGCCATTAAGTTCTCTGATAAGTCGAGACGTCTCTTTTTTGTTGATAATGGGTGCAGCAAATGCTTCCACTAGCTCCACGTCTTGTGACTGCTCATCTGATAGGACAGGATAAGCGACCCAGGAGTCGGCATCGCACAGCGACCCTTTCCAGCGTTTCATCTGTGGCTCCATTGTTTTGGTGTCCTCCTGTCAGCAGATTCGCAGGACAGAGCACATGATGAGAAACCTTTCAATTGTTCTGAACAGAGAACAAAATACGCAAGTCTTTACCGAAGACACATTTACGTTCCATTTACTTCAATACATTTCTAAACAAATGTGGAAGATGAGTTACATTTTAGGAGATGACATTGAACTTGAAAGAAACCCTACTTGATTTCTGGTAGCTAATTATTTAGCCATAAAAGAATACTGCAAATTGGTACTTTTGAATTTTGATTTAACAAAGAAAAATGCATTTACAATGTAATGATATACTTGTCAGTGCACCCTGGTGGAAAAACCATGCATGACAATACTTTATCTCATATGCCTTTAGCCATCTTTATTGCAGTTTTTGTACATATGTATTAATCTTGCCAACGCCCTAACATCAGGGGTCAGATGCATTAAACATTGTGGTTTCATGACAAGACTGTATGAACAAAGGCAAAGTCATTATTTTGACCAGATTTATAAAGCTATATGTATATTTCTTTTGATTACAAAAAAAAAAAAGGTTTTAATCATTGCCAAACAACTTGTGCATCAGCCTAATTTCTGTTCTTCCTGTCAGTATTATTGGATGCAGACTCTCTCCTACTAAGTTATTTGCATTTTAAACATTATGCAAAATTTTGCACCACAACTAAACCGGTGTGACGAACAAACCAACGGCAAAGAAACGGCACGATAAAACTTGAAAGTGAAAAAGAGAAACAGATAGACCTTTTACAATATACATAACAAAATAACCTTTGAGTGGTTAAAAGAGAGAAACAATTGCATTATAGAAGAATGTGCAAAAACAAGAAAGTAGAGCAGCTCACATTGAAAGAGCTGCAGGGCTGCAGATGAAGCACCAGCAACCCCTTTTTCTGCAGGAGATAAACAGTGTAAACTGGGTCATACATCCTTGCATGGAGGTAAGGAGGGAAAAAAACAGATGTAGAGATGGAGTACAGTATCTTTAAATCAGAGATTTCTACATTGGTAGTGCAACTGTCCGTTTTGTTTTTTGCTGCATATTCTGTTAAAGCAAATCCAAAAAATTATTACTGTTGTGTAAGTATTGTATTGATGAGACATGCAGTTATATGTGAATACATTTCAAATTCAGTTAACGTTACACAGAAAACATGCCTATTAGTTTCACAAATGCAAACCGTTTTTTTCTTATCAAAGTAAGACATTTAAAGATGTTATCATTGGCTCAGATTATTTGTTCTGGATATCTTATCACAGAGGCCAGTCCTCACTGCATCTTTCAGGGATAATGGGGAACAACAATAATAAATCAATATATTGTGTAATATATACACATATATAAATAATGGATTACATTTTTCATTAACTTTGCAGACTGGTTGATATATTGATTGGCCTCTTAAGTGGTTTATGAATTTGAATTATGAACAAATATAATTCTGAAATACAACTTCATAAATCAGTCCTCTGAAAATTGTTTTTATACATTTTGGTATCATTTGTAAATGAGTTAAAATGGTCAGATCACGTCTTTCCTCACTTTCTCCCCAACATGAGCTTTGTCTTCATAACTTTGGGCACGTGTCTTATGGTGAGTGACACTCTGGTGCCCCGGGTCAGCGTCTCCCCCAGCGCAGCCCCTGTAGCAGGCAGGTTTACCACCTTGTCCGTTAGCGTGTCCTGTGTAGAGCCGTTAATGCCATGAAGAAGGCGCTGGTACATTTCATCCTGCAGGATCAGAAGACTGCGTGGCTTCAGCAGCAGAGACAATAGGTATCGGTTCTCCTCCGTCTGCGGGGCTTCTCCATCCAGGCTGCTGAGAGGTCTGTAGAAGTCGAGCAGGGTGTGAGAGCCCAGGCTGATGGTGGTGACGGTAGGCTGGTACAGCGGGCCGTCTTCATGAGGCATAATCCCTTCGCCTTCTTTATACTCATTCACCAGCACGTGATTGGCCGTTTTCCCACTGAATGCACCAAGAGACGATATTTTCTCACAGTATGTGTGGAGCCAGTCGGGGATCTTCTCTGCCAACATACCTTTGGGATGTGGTAACCCTCCCCAGTTCTGAAGCCTTCTACCCGACAGCTGGGTCCATTTAGTTTTTGGAGCCTTATAGACATTTTGAAGAAGAAAGGATTCCTCGTCTTCTGATATGAAATCTGGGATGTAATACACTGTCTGTGGGGCATCACGCACGACAAACTGCTTCAGTTCTTCCAAAATACAAGACGGGTGTTCCATGTCTCCTTTAGAAAAGTTAACATGAAATCCTTATTAAAACCCAAGAGAATGAAAGAGGGGAAAATGTAACCTCAGTTCCATAAAAGTTGATATGCTGGGAACAGTTTAATACACTAATATTCTATTCACAATATAACATAGGAAACATATAAAATGTTGAAATGATAGACATTTTTTAATTTCATGAAAAATATCTCATTTGGAATTGACGACACTAAGATAAAAAGCTGGAACGTAGGCAGAAAAGACTTACTAAAAAGGTAACACCTGGACAAACACATAGAAACTAATGAAGTTAACTGGCAACAAGTGAAAGACATGTTTGGGGTTACATTTTGTGTATCTCAGAAAGATAAACGAGTCTCTCAGAACATTATTTGATGTCCCGCAATCCGTGAAAAAGTCAAATTGTGAAACTATTTCAGATTAAGATTTTACAGGGTTGAAGGGCTAAACATCTCACCATCATATCATCAAAGGATTCAAATAATCTGGAGAAATCTCTGTGTGCAGGCACAATGCATGGCAATTAATACGATTTTATCAATACCACTGCCATTTTTGATTCTGCCAATCAATCTGGTTTTTTTTTATCCCCCCCAATTCAATATATTATTTCTACAAAAAAAAGGGATACCTGCACAGGTTTTTAGCAGCAATGCAACTGTGTTTCACTGTCTCAAACTTAAAAAACAATACTGCTAACAGGTCACGAGTCTGGCACTACATTGGTGCATGTCAAAATAATGTCTTGTTGCATACTTGCTAGGTACATTTTTAACAACTGCTGACATCAATAATGCTTTTATGTTTAGAGGCATATGATTCTGATTCTTCATGAAATTTGAAACCAGCTTTTCATGCTCACTGCTACAGGGGACAATGTCAAAAACCAATTTTGGATGCCCAATATATTTGGGTCCTTAATGCACTGAATGCAATGATGCAATGAACATGATCCAGACACACTGCTGTTCTCTCTGAGCCAAAGCTCATTTAAAATGGACTGAAATGGAAAAGTGGCCACTGGTTAGACAAATTGAAATGTTAAGACTTTTTTTGTAAACCATTAATGCTTTTTCCACCAGACTAAAGAAGAGAGAGGTCGTCCTGGTGTTATCAGTTCAAAAGGCTGCATCAATTATGTTGTAGCAGTGCATTAGTGCTTACGCAATGGGCAGCTTGCACTTCTAAAGAGGACACACTGATGCTGAAAGGTTTATGTAGGTTTAAGAGCAACATATCCTTCCATGCATACATCGTTTTCAGGGATTACCTTGGATCTTCAGCAGGACAATACTAAACCACACGCTACATCTGTTACCAAAGCATCACTTTCATAGAAGAGTCTGGGTCCTGAACTGACATGCCTACAGTCCAGACCTTTCACCAACTGAAAAGATGTGGTACATCATGAAGCAGAAATAAAACAAAGAAGTTCCTGGATGAAATTCCATGTCAAAACTCAAGCAAATGGTTTCATGAGATCCCAGATGTACATGCAATATTACAAAAAAAAAAAAACAGAGAGGATGCTACACTCACAAACAACACCACTCCCAACCTTTTTGAGTCACCCCTTGCTGACATCAAACTCAAAATTACCTTTTTTTTGTAATAAAGTACCATGGATATCTACAAACCACTTATGAAATTGCAGGTTTTTAAAATATAAAGAGAAATTATGAATTTGCCAGACTTGTTACATCTATTACAGTAATTCTCGCACAATCAAATAGAGAAAAACTATAACATTTAATAATTGGGGACATTTTAAATAAATAAACCCTCCAGCACCTTAATTACACGAATCTCCACACCCTTTCATAGTGGGAGCTTTAACTGTCCTCAGAACTTACAGGTCACATCTAAAATTAGGTCTGTAGGTGAATGGCAAACACCTGGCATCAGTTAAAATGATTCTGATTAAAACCAGAGAACATTCAGCTGCTGTTGTAGTATTTACTTGAATATCAGGGGTCGTATTCTGGGCCAGGGGTACATGTCAAGAAAGATGTGGAAAAAGAAAAGCTCTTAATAGTCAGATATTTAGGCACAAAACTGCCCTCTTGAAAAAAGATGATAATGAAGAGGACTGTCACATAAGCCCAAAGCACATATCAATATCAACTAAGACATGGCTTCGGAAAATAAATAAAGACTTGAAATGACCAGGTCTACACCCAGACCTCAATCACATCGAGAGTATGGAATTACTTCTTCTTCTTTTTTTTGTTATTAATTCAAAAATCCAAATATAGGAGATCCCTTCACAATTTCACGGAACAATATGAAGTTAGTTAATTTAATAAAATGTCCCCAGTAATTAAATATTTCAGTTTTTTTCCTCTGGACTTCTGTTTGATTGAGTATTGTTTAAAGATGTAACAATATGCTTATTTATGTTGTAATGTCTATCTTTATATTTTAAAGTAAGATAAGACTTTAAATACATTTCTTCAGTTTAAACATTCAATATGTTTATTTTTGATACAACATGGGTTGTATTCTTATTTTATTCACATTTTACAGAGTCCCAACTTTTTTGAAAACGGGTTATAAAACAAGCAGCAGTGACCAAAGGCACCACAGACGTGTTTTATAATGTTCAGATATTTTAGAAACGTTGAAAACATATATTGAAATGTGTACATTATCTAATAAACTATTTAAGTCAGACGGGGACACTGATGGGACACTGTGTAGGCAGTACGTTAGGCCATCTTTTAATACACTGCCTGGAACATATACTGTACATATACACTAAAAAGTATAAATCTGACAGTGAAACGCGAGGAGAGTTTACAGAAACCTGAAACAAATTTTACCTCTGAACGTTTTCCTGTTTTTAAAAATACTACATTCGACATCTGTGAAATTACCATCAAAAACACATACATATATTTTAGCTTTAAACAAACAAAAATAAGCCTTATTTACCTCTTAAATAGTCGTATTTGCTTCTCTCGTTATCAATATTGTGTTAAAAAACGATTCAAACTCTCAACTCCACACCTCACCTCTTGTGCAGCTAACTAAAATGCCCCTACCAAAACGGCACTGATATTTTAAAGGCCCCATGCAATATTATTTTTCAGCGACATTTTCAAATATTGACTACTCAAAATTATGATGGTAAATTTTGAGATAAATTATTTTTGAAATATTTTTCCACCATTTATTCGCAGCTTTACACTTGTTAACTGGTCTTTTAGGTCACCAACTTTAGAGATGGACGGACGTATTTATATGTAACGCAGACCGAAGAAATCGGAACAAGAAGAAAACGAAGTAAATTTAAGACGTTTTTGTGAAATCAAAGGGCTTTATACGTTTTCTGGGTGGATGGTTCCTTTATAATCTATTCGCATCTCTATAATTTGGTCTTTTTTCTGATGTAGTTATAGTTTAATCGTAAGTGAGATGAAGTCACCTTGATGTGTTGCATATTTGAAACACTGTTGTAGAGATAACATGTTCCATAAAAGAATAAAGACCCTGCAGCATTTACTGCAGTATAAGAACTCTGCCCCCCTGTCCAGGAAAGCCTTTAGTTCCAGACTAGTTTTAGGCATAGAGACGAGCTGTGATGACACTGGAGCTGCTGTGTTGGAGGAGAATGGTTTCATACTTGGAGAGTCCCTGCATTCACAGAAAGAGGTACATTTGAGGTGGGTGTCGCCTGAATTCACATAACTTGTTAATTGTTACTGTTTGAAGTTTCCTTTTTTTTTTATATATCTTTTTATTAAATAATAATTTTCACAATTCACATTTTCACATGCATGATTTCTATTATACCCACATTCCTACCCTCCCCATAATTACCCTAGGGGGAAAAAAAAAAAAACATACATTAAGGGAGAACAAAATTAAATAAATATTTAAAATAAAATAAATAAATAAATAAATATATAATGGCAGCAACAGCGATATCAAACTATATATATATATCCATACATACATACAAACATACATACATATAAGGCACAAGTTCGAAAATAAAGATACTCATTAGTCCCCTTTGGAAAAATTATCCAGTTTTGAGAATAATGGGAACCAAAATTCTTGAAAAATATGAGCACGGTTGTACTTTTCTAAAGTTAATTTTTCAAATGGTAAAAAAACTGAAATTTGATCCAAAAAAAACTTGAAAGTTGGAGGGGAATCATCTTTCCAAAGTAAAAGTATGCATTTCTTAGCGAAGTATGTGATCATAATTAATATCCTGCTTTTTTTCCGGTCTAACTGAAGATCCAGTGTGTCATATACAAAGTTTCCTTTTTTGATGTATTCACCCCTCTCTTGATATCTGTAGGACTGGTGGCATAATCCCAACTGTAGCACAGCAGCTCCACAGAGAAAACATAGAGCGTGTGGTACAGGAAGCACTGGAAAGAAGTGGCGTGACCCCTAACCAGCTCTCAGCCGTGGCCACCACAGTGAAGCCGGGCCTGGCCCTTAGCTTAGGCATCGGTCTGGACTTCAGCAAGAGGTTTGTGAAGGAGCACAACAAGCCGTTCATCCCCATCCACCATATGGAGGCGCATGCCCTCACTGCCAGGATGCTCCAGCCCATCTCCTTCCCATTCCTGGTTCTGCTCATATCTGGTGGTCACTCACTTCTCGCTGTGGCTCAGGGAGTTGATGACTTTCTGCTTTTGGGTCACGCGTTGGATGAAGCTCCCGGGGATACACTAGATAAAGTAAGATCATTTGATTTTTGTGGCAGGTCCTAATATTGTGGTTGAAAAATAAATCAAAAATACTGTTTTGCGGATTGACAGGTAGCCAGACGCCTGTCCCTCACAAAACATCCACGGTGCTCTACGATGAGTGGAGGACAAGCCATAGAGCTTCTTGCAAAGGATGGCGATAGGACAAGGTTCCCTTTCAAGACACCCATGGGACAAACATATGACTGCTGCTTTTCTTTTGCTGGCCTGCGCAACCAAATTACACAAACAATAATGAAAAAAGAGGCTGAGGAAGGTATGTAAATACTCAGAGATTCATGTCTTTTGTAACCATTAAGCAAGTTATCCACAACTGTCCTTTTCAGGTGTAGAACAGGGTACACTGTTGCAGTGTACAAATGACATTGCAGCAGCTACACAACACACAGTTGCTTGTCATCTTGCAAAGCGCACACATCGTGCCATCCTGTTCTGTAAGGCGAACAGCCTGCTGCCATCAGATAGTCCCACCTTGGTGAGTACATGTGTATTAATGCTTACGTATACCCTAGTGCATTACAATCTGAGTTAGTTTTCAGTATTGAAGCAAAAGCTGGAAGAAATTTAACACATTCCTCTGCAGAGGATGGGTCCATCTCTGGTATTAGTTGGTTTCCTGACACAGATGATTTGCTTCAGGGCCAGTTTTGATCATATATAATGTATTATATTTCAATTTTGCCTCGGTCTTTCTACAACATTATTCCAGGTGCAACAAGTTGTGCATATTAGATGAGTCTTGCTGCATGGCTCACTTCATGTTCAATTCAGTTCACAGACATTTGAACAATTCAGGCATGTTCAACACTCAGGAACACATCCCACACAGGAATTCAGAGTGCCTCGTTCCCTGAATGACGGCCCAGATAGGGCAAAATAAGCCTAAACTATGAGGCTACCAACATTATCTTTTGCAGTAAGGATAAATTTGTTATGGTGGAATGAAAATGTTATTTTATTTTTTGTCAAACTAAACCAAAAATGTTTATTTTGTCTCATTCATTTATTCAAAACAAAACAAATAAAACTCTAATTGTATTAGTGGTAATGTTATTAGGTTCATATACAACACTGCTGCTTGGTGTTTTTCCTGATGTTGGACCTTATGGCCAACATTAAAATGATCTTACGTGAGAGAAGTGTTAAGATAAGATAAGATAAGAAATCCTTTAATAGTCCCACAGAGGGGAAATTTGCAGATTACAGCAGCAAAGGGGATAGTGCAAAAAAGAAGAGGCATCAATATCACACAGCAATAATAAAACACTATAAACAGTATATACAATAATAATAATAATAAGAAGGAGAATAAAAATAAATAATAAGAAATACTAGTATGTAAAAAATAACAGATGGATATTTACAGATGTTATTTACATAATTGCACGTTGCAGAGAATGATATTGCACATTATTTTCCGGTTTGTATATTTATTGTCAGGTTGTATGTGGTCTACTGTTTGCACCACAGAAATGATTCTGGTCCCAACAGCGACTTCAGACGATCTCACACCTTTTTTAGTCTACCACTCCTGAGGAGGGTATCACTGTTCCTGTCTCCATGTGTACACAATCTGTCTCACTGTTGACTGATGCTGACTAAACTTGTACCAGTTGTTACCTTTTCCAGATAGATGAGTCTGTGCAACTTCTTTTTTTGAGGCCTTCAGAAATCTCTGTTTGTAGATGCGATTATTCAATCTCACAGTCATGTTGGAACGATCAAACATTAAGATACAGTTCTTTTAAAAAACACACACACACACACACACACACACACACACACACACACACACACACACACACACACACACACACACACACACCTCATTGTTACTAAATACATTTAAAATAAATACCCAACTCATTACATTTTCAAGTTACTTGCTGATTCTAGATTCACAGATGTGCAATGCTAGGTCATTTTCCTCTGTGTATCAATGAACAAATGCAATTTTTTGGGGCAGTTTCCATAGCAGAACATGCGAAGGACCATGTGTGCTGGGTTCATGGTTTTGTTCTTTTATTTTAATAAAACCGCTGAAACTTCCTTCACCACAGACGAATTGAGATTTAAAATCATGGTACCGGCCTGACTGACTAACTGTTGTTGGGCTATAATACTTGATCAATCATCCAAACTAATGATTATACCCTGCCATGCTGACCTATTATATCCTGACTGCAGGAAAGAAAGAAAGAACGAAAGAAAGAAAGAAAGAAAGAAAGAAAGAAAGAAAGAAAGAAAGAAAGAAAGAAAGAAAGAAAGAAAGAAAGAAAGAAAGAAAGAAAGAAAGAAAGAAAGAAAGAAAGAAAGAAAAGCTCATACAGTTTTGTCCTGTAGATGGCACTGTTTGTCTGAGTTATCAGACAAACAGTTACAAGCAAACGATGTAATTGTACCTTCTGGAATTATTGCTTAACTACACAAACTGCTCCTTACAGTAGTCTGATCATAACGTTTGTACGTGTGGATTCAGTCAATAACTGTTTTCTAGGTGGTGTCTGGAGGAGTTGCAAGCAACCAGTATATCCGTAAGACTTTAACGATCATCACCGAGGAGACAGGACTGCAGCTGGTCTGTCCTCCAGCTAAATTCTGCACCGACAATGGTGTAATGATTGCGTGGTACGTACGTTTGCACACTAGCCACGATTATCAGAGCTTTAACAAAGGATCCAATTCCTTTTTTGAAGTATCTTTTCCATTCCCAACACAGGAATGGTGTTGAGCGTCTCAGAGAAGGAAAAGGGATACTTTCTCCAGATGTGAATGTCTGCTATGAACCAAAGTGAGATTATAAGAAGTGAAATGTTGTGCTTAAACATCTCAGTAGTCACATTTGGCACGCAAAACAACGTTGATCTGGTTATTTGACTCACATAAATCCCCATTTTGCAGGTCACCACTGGGCGTGGACATCACAACGGAGGTGAAAGCTGCAGCGATCAGGTTGCCATCAGTCAAGATAAAAATCCCCAACTGACAGATGTTTAGATTTTTAATGATCATTGTGTACCATGTAGGCTACTTACAGAGGTGTATGTTGAAAACTAATTTCACTGATATTTATTTATAAATGGATTTTCTGTAATGTCTATGAATGTTGTCTATTTATTTTGTCATAGAAAAAGGTCAATCCAAACAATATGCTTACGATCATGTATTTATTAGGTGCATTGGTTTGAATATCAGTAATGTTTCAAAATGTCAGTATCTCATTTAAAATGCGGAGGAGTAAAAATACGGTACATCTCAAAATCTTCCAACATTAAATACAATAAAAACCTGGTCAGTGCAGTTAAATGAGTGAGTTGTATAAATAAAAAAGCACAGTGGAAGTTTTCAGCTTATATTTAAGAGCAGAATATAGTAGAGAGCAGACATCCCATAAACCTCGGTCCAGCTCTTTTGGAGGATGTTTATTTTTCACTGGGACACTTTCATTTATTTCAGACCAGGGCGTTTTTTGACTCAGCTTTATTTTAAAAATGAAAAAGCATTTCTGCTTATACATTTTCATTTAAATTTGACATTTCAAATTGAATTTTGTAACACGTTTTGCAAGATCATTTTTTCAAAATTAAATCTTCAATGTCATTTTTAATTAAGTCACAGAATGAGCAATGATGAAGAAGTAATGGAAAACACAGTTTGGTTATTATTAAGTTATTATTAATTTTATTTATGAGTCAAAAAACACAGCAAAAAAAATCATTTTTGCTATTCCATTTTAATTAGAATAATGGTACAGAAGTGCTTCCATACCTACTGGTGAGTTCACGTATGTGCATTTCAATAAGACGACACCAATCAAACCTGATTATGACAAAACACTATTTATTAGAGAACAATTGTGAATAAGAAGAGACTCACATTTCAGAAAAACATGCAGAATGTCCCAGACGTTTGATTCTCATCTTAGTACAAAACTCTTGAATTACCGCAATGAAAGAAGTCAACTGTAGACACATCAAGTTCTTTTATTGTATATCCACAGAAATTGTACACAGTACATTATGAATTAAAGGTCCTGACAAGAATCATAATTATTATTGTTATGTAGTGCCAATTAAATAAAATGTCTTGCATGTAATTTTGTTCATGTTTTAAAAAAAGATCCTGTCTGAGGAATGCTGATGAAGTTAAAGTCTCATCACAGTCGTAGTCTACTCACCGTTATTAGTTATAACATGACTATAACATTGCATGGGACTCATGTCACAGTTTCCTGGCCAGCAATCCCAACATTGTGCAGTCTTGTGGTTTGTTTTTTTTCTTCTTTTTTTTTTGAGAAACGTTAAAAGCTTAAATCTTCAGAGTTGGTATTTGTACAAAAGTAAAGGTTCATATCACAAGTGTTCTTTCTAAGATATTTTAAAACCAGTCATTGATATTTGATAGTACTGGTAATGGATTTCAAATGTCTAAAATACATTATTATTATCATGGTTATTCCCTGATATACCTTTTAAAAAGAACTCAATTTTATGTTTGTGGTTCTGAATTAAGCTAAGAAATTGTAAGGCTTAAAAAAAAGATTTTAAAAAACAAACTAGTACTTTTGAGGGATAATCTGAAAAACAAAGGAAAGCATTAACAATGGAAGTGTACAGTAGAAGCATATTTTCATAAAAGTGGTTTTACTTCTGGAGTTCATGTGGGTGGATGTCATTGAGTTTGGTTGTTGCTTCTACCTGTTTTTTTTCCTTCTTCTAAATAGTCAAAAGTTTATTAACTAAACACCACAAACTCCCTCTGACACTAAAGCTCATCGTGCTGATAGATATTATACTCGTTTGAACTGATCTCTCCATCTCTGTTTTGGTCAGTCTTGCGGAATATGTCCTCAACGATCTTCTCATAGAACGGGTCGTCTCGCTTCCCATTTTTCTTCTCAAAGTCCAGTCTCAAGTATTCTTTTACCTTAGAAAAAACACACACACACAAAAAGCTTTGAATGTGCAGCTATCAACAATCCAAACAAATGATAATACCCTGCCTGGCCAAAAAAAAGAAAAAGTGTCACACTTAATATGTTGTTGGACCTCTTCTAGCTGTGAGTAAACCAGTGTTTCAGTAACCTTGTACAGAGGCATAGTGTTGATGATGGAAGAGTTGAATTGCTGCGTCCATCACATCCCAAGATTCTCCAAAGTGAGGCTAAAGTCTGGACATTGTGGTGGTCAATCCATATGTTAAAATCTACCATGCTCCCTGACTTATAAAAGAACTGAATAGTCAGTCATTTTATCATAGGTTTATTTTAACAGAGAGACCAGACTATCAGCTGAAAAATGCAGAAAATACATTATACAAAGGTGATACATGAATGTGGATTTGATCAGGTGAGATTGGTATTTGATCTTCTACCAAATGAGCTCGTGTTTTATGTCACAGAAGTCCCACGTACAGAAGCACCTGAAGCTTGCCCGTGAGCATCTAAATTATTCAGATACAGAGTGAGAATGTCATGAGGCCAAATGAGACCAAAATTGAGGTATTTGACATTAACTCGACTCGCCATATTTAGAGAGAGAGAGAGAGAAATCTAGAGTGCTCTTTGCCATTGGTGGGACTTCTCCATATCAGAGACTTCTTTATCCTTTTACAGATTTAGTATTATTTTGTATTCTGAAATAAGAGTACTTTGCTTTTTTGTCCTATGGCACCAGTACCAAAAAAGCACATTTACTACATCTATGTTTCCAGGTTTGCAATATTTAGGGTTTTTCCCCTTTCCTACATTGGGTTACCAAGCACACGCCACAGAAAACGCTGCTCCTGAACTAAGTGCCCTGTTGCTGCCGAAAGCTTTTCTTCAGTTACTTATCACTATGAAACATTTTTGGATTATGTCTGCCAGGTGAATAGTTTGGTAGAACTTAAACAGAGAATGATTGCTGACTTATACTTCAGACACACAATAACCGAAGGTCCTGTAGCAACAGCCAGTACACCAGAAATCACAGTTGTGTCCAAAATCACTCATTACTCACTTTATAGTGAGGTGTCCATGTTGTGTGTGCTGGCAGAATGTATAGTGAGATATTATATAACCTGTACAGTACACTCAAAGAAGCACAACACAATCTTAGAAAGTAAAGTTACCTCAGCCTTCGAGAGACTTTTGTCTTTATCCATGTCCATGTTTGCAAATGCCTCCATGCTGCGTGGTCCCCTGGACACAGCCAGCACCTCCACCTCAAAGACCACGGTCGCATTTGGTGGCACTGGACCTTTTTTGGTAGAAGGAGTAAAACAATAAATAAATAAATAAAACTGGACATCTAGATTTTAAAAGACCACATGCACTTGCAACAGCCTCAGTGATGGTTTAAAGTTACTTTTTCAACCCCTTTCAATTTTACAGGCTGGAATTCTGTTGTTGTAACTATACAGAGAAACGTTTCCTGTGGTTGACAGACTCAGACATGTATCCCTACTTTGTGTTGGACTGAAGAAAACAGATGCTCCCCACCGAGACGCTTTGATCACTAGATAACTAGATTGTTGTGATTCGTCTCAAGGAGCACAAGTATTCAAACTAGTTAAGGATTACAAGACATCTTGCATAACAATCCAACAAGAACAGTGAAGAATTATTTAAGCAACATGCAATTAGTTAAGGTTTTATGGAGATAAAGAAAGCATTCATGCTCACTGAAACCTTTATCTCCATATCCAAAAAGTGAAAGGTGGTTTTTAACCCCGAAATGTAGAACGTGAAATCAGTATGTATGTCAAATCAGCCATTAGATCTTACAGTGTGCTCCATTGCATGCAAGTTAGAGATGAGACAGTGATCTTTTAACCGCTTGCTTTCAGCCTCATGCTTACAGAACAGAACATGCCATGGGAGATGAGCAGACACAGCCAGGGACGTGAAGCCCTATCAGCTAAAGAACTGTAAAAGAAAACAACAATTAGCGTGAAGGCAGGCTTCTCACCACTGGTTTAATAATACAAACACAGATGGGACACTTCAAAAAACTAGTGGCAGCACAACAATATATTATGCAGCTGCTTTGAAGAGCTGCTCCATAGAAAACTGGGAAATCCCCCAATGGAATGGAGGTGCAATACTTATTAAGGGCAGCCTTAAAACACAAAATCCAATACATGCCAACATAACCATTATTGCTTTTGCTTACCTTTGCCTTTCTCACCAAATGCCAGGGTTGAAGGAACAGTTATTTTTCGCTTCTCTCCAGGACACATATCCATCATGCCAACATCGAGGCCCTTTATAACTTGCCCAACACCCAGCACAAACCACTGTGCGTGGCCTTCCTTGTCTGACCGACTGAAATAGAAGTCATTCAAAACAAACAGCACCTTATGAGTCTGGGCACATGAGGCCTAGGCATAGAAGAAATTTGAGATATATGAACGGATTTAATTTGTGTTACAACCCCAGATGCAGGGACCACTGAAATTGGCTCTGTAGCTTTATTTAATATCAAATAATAGTATCAAATAAGTATCTCTGTTAATTATACAGTTACATCAATTATTGGCACTCTAAAATCAAGTTGTTTTTTTTTTTGTTTTTGTTTTTTAAACAGATATATAAACTTTTTATTTTCTTCCAGTCACCAACCTGCAGTAAAACTGGGAACCATCTTCGGCGAGAAACCCATCGTAATGAGCATTGATCAGATCTCCTCTCTTGCTCTTTTCAGTACACTGCAAGGGCTTAAATACAACGTCGATCTTGATCTCGTCGCCCAGCTCGTCTGCTGTGACCCAAACAGACCGTAAACAGAGCTGTAAAGAGAGAAAGAAGCAAAGTCTGCAACTTACTAAATTCCACATGATGTAGTTGTGCATTCGTGGCAACATCAGGATAATGACGTTTGAATACAGAGCAGAACGTCATCCAGGGGAGGTTCCCTGAGTTTGGACTGCGAGGAATACAGCCTTCCCTTGCGCTCATGTGCATAGGTTAAACTACCTAAAAGACTCAGCTCAGGGTTTAATAAATTCAGTCGCACCCTGAACCAGACTAAAGGCTGATTTATGGTTCCGCGTTACATAATGCAGAGCCTACGGCGTAGGGTACACCGTAACCCAACGGCGAAGGTTCTGCGTCGATTTAACGCGGAACCATAATTCAGGCTTTATTGATGAATAACTAAACCCACGAGGACTGGTGTTGTAGAAATGTAGGTTACTCGTCAGCTTTCGTCCGTGACAAAATCACTTTTATGGTGAAATGAAATTCATAGACGAGTCTACACTGAATGAACCAGTAATCCTGCAAAAAGTAGTCCACGCAAGACAGCAAATAAAACTTAAATCGTTGCGTTGCTATTTTAAGTAATGCATTGATTCGTAACCTCCTTTCACTATGGAATACTGAAACAGTCAAAATTAAATAAATAATTAATTAATTAATTAATTAATTAATTGAATAAATGTACAATGAAATAAATAAAATTGGAAATACCTAAATATATAATTTATTTAATGTACCAAGAAATAATTAAATGTGTCATTAAATTATTAATATATTATAATAATATTATTAAAATTTGAATATTTCATTGGATATTTCATTTAATTATTTCATTACACATTTAATTATTTCATAGTTCCTGCATTGGCTGAAGCACATCATGAATTTATTTAAACTGTCACTTCGACTCGTCAACACGCCCTAACATCTGATTGGTTAAATTGCTCAGTAAGTCAGAAAGAGCAGAAACAACGTCAAGAACTTCCATGAAGGTCTCTATTTTACCCATCACGACGTCTGGAGAAGAAACATCTGCTTCTGCGTTCTTGGCCGGTTGTACAATATCTCTGACCAACTCACGGGAAACTTCTTTAAGATCTTCCATGCAGTCAATAACAGTCAGTCAGTCTTAACTCCTCCCAGGTCCTCGTTAGCCTCGCCTACCGAGTTTGACAAGTCGAAGTGACAGTTTAAATAAATTCATGATGTGCTTCGGCCAATGCAGGAACCATGAAATAATTAAAAGTTTAATGAAATAATTAAATATATATCCAATGAAATATTCAACATTTAATAATTTAATGACACATTCAATTATTTAATTGTATATTAAATAATTAATATATTTAGGTATTTCCAATTTTATTTATTTCATTGTATATTTATTCAGTGATTTAATTAATTATTTATTTATTTAATTTTGACTGTTTCAGCGTTCCATAGTTCACAACATTCATTCATGCATTGAGTTGGATGTAAGACAATAAATATCCCAACGTAAGATCTCTCAGAAGCTGTTTTATCCACATTTCCCAACAAGCCCTTGTCCGGCTAAGAAGCTACTACTTTGTAATGTGTTAATTGTATTTCTTTTCGCGAGCGTTGTTTTTTGCCTGTGTATGGTATGTATATAATGAAGTGATTGTCATTTGTGTCATCAATTAGGATCCACATAATAATAATAATAATAATAATAATAATAATAATAATAATAATAATAATAATAATAATTATTATTATTATTATAATTATTATTATTATTATTATTATCATTATTATATTAATAATAATAATAATAATAATAATAATAATAATAATAATAATAATAATAATAATAATAGATTTTATTTATAGAGCACGCTTCATTCAGGGGATTTCAGAGTGCTTACAAGATTAAAACAAATTAAATTATTATAAATTAAAATTATTTCGAATTATTGACCGGTCTTGCATTATTATTTACTGTGGCACATATTGTACTGTTTTGTGAAACCATCATGGAAAGGAATACTCACATTTCAGAATTAAATTTTGGTTCTATAAGGGAGTAATGTTATAATACTGTCGTTGTCGTTTGTTTTATCAATTAGGGTCCACAAAATAATAATAATAATAATAATAATTATTATTATTATTAATAATAATAATAATAATAATAATAATAATAATAATAATAATAATAATAATAATAATAATAATAATAATAATATATGACCGGTCTTGCATTATCATTTACTGTGGCACATATTGTACTGTTCTGTGAAACCATTATGGAAAGGAATACTCACATTTCAGAATTAAATTTTGGTTCTATAAGGCAGTCATGTGATGATACTGCACTCAGTTATGAATTTGGCTAAACTTCTCAGCGTAAGTCCAACAGCAGAGGCCAGTGTTGCGCACCGCTCCTTGCGCTGGTGTCTCGGAGAAGACCGAGACCAATGAGCGCGCTGCAGGGCGTGAACGTGTGCATCTATTTTTTTATTTGGAAGCGTGAGCCTGCGACCTCTCCAGCAGTCGACATATAGACACGAGCATTTCAAAGCAAGCAGTGCAGTTAACAGACGGACACTTTCGGAACCTCGAATTTCTCCCCAATTGCCTGACAGGATTGAGATGTTCCATTTTAGGTTTTCGACAGTGCTGAAGGAGTTTTTTGAAGCCACCCTCAAGCGCCCCCTTCCTATCCTGAAACAGAAGTCGTGGTCGCCGTGCCCCAGCCGCTGCTTCGGCACCATCTCGGTTGATGTGAGAGGGTTATCGCCCCAGCTGAAGGCTCTCCATGGCGGTGCGCTCCGCCCGGCGCTCCGGCCGCTCCGCGGGGCGTTGCGCACCGCGCCCTGCGCCGCCCCGGGGCGCACCTACTGCGTGAAAACCGAAGGTGCCGCGCAGGAGCCAGAAGAACAGCCAAAGAAGGATGGAGTCGGTGACGAAGAAAACGACAAGTATGTTTATAAAACACCGATTCATGAATTGACCTTCCCTGTGTGTGTTGTAGCGTTTTTTATCCCCGGGTTTATGACGACTCATGTCATGACGCATTCATGCACACGCTTGTCAAGCGCCAGAAAACCTTGTATAAACACCGCAATAAACGGCGCATTACTTATTCTACACAAGGTTGTCCTTTAATTATTAAAAATATCGTTTGATTAATAATAAACGTACCAAACCCCACTGTAAGGTATTATATAAGACTTTTAAAGCCTAAATTATGTCTGCGTCCGCGTTAAATCGACGCAGAGCCTACGCCGTAGGGTACGGGGTAGGGTACGCGGGGACGCACACCGTACGGTGCGCGTCGCCGCGTACCCTACGCCGTAGGCTCTGCGTTGGTGTAACGCGGAACCATAAATCATCCCTTAAGACCTATGTTATATAGCTACCGCTATTGCACCATGTGCGCCTTGCTCACACCGGCTCCATGGCAGCATTCCTTGATTATATATAATGTCGTTTTCAACAAGCAGATCGTCAAATTAACGCAAGGTTATTTGTGGTTTTTGTCATTCAAAATCAAAACAAGTAGTAAAGTAAGAATATTAATCAATTGGGTTTTAGATAACGCGTCATGATGTAACGATGTAGAAAGTGAAACACCTCCGGGGCCGCTATAATTCACTTATTGATGAAGACATGAACAATGCAGCTGATTGGCAACGTGCTGGTCGATTTTTTTTATTATTATTATTATTATATATATATATATATATATATATATATATATATATATATATATATATATATATATATATATATATATATATATATATATATATATATATATATATATATATATAAGAGATCATAGAGATCATAGATAAGAGAGCCTGTCAACCCAGACACCAACTAAAATACCCCCAGAAAGTCTCTAAGCTGATGCGGATGCATTAAGAGTGATCCCTACTGCGACAGTCACTGAAACGATGAGCTGATCTACAGATCTACAGTACAACAACGATATTGATAATATAATGCAATTGGTAATTGACGTACACAGTATGCTTAAGCTGATAGGACACAAACAATTATGGTTGCTCATGAGTTAAATGTCAATGTTAAAAGGTGTGTTCAAAATTGCCATAGCACATGGCAAGTCAAGTGGAAATCTCATCAGGATCAAGGTTATGATTGTAAATCACTTTGAGGGAGCAGGGTTTCGTTATTACACTGCAAAAACACTTTAATGATAATTAATAATTAAGCTATTATCAGAAACTCTCAATGTTCTTTTGTTTGTAAAAGTTTAATTCTGTGGTCGTAGCCAATGACGCATCACAAGTAATCAATGCCATGCAAACATCTTGTCATTGAATCGCTTGTATGTTGTGTCCAGATAGTTTTTAGGACAGAGTAATAAGCAAACCTAAAGTGTCTATTTCAGATATTCAGGATAACGGCATCCAAGCTAACGTCACCACTTTGCAGTCAGTCATGTGATTCATGTTTTATGGTGTTAGAGGAAGTGTTAATGCACATGATGTGAATGTTGTTTGTCCAACTGATGATGACTCACGCTATAAACCAGACGGAAATCGGTCAATGATCTAAATCACATCCAG
Source organism: Cololabis saira (assembly GCF_033807715.1). Classification (NCBI taxonomy): domain Eukaryota; kingdom Metazoa; phylum Chordata; class Actinopteri; order Beloniformes; family Belonidae; genus Cololabis; species Cololabis saira. The sequence continues at coordinate 26,786,439 of NC_084592.1, read as the reverse complement.
CCAATCTCTTAAAAAGAGGAAGGTGTAATAGTTAAGTTATTTTTGAGTTAAAGAAAAAAAACCATGGTGTGCATACTTGACAGAAAAACACATTTCCATGTTGTGGTTATCATTATATTTTTCACAGTACAGTCAGAGCTTCCTTGGCTTAATGCCAAGTATGCAGAGCAATTATAGAGATCAGTTACATATGCGGTTTGTGAATGCTGTAGGTAGGCTTAAGATCTCACTACTACTACTACTACTGTCGTTTACCATCCGCTTTTATCCAAAGCGACTTAAACCTCAGATAACAACGCAAGCCAGAAATCACATAGGGGGTACAGCATGGATACATGCTGCTTAGACTGCTGTCTAGTTGGACACAGGTGCTGCCATGCTAGTGTGAGATGATTTTTTCTTTTTTCAGAAAAATTACTTTTATGATACATATGACAGAAGCACAAAGGGAGTGATCTGATTTGTTTTAGATTTAAATCTATTGCATAGTGAAACATATCAACTTCAATATTAAATGATATCTAAATTGTTAACTGTTGAGGGTCAATGTTGGCTGCAAAGCACAAACACATGAATTCATCTACTGAAGTATTTGATTACATATCATAAGTCATAACGTCATTATACATTTGAGAAAAAAAAAGATTTAAAATTACTTGTCAGTATAACTTGAATGGATTCTTTTGTTGAACGCCAAAAAAACATTGATGTTGAATACAAGGGACATATTCCCAATGATCCCACTTTAAATAAATAATTAAATAATTAAAAACTGAAATTATGTTAAAATTCACATCCTTTCCTTCTACTTTGTCTGAGGTAAAAAGCATCCACTCATCAGATGGTAAAAAAGCTTCTAAAAACACCTATGCAATTTCATTCAAAGATTTATTGTTTGCTAAACATTTGGAATATTCTGACTGACAAAATATAGTTCATCCTGGACAAATTAATATAATACAAAAACCAGCATTTTAACCTTTGTTCTTCTACGATAACAAAATGTAGCTAGTAAAAGGCAGGAAAAACGGCATTACAGTAATGAGTTTGGTAGAACCATGGTAGCTAGTCTTTTACATGGTCAACAAAACTGTGTTATCTACCTTACATTTAGGAGATCTGATTACTGGCTAGCTTGTTACACATCTTATATTTGTTAGTTAATCTTTGACAATTAAGACCAGATATATGTATGTTATTATTGTCATTAAAACTAGACATTATCTGTGCATGTACTGGAGGAAAGTACTGGGTAGAACTTTAACTAAATTTGAATTAAATAGCATTGTTTTTGTTTATGCTTTATTTAATCCACATTAATGTTAGGCTACCCTCTAATTTTTGCATATACCAAGTTATGATTTCCAGTTTATTCCTATTCATTCCCATGAAAATTGCCTCCTTGAAAAGTCCTGGAATTGTACAACCCCATGCTCAAATCCTGTCATTCACCTTGTATCCAGGAAACTCTGAAAGTGTTCTGTGTACATCAATGAGCAGTCATTCAGGGGGCAAATGGATTGAGCCATCTGGTTATGAGAATTTTCAAATGTACAAATGGAGAAAGCAACATGTTCGAGGGGCTATTCAAACTCAGTCTGTTTACAGGCCCCGATGTTCATTTACTTCAGTTCGTCCTGGCGGGTTACACGTGAGCAAATCAAACACAAAGCTCAGGATTTTGTGACGTGAATGTGTTCACTCTGCCACCGTTAGAGCAGTAGAAGGGTTTGAGTAAGAGCTGACATTGCTCCCGTTTGTTTTGTCAAGGTAAATATCCGATGTGCAGTGATGGCTTTTAACAGAATTATTTAGTATTCAGCAATATTTGTGCAGCCCCTACCTGCTCCTCATTGTATTTTTAAACTTTTAAACAACAAATAAACACAAAGTACTGACACAAGCCACTATATGAATCATGCTGCATATATAGTAACTTGTAAACATACAAAAATGAAATATACCTTGAGCCTTAGATAGGTACTATCAAGATTCAGAATAGCAATTTCCAAATTTTCAAGACTTTATATTTGTGAGGTTGTTGTTTGAGGCAAAATCAAAGTTTTCCATGGCAGAAAGTAATACATTGAACAATGTTTTTTAAAGGCTAAGAAAAACTCAACAAATATATTTTTCCTCATGTGCAGACTCAGAATTTGTGCTTCATTTATACTGTAATTTGCTTTCATACCTTCTTCAGTGGCTGCACAGATTGCTGCCATGTCACCCTTGTATGTTTAGAATAAGTTCACATAATAGAAAGTAATAGAAATGACATTTGTGGGTGGTGACCTTTTCAGAGTCATTAATAATTTAATAATAAGTAACAATAAATCTAAATGGTTGCAGAGGTTCTTGTGTATAAGATCGTTTCTAAATTTTCTCTGATCCTGTTGTTGCACATTTTATTCAGTTCATTATTCTCTGGAACATCTCCAGATTCAGTGTTATTTATCCGCATACCATACATTGATACACTTCCAGATTACTTTTCCAGTTGCCTTGTGGCACATTGGTTCTGCTTGATCTCACTGTTTGAAAAAGGGTTTGTAGTGACAGATGCCAGGCCAATAACTCCTCATTCAGCATGTCTAACATTCAGTGGATCCCTGTTTGTTTGAACACATTCAGATGTGGTAACCTTGGCTCTATGTGAAGTGTTTACTAAGTGGGAAGGAGAAGATGTGCCAAAAGGGGGAGGAGTAGAAGGAGGTGAAGACTGAACCCTGGATGGTGAAATGCTGATGTGGCCGTGACCTCTCTGAACTGAATAAGAGGTATTAAATCTGTGCACGGAAATCCTCTGCATCCTGTTTAGAGCTTCTTTCTTTTATTGAATTGAACCGATTTAACTACAAGGCTGTGAAATAGCACTTGGTGCCGAAGCCACCATTTTTAATGCACTTCTGTAATGAGCAGAGTTTGCTCCATTCCAGGTCTTGCTGCTGTGTCATGACCAGCGTGTGAACAAGCCACGATGTTGACTTTATTAATCCAATAGCCAGAGTGGGCTGGACAGGACTAAAGACGAGAGAATCTCTGGAATTTAGGTCTGGTCTAAGCCTGCTCCAGACAATGCCATTAAACCTGCGGCAGATGGCATCTGTTACTATAGTATTGTTTTACAGTATGCAATAAAAACATTAGAGATGCAGATACCAAAATGCATTTAATCTGGTGTCAACTGTTGTCTATTCTGATGCCACATTAATTAGTGTCTTGTATTCTCTGCATTGCTCATACTCATCCTATTACTACTCTTTCAGCCAAAGGTTTTATGGTTACAAATGCAGCTAAAACTGCATCTCCTCTCACAAGCTGTTTCATAGAGCAATGAACACTAATCAATGCCAAACAGTTTTTATCTTTATACCTATGCTAATGGTGAATGTTCAATAAATATCACCAGTGGTGCTATTCTAGGTGAGAAGAGATGTGTATGCCTCCGGCTCCATGGCATTTTGCAGGTGTATACACTTAATACAATGTGTAACTGGTAACCTGAAAACTGCCTTTGAATGCTGTGTAACTTTGTTTTTCACGGACCTTTAAATGTTACTGTATTTGCTTTGGCAGTCTCTGGCAGCTTCACAGAATTTCACAGTTCAGTTTTAAATACATTAACATTTCTTTCTTTTTTTAACTTTATTAAAATGACAATTACAATTGTTATCAAAACATTTTTGAACAATCCTTGACAGAGGGCTTTTCAGTCAGTTTAAGTTAGCACTTAAATGATTACATGTTTAAATATTCCTTCACTAGTTTCCATCTTTGCAGGAACAAGTCCATTCTTATCTGCAGCTTCGCTGTCATGTGCTCCATAACATATATCTGTTTCAGTCTCATCTTCCACTGAGTTCTTGTTGGTGAGGGTATCTTCTTCCAATTCACAGTTACAGTCTTTTCTTGCAATCATCAAAAGTATACGTAGCATATATCTCTTGTCCCTACTTGATACATTAACATTTCAAAGCAAATATTGGCTCTAAATGAATAAAAAATGATTCTCACTTCAGTACAAAAATCAATTTATGGTATTTCAGTATCTATTGTAGTCCGTTGTGTGCAAAGAAAGCAAAAGTAAACTTGAAAGGTGTATGTATATTTTAAAGCATTGTTGGGTTTACCTCTTTCTTACCTGGAGCATTTCAGAATATAAACAATGCCTAACTAACGGCCATTGTTCAAAATGGGATTGACTGTCTTTCCTGCTGAATTTCATTTCGTTTAAGCTCATCTACACATCAACAGTCACAGAAATGTTTCCTGCTAATTTTACCTATCTTGCATCCTGGTGCTTCTTTAACATCCTAAAACTTAATTAGTACAAAAACCCAAAGAACTATGCCGCAAGCCAACGTTGCCTAACAGAACAAGCTGTTGAAAAAAAAAGTTTTAATATAGTTTTGTTCAATTTATACATCTTCTAATTGTATTGCAGATTTTTAACTCTCGTCAGGATCAAATCTTGTTTAACTGTTACCATGGTACATTTCTGACAGCGGTCAGCCATGACTGCCATTGTCTTTTCATTTTCTGCTATGACACTTCTTGGTCCCTTCCATCAGGTAACATTTGCGATTGGAAACAATGTATTTTAATCTGTCTCTTTGCATTATGAGGTATCATTCTGATCACTCGTAACCACAGAGATGCACACTTCTGTGTCTAATGCCTATGTTTGGATTACGCATTTCTGGTATATGTAAGTGGATCCCTGGACTAATGTGGTAAGACTGTATCCACAGCTCCTGACAAGCTTAGTGTTTACACTGGCTTTGTTGTGTAAAGTTCAACAGAGGAGTTCTGCTTCATATCAGCCTGCAAATTGGCTGAACTTAAACTTCAAATCCAAATGAATGATAGGTACTTTGGAATAATGTTTCACCTTTTAAGTTTTTTTTTATATCATAATGTATTTCTATGGCTATTTTTACATTACTGGCATGTAAAAGTCTAACAGATTCACTGTTGCTTTTAACCCAGGAGAAGAAATGCAGGAATTTTGCCCAGTTTGGAGGACTTGCTTTTCTATACAGTCGCAGAGGGTCAAGAGAAGATTCCTGCTCATAAATTTCTTACAGTAAGTCATTCAGTTTCAGTTCAGCAGGGAAGTTTGTCATAACAGGTGCTCTGAAGTTTATCTTGTCAGACACCTACTCGTGTGGTTGCCAAGGCATATTTTCAATTACGAGTTTTCAATCTCCCTAAATCTTTTTTTCCTTTTATAAAGTTATATTTATTGTTGGTTTAACCTTGTTAATTTAGGCACTTAAAGCTACTGGGCTTCGCACCGGAGATCCCCGGCTGAAGGAGTGCATGGACACCCTCAAGGAGACTTTAAAGAAGACTTCAGATGGTGTGACGCTCGACAGGCATCTATTCAAGAAGTAAGACTTGTCGTGTCTTGTTTTGATGCTCTATCTCCATCACATAAACGTTCCATAGTGGTGAGCTTTATCACATTTTCAAATAGCCCGTACTCAGTCCAGCCTCAACAAAGCATCCATTGCTATAACCACATGTTTAATAAGCAAATCTAAACTTTCATGTTTAAATTGCATATTAAATGGATGCAAAAATGTGTTTGTCAAATGGCATTTTGATGAAAGCATATGCACTTGGACCAGTGGAAATGCTAGTAATTCCCACTGCAAGAGCATTTTGTAGTTAGTGTATGCAGCTAACACTGGTACTTGAGTCAGTCATGTAATCGCCCTGTTCTATGTTCCTGTTTTAAAATTTGCATTTTATTTACATTTATGGCCTCAGACATGAGCATCAGCATCTGAAGCCCTGGAATGATGCAATGATGACATCATTGATCAAACAGGCAGCTCATCACTATTTTAGAGTGATGCTTCTTCATCAAACGCCCCTGTTAACTTCCATAGAAGTTTGTCAGACTTCAGAGTTGCTAATTTGGTTGACAAACTTTTCCTTCAACTGCATGCAGTCACAGTATTTGAGCATGCTATTTGTGGTTTATTCATCAGGTGTGTCCAGAGCAACATTGTCCTGCTCACTCAGGCCTTCCGCAAGAAGTTCGTCATCCCCGACTTCAAGTCCTTCACCTCCCATATTGACGAGCTTTATGAGAATGCCAAAAAACTCTCTGGAGGACAGGTGTGCCCTTAGACCCATGGTTTTTTTTCTCTCTTCGCATCACACTTATTATTCACTGCAAACAGATTCATTATCACTATTCGGTCCTTTTGCTTTCTGATGAGGAACAATTACTCTTGAAGATGTCAAATGTATCATTGTGGTGTTCTCAGCAGCAGCAGAGAGCCGATTGCTATTTTCACACATCGGTGTAGGATTCTTATCTGATTCTGTCTGAGTCATCTCTTATTTAATGGCTGACCAAATGTGAAGGGGGTTTTAAGAAGCAGCAAAATGATGAAGAGATTTTACATGAATGGTTGTCAGATTCCATTGCCTTCATACAGTCAAATATCTTTTCTCTTAAAGCATCTGGTGGCACCTGTACGCCCTCAAGAGGTGAGAAAGGTTTGTGGTTGCAAAATCAATTGATCTTTTATTCCTGACATTAAACCCAAGGTTGTATATTCACTAGTAAACAACATGTGTAATAGAACCACCGAGAACAGTGCAATGAATGTGTAACAAAAAAACCACATGGAACTAGTTCCAGAACTGGAGCTAGTCATTTGTTTAAAGCTTTACATAGTCAATAATAAATATGGCCATTGTATAACTTTTTTAAATTGTTCAGCCCCAGTGTCTACGCAACTTAAACAATCTGTTCAGCAAAGACAAACTCCATTACAATACCAACTTTTATCATTTAGTTTAGTTAATTTCTCTTGGATAACTGGAAAGGCACGAACCATGGTCCATTCAGGGATCATGGGGTTGTACTCAGAAATCCTCGTTATCAACCAAGCAAACATTCCTTGCAGTGTTACACCGTGATAGTCAACCCAGAACCCTGTGTTTCCTCATGCAAATTTTAAAGAGCAGAAATGTGATTTTGTGTTTCCATTATATGTGAGGAGGTTTAATTGCTATCTAGACTGGACAGAATGGAAAAATGGGAAGATTAGATGTGTTTTCTTTAAGATAAGTCCACCTTTGGTCTGAGTAGGAAAATGCTGGAAAGGACTCCCTTTAATGGTGATAATTAAGTAAACGACTGATTGAATTTGTCTTATTGATTAGACCGTCTATGGGTTCATTGTTCCTTCCTCCTCTGCAGATGAGAATTTGACCCTCAGTCCTTTTATTCTCTGTCAGTTGTGAGCAGCTTTCTGCTGAAGCCTGAGCCCTGGTAGACATCGGCGGTGTAACGTGAACCACTCCTGCGCTGACACTCTCACCTGGTTTACCTCTCTTTCAGGTTGCTGACTACATTCCTCAGCTTGCCAAATTCAGCCCTGACCTGTGGGCAGTCTCTCTGTGCACAGTTGACGGACAGAGGTGAGACCAAGTAAAAAGCCAAGCTTAAGAGCTGTATACAGTTTAATTGTACTTTTAATGTCTGATTTATATTTCTTACTTTGCTTTAATACTTTCTGCTGTGAGCCTTTCTGTGTGAAGCCACCGTGGTCCGTCTAATGCTGGTTAAACAATAACCACATGACTCTCAGTTTTTTCAGTGTGGAACGCTAACAGTCAGTTTTTAGTGTAAAATGCATGTAATCTTGGATGTCAAATGAAAATCAATGATCGTTGATAATTCTGTGCTTAACTCCTAAATATTATTGTATGGACAAGTCAAAGTAGGTGTAGTGAAATTAAACCAGTCTTTGTTAACCTTACAGCATTCAGTCTATGTCACCGAGAAATATTAATGATTTAATTTAGTCCATGGTGTTTTCTCACATACAAGGTTGGGTTTCATTTATAAACGCCCCTATTTCCCAGAAAAGGATCAAACTATTGCAGAGAGATAACGATCTAAAGTTGTGTAATGACCTCTGCAGCTGTTTGGACCAACCGGTCCTGTCAGAGACCGTTTTGTTCAATTCCATTCAAGGGTGTTAGTGGAAAAGAGGTTATAAAGATAACACAGTTTTGTTATTAACCTATAATCCTCTACGTCTCTTGTTTTATTGCTGTCACTAAATGCTGTCACATTATCTTCTGGTTTAGCACAGATAATGTTATTAATAAGTGCTTATTTGTTTGTTGTCCATTGTAATCATTCAGATTGCGGTTACTTTGTATCTGTAGATAATATTTATTTATCCTGTTTCAGGCACACGGTGGGAGACACAAAGGTCCCCTTCTGCCTGCAGTCGTGTGTGAAGCCTCTGAAGTATGCCGTTGCGGTGCATGACCACAGCACAGAGTATGTGCATAGTTTCATTGGGAAAGAGCCGAGCGGTCTTCGCTTTAATAAGCTCTTCCTGGATGAAGATGGTGAGCCATCAATGTCGCTTTTGTTTTATCCTTTTTGTTTTATTCTCTTCTGAATGTCCCGTAAGTCATCAACACAATTTTCCCTCAAAGTAGGGATGTGTTGGCCAAATGTGAGTTTTATGGGGAACAACTTCTGTTGTGTAAACACGAGTCTAGCAACTCTGTTTGGAAAGTACAGTTTGTCCTTTAAAAAAAAAAAAAAAGAAAGTAAACTTAATAATTAAGTACCAGTAATTTAGCTGTAGGATAAGGTATTTGCTATTTGAACAAAGCACTTACTAGAGTTTAGATGTGAATCATAGAAAAGCTGTAGATAGTCTGGCTGTCTTCTCTCACTGGATTTTCAGCATTCTTCTCAGAATGCTACCGCCGCATTCCTCCGTGACCACATCGACGCTTTGTGAAACAGTCTGTCTTTACTTTCTCAGATAGTTACTCGTCAGTCTTGATTGACTGTCCAGTTATAGCTGAAGGCGTGAAAGTGAAAGGGTTGTGACTAAGCTGTAAGTAAGTAACTGAGCCTCATCTGAGCAGGACTCTACAAGCCGGGTGAAACTGTTTCCAGGTCGACTCTGTAACGGTTATCCCAATTAAAGTGGTGTCTTGTTTGCCGGAGGAAATCCCTAGGCTGGAGCTTGAATCGCAGAAATCTTATCATCCAATCTTGAGGGGTAATTTGGCCTGCCTTGTGCCAGGACAGTTATAGTCTTGTATAAGAGGATCACACACTAGTGAGGAAATGTAAGTTATATAAGTGCTGAATTTAAACTCTAGTGAGCTAAGGAAGGAAGGCGTTCTCTGTCATTATACAGCTTACTGAGAAACAACTAAAGGAAACGGGAAGTAATCTCACTCCAGGAAAGACCTTAAGGAAAGTGAAAGGCAGCTTCTACCTCTTGTTTGAAGTCATATTGTGTATTCGTCATTCAACTCTCCTTCCAACTGCCTGCCTTTGGACACACTGTCAACACAATACTCAGGCCTGCCTTCCTGGAAAGACTCGTTCATTTGTACACAAACATTAGTTTAACGTGCATCGTGTTGTAGCATGTTCTAGGATCATTTAGTTTTGACCGTAGGGACATTTTTAGTTTAGTTTATACAGCATACATAGACAGACTTTCTTAGTTTACCAAACCAAAGATGTTACTAAATGTTTAGCTACATGAACAAAAATACTTAATAACCTACTTTACAGCTTTCTAGCGCAAAGTTACACCCCAAGTATCATGTATTTTATATATGTATATAATATATATGTATTGAGTTGATATGGATTTTCATTGTTTGATCTGTGAAGATGCAAATCTCTCAGCCTGACACTTTGATCTTTGTTACACGCTAACTGACCTCTTCCTGTTTGGCAGATAAGCCCCATAACCCCATGGTGAATGCTGGAGCTATTGTTTGTACTTCACTGATAAAGGTAAAAGAATTTGCACCTTTTTCTCCCCTTTTTTTATGTCTTTTAACATCCAGTGTGGGTGTGGGTGTAGGTGTGTGTGTGGGTGTGGGACTTCCTCTAAACTTTAGCTAGAATCAGCTACAAAATTCTTGTGATGTGGATGTCACTGAGCTGAGCTGCTTTATCGAGTAAATAAAATGAAGGCTAACATATATAAAGGCATCATCATTTTTTTTTAATTATTATTATTGTTTGCACAAAATAGAATTAACACAAGAAGCCTTAGGGTAATGGATTAGGATGATTTAACAATCTTTTTAATTTACACCATGTTCAGAATCTTTGATTTCTGCAGTATTAATCAATAGACAATGGACATTGTAATGTCTCCATATATTCACGACTCTTGACGCAGCCTGAAGGATTTCCAGGTCACAGCCAGAGTACCTTGCCATGTGTCTTGTTGCGATTAAGATTAAAAAAGCTAATGCAACTCACAGGACACTTAGCCTCCTCGGCACACACGCTGATATTACACAAGCTGATAATAAGATGTACAGAAAGCTAGGTGCACAACCTAGCAACGTTCTTTTAATGAACAAGTCCAATTACGCCAGACAGCTAAGTGTGACACTGACCATACTGAATTTCTCCTTGATAATGTCATACCAATTTCGCGCTGTTAATGCAACAAATAAGAACAGCTCCGGCTCTCAGTTTCCACCATAACGAGGGAGAAGTCGAATGCAGCTCATGTGCCAACTTTATACGGCTTTAAGCATCGGATGAGCTGTGAGCACCTGAGACCTGTTCATGATCAATTAGGGAATTATTTTTACACTCTTCCAGCTCTATCTGATGGGTTACTACCAGCAGTAATGGACATGCACTCTCTTTCTATCACACAAACACACCCTCAGAAAAGCTCTCTCACGCTAACTGCCAAGTTGTACAAGAGTTAGACAACATTAAGTTTTCTTTTGCTTTTTAATATCATTAAATGTGACTGTTTTGGGTTTTATTGCATTGTGAATTTATTATATCTAAATATCTTCTATTAACTGCTTTAGAAGTCACCTATATGGAATGATGCTGGGATCTTTCTCTGAACGTGACTTTTGTTCAGGCAAGCAGATCCAGCGTTAAACTGAAGTATAAGACTTATTATCCATTTTAACACTAAAGCACTGACCTCTATAACCAGAGTATATATATATATATATATATATATATATATATATATATATATATATATATATATATATATATATATTAAGAGCTTACAAGCTGACTTAAGATGGTGCCAAAAGAATTTGTATTCCATTTATGAAGACAGATGCTGAAGCACGTGGTCTGTTTGGTGTCTAATAGGTACAGTAGTTTTTTTTTCTATTGCTTTGACTTAAAGGGCAACAGAGTTCAGTAGCGTAGCTTAATTCTTGCATGAAGTCTGTGTCCATTGAAATCACATTTGTTTTTGTTTTTTTAAATGCCATATGTAAATGTTCAGCCATCATATTTCAATCTTTAGTATCTGTAGAGTAACTGTGTATCCAGAATAACCTCAAAAAGGCGTTAATTATTTCAGACCAACAAAGACTGATAGTGTCAAGGGGAGCCACTTACTTGAGTGCTCGTGTCCTCTGATTGGTGAAATTCCTATCGGAAGGCACTGTGATTTAGACCATGAACTTATAAGGTCTTATAAGAGAGAGTCAGCAATCTCGCAAAGTTCTCATAACCTAGGGTCAGGTGTATTCGATTAACAGGTTCAGCTGTAACATAGATACATCTCACTCTTTGAGCTGCTGGTTTAAAAGATAATTAATCGTTTTAAAATTGTAGAAAAATCAGAAATGTGACAGGCCTGTTTTTTGTTTGTTTTTAAGCTCCACAGTTAAGTTACAAATCATAATACACACATCTTTTTACAGAAACAGACATCTTTCCCTCTCTGTGGTCACACCACATTTTGGGGTTTAAAAAAAAAAGTACTGAAAAAAGTCACTTCTACCACTTTCCTCATCCAACTGTAGTGGTTTAGTGTCTTTTAGCTGAATGTTTTTGTTTCAAAGCCATCACTAGAATTGTTATGGTTCATTGTCTCAGGTCTTATCAGCTGTGTGTTCAGCTGCAGCAGGAAGATCGTAACTCTTTTGATAAAGCTGCTGCATGCTTTTTGCTCATCACCAAAACAGCTGATTTGGGAAGTTTGTGCCAAGTAGCGTTAAGCAAAAGCACCACGAAAATTGTCAAACAGCTGGTCAGTTGTGTTAGGACTTGATGGAGAAAGGAAAAAAGGAGCAAAAAGAAAAGTTAACACAGTTAAACATCTCTTATATTTTACCTAATGCAAAGTCTTCTCACATTCAGGAGCTACATACTGCACAAACGATACTTGTGCAGTAGTAAAGCCAAACAAGTTATCCAGCACTCTGATGCACTGACATGAGATATATCTGCAAGCTACACATCTATCACATCATAAACCTGTTTAACTACCTACTAAGCCTAAGACAGAGCATTCAATGATTCCACAAGTCACTAGTATGGAGAAGATCAGGTATTTTTGTGTTCGTAGCAGCTAACCATTGTCACCATTGTCTTTAATGTGTGTGTTGTTGTTTTGTTTTTGTTTGTTTGTTTTTAACACAATGAAAAGCCCTCGGTTAGATCGCACTGCTTGGTTTTAACCTCGGTGGGGAAAGTATGGGATGGTTGCCCTGGCAGTATGCTGTTGTTACTTGGTGCTTGAAGGCTACATGTTGTTGTTTTTGTATGTTGCATATTTTCCAGACTTAGGAACTGTGGGAAATAATGACTGCTGCTGCAGGTCAAATGACGTTGGTAATTTTTTCTTCCTTTTCCATATCTATCTCCTCGCTTTCTCCCAATCCCCTCATCCCCCTCCTTCCCCCTCTCTTTTTTTCTTCTCCAGTTAGCTCTGTAGAAACCCCATTAGTGACTTTTTAATAACTCCATCAGTGTCACTTCAGTTCTTTTCTTCTGTGCCATTTAGCCATCAACCTAAAATGGACTGTTATGAATTAAGAAATGTTCAGTTAACAACCCATTAAGAATTGAAATACTTCAACATTTGGAATGCATAACTTGAAATGTGCATGTGTGTATTTATACTTTTGCTGTGTCTTGGGACTAGACATATCCACTGAACTACAGACAGGGCCACCCCAATGTCTTCCCTCCTCTTTTCCCTCTCTTTCAGATGACTGGCTTTGAACAGATTACATCTGTTGACCTACAGTAGATGCACATCCTCATATACATAGGCGGCCACACATGCATTTTTGTAACCCATAATGCAAGCTACACTGTGCACGTGGCATGCAGTCAGTGCCATTTGGGTTTTAAATCCCAACACCTTAGCGAAATGTGTTTTTCTTTGGCTAGCTAATCAATTGATGCACATGTCTACTAAATCTCCTTTTAACTCCAGAAAGACTTCTCTCTTTGTAACCTATTTGCCAGCCAATCGTATTAATATTTTGTATCTACTAGTATAACTCTCAGCAAAGCTCATGTGATTTTTACTTTTTGTAATAAAATCTATTCTCATCTCTTCATTCCGTAGCCCTAATTTATCAGCAGTTACATGGTTCACTTTAGTTATGCTTTTAATGATGATTTGTGTTTTGTCCCCCGCCGAAATAATTCTTGTAACTGCTCATTGTTTTGTTCTCTCCACAGCAAGGTGCAAGCAACGCAGAGAAGTTTGACTATGTGAGTATATCTCAGAGCTCTTGAAAAAATCTGCCCCCGGCAGGATTGCACGATCTGATAGAGCAAAACAAAAAACTAGGACATGTGTGGGCTTAAGTCATTTTTTTAACGTGACAGCAGATGGAATCCCACAATTTCCTGTAGGGCAGGAAAAATCTGGAGGAAACTGCAAACAGTAGCAACAATCACAAATGTGGCTGACATCCCAACATTATGAAAAATAAATTATTAACAATGGTCAATCACCCAATAGACTTAGGACTGTTTCAAAAATGTTGCACCAAAACAGGATTCATTGGTCGTCATTTAGTCACGCTCGACTCTGTTGCTTCTTTCTCCGCAGGTTATGACTTTTCTGAAAAATATGGCAGGAAATGAGTATGTGGGCTTCAGCAACGCTACGTAAGTCCCTCTGATGTCACTTCCTCCTCTAACTTGCCAGTGGAGCACGTGTCTGTAGTACAATAAAATGATACTCGGCTCAATACAAAGTTTGCATGTTTCACTGTAACACTTGACGTTAGAAAGGTCTAAAGGGGATAATGTAATCTTAATTAACCCATGTGCCAGTTTGGATCATAATAAATGTGTTTGCTGTCTTTTTATAACAACAAATCCACACATTTCCATCAAACAGAGCTGTAACACTTGACACTGCATGATACATTTCCTGTTAGATAACAGGATAAAAAGAAGAGGGAAAGGAGTCAACAAATCCTCCCTCAATAATGAACTAACAAATAGTTACACAACATTTTCAACCTAATTGCCCAGAATTGTACTTTATAAAGGCTGAGGAGTGATGGAGGAGTTTTTGCATGATTTATAACAGCAATACATGCTGTTGACATGTTCTGGGAGTGCCAGGAGCTCATATTGCAGTACCATCACATGGCTGCATGAGTGCTCTGGTTGTGGTGCACACATGATGGGTGGGGTTTCACAATTCAGCACGGAGGGGCATGCACGTGCACAGACAGCCCGTGTAAACATTTTTCTTCCTCTATGTAATGGGGAGTGTTTTCCTCTTTGTGTGACAGATTCCAGTCAGAGCGTGAGTCAGGAGACAGGAACTTCGCCATCGGCTACTACCTGAAAGAAAAAAAGGTTTGACCCTGGATTAGTCCTGCAGCATTGCTGACCTTGTTTTCTGTTGTCCCTGTTAATGTTTCTCTGAACCTAAATAGCAAACGCAATGAAAAAGAAGTGTTGTGGCGAGGTACGCCACAGCTGTTTGTCTTTGCCAAATGAAAGTTTAACACATTCGTAGCTTTGCTATTTATTTCCTTTGGTCTCCTTGAGGTAAAAAGGTTTTTAGGAGGGCTGGTGAATTATTTTACTAGCTATATAATTAGACAGACTCACATAGATAGGCAGGAGTCCTTGTTTGTTTGTACACAGCTACTTAAAAAACAAAGAAGCGCCTTTTCACTTTGGTTTGTGCTCATTCGCCCAGTACTTGATTAATTTTCTTTATCCAACTCACAGGCACACAATTTGCAAACAATTTAGTGTTTCTGCAAAAATTAAATAAACATGCTACTAATTTTTTCCTTGTGTGGAAGTGAAGCAGAATGAGTTTAGGTTATTGACAATGTTCTCCCTCCCCTCAGGGAAAATAAAAAGAAGCACATACCCGTTGTGATTTATACTGCTCCTAACGTCCATCATACTGGGAGAGCTCCCAGTTATGCAGCCAATGATATTCTGTCAAGCTGGACCACTCAGTTCTTG